>NW_012107019.1:316998-328148 GCF_000951045.1 Mandrillus leucophaeus | reverse complement strand
ACCTGTGAGGGAGCGTGGGGAGAATGCGGGAGGCGCCCGGGGACCCAGTTTCCGATGCGAGGCGCCGCTGGGGATGGGAGTGCGCGAGGGGCGGACGCCTGTCAGAGGCGTCGGGCAGACGTTTAAAGGACTCTGGAGGTGTCTGGGCGTCAACAATGGAACTCGAAGGCCTTGGGGGACAGCGTGTGGGATTCTGATTTTGAATTCTTAAACGGTTTTAGATTTCTCACACTTTGAAGTAAATACACACTCACCTCTCACGTCAGCGGCCGCTCCTTCCTGAAGCCAGGTCTTCAGGACGCGGCCGGGGAACCGACGCCCGGGTTCTAGTCGTTCTTGCCGCGGCGTCGGCCGGGGAGGGAGAGGGATGCGCAGAGCCGGGGCGGACCTCGCGCTGCCTTCGGGAGCCTCCGTTTCACTCATTGCTGAGAATGTTAATTAAATGTTTACGGATGTGTTGATGGAGGCGACTACAGCATTTGTATTACTTTTAAAGGTAAAATACGGATGTGAGAGAAATTCTGTTTAGCGGTGTCTTGGGTTACGAGTCAGGATCCTTGGAGTGTAGACGTCACGATCCTGTGCAAGGCACTTTGCTGGAAAGACTGGAGAAGTATTGCCTTACGTTGGTTGTTAAAAAAATTAGTAAAAATAGTCTGAGGTTTTTATAATTTGGCTACGTCACGAATCAATTTCTGTCCTTGAAACATAGACTTGGTAGAGCTTGCGTAGCCAGTTGCATATCAGACCATTTCGGGGATTTCACATCTTTAGCAGCAGTATGTAGTTAGCATGTAGCTTACACTTCTGATGAGTTCTGCCTCCAGGCAAGGAGATGCCTTTCACTGCTGTATTTCAGAAGAGAGGAAAACTGGTAAGTTGCATAATGTGGCCGAGGTTTGACTAGGCAGGGGAGAGAGAGAGGAAAGAATTACTAAATTCTTTGATATTGTGGAAGGAAAAGATTTGGCAGAATCTGTACATCTGTAAACAGAATGCTGAGAAACTTAAGATTTAAGTTTTTGAGTGTGCAAGTAGTGCTTCCCTTTGTGCTAGAAAAAGAAGCAAGAAGGCAAAGATGAAGCTAATTGAATCTAAGTAGGGCTACATTGTTTAAAATCTGGGAGGGGGGAAAGACATGGAAATAAAGAGGTGTACAGAGGCTCCTTAACTTGCGATGGGGTTACATCCCGGTAAACCCATCGTAAGTTGAAAATACTGTAAGTTGAAAATGCATTTCATACGCCTAACCGTCCAAACACCGTAGCGTAGACTGGCCTACCTTAAACGTGCTCAGAACACTTACCTTAGCCTACAGTTGGGCAAAATATCTACCACAAAACGTATTTTATAATAAAGTGTTGAATATCTGATGCACTTTAAGCATTGTACTGAAAATGAAAAATATAATGGCTGTATGGGTACTCAGAGTATGGTTTCTACTGAATGTGTATCTCTTGCGTCATTGTAAAGTTGAAAAGTCTCAAGTTAAACCATCCTAAGCTGGGGACCGTCTGTATTTGAATGGCATCCACAAAATATGGTACGTAGTAATTGTGTTTATTTAAGTGAGAAATGCTGATAAAAATATAGAGGAAAAATCTTAGAAGTTTGAAGGGCTACTGACAGAACCTGACAACATGAGAGAATCTATTTAGAATCTCCTAAAATGTCAAGGAAACGGGTAATCCACATTATCAGCTGTAGAGAGGTCAGGGAGTGTGGTATCGTAGAATAGTCTTTTTGAAATGTCACTGGAAACTCATCAATGAAAATTTGTGGACAAGATTAGAGATTATCAGTGACAAAACTGGAGGGCAGTGTTGAAGATGTACAGTTCTAAGATTTGGAAACACTTTAAAACACGTTTCAAAATAGAGTTTAAATGCTGGGTTTGTTTTCTTTTAGCTGTCATCATAAAAAGCAGAATAAATGTTTCAATGAGCAATGTTTGATGACATTTAAATGTATAATATCACTCCTCCTATCTGTAAGCCAGATTAATGCTAAGTACAATTCTAAAACCAAATGCAAGCAAAAATGTACACTCCAAAGAAAAGACTCATTTAGTTTAATTTTCTTGATTTTATGTCAACTTCTAGTCAATTTGGTTGTGTGGGGGGTTTTGCTCTCACACAGTAAGCTAGAAGGTGACTGTGACACTCAGCAAAATGCAGACAACTGTCAGACAGACAAGATCCAAGAGCTGAGTGATTCCGTCTTTGGGATGACAGCCTTATGTACTTTTAGAACCTCCATGTTCAATTTTTGAAGATCATAATTATATTCCTGAGTATCAGATAAAAGTTTGTTTTCACTACATAGCATTTACTTTGAGATTGGACAGATGTATATAGTACATTTTAGAAATTATTCCTCTAGAAATGGCTAAAGTAATAAAAGCTCAAGCACTTAAAGGGATGATTCTGTCACCTATACAGAACTCAATGGAACGTCTCATTGCCTCACATGGTGGATAAATTGCCCTTTTATCAGACAGCCTACTGGCCCAAGGACCATATAGTTCCAAATTTTTGTTGAAAGAGAGTTACAGTTAAGTATCATCCTACCAAGGGGAAACATCTTAAGCTTAAATTCCAAATCAAAGTTTATGCAAGCAAGTTCAGCAGGACATGCTTGAAAATTTCCACTGTGTCTCCTCTCCACCCTCTGAGTCAAAATCTGCCCTGCCTACTACATCTGTCAAGCCTAATTTCTTGAACTGTACGTGAACCTCAATGAAGAAATAGGACTTTTCCAGGTTTTAGAGACTGAAAAACAAAGTCTTCGATGTTACCGAGTTATGACCAAAAAAAAAGTCATCATATAGGTTCAGTACACTTTGGGGTAACCTAACAACATTAATATATTCTTATTGTTTTCATATTACTTATTTGGCAGCCTATAAAATGCATACTAGTGTATAGAATTGGGGGTGGTATAATTATTATGGTGGTATCTCCCCCATTCCATCCTCCTCTGCCTAACTCGATTCTGCCAACAACTTTTGTCCTCTAATGGAAGAATAAGTCACTGCTGTACAAAAGTTAAAGTACTTTAAAAGATAGTATAGCCTATGAGTACATACAGATTCTGACATTAGGCAGCCTGGGTTCAAATCCTGGTTTTGTTCTATACTAACTGTAGGTGACTTTGTAACTTTACCTCTGTGTTTTGATTGCATTGATATTTAACTTTATGTTTGCTAACTTCAGAGATTCTCATGCTTTAGTGTTGATCTGCATCATCTGGAAAGCTTGCTAAAGCACGGACGCCCAGAGTTGCTAGTTTTGTAGGTCTGGGCTGGGCCTGAGATTTTGCATTTCTAATAGGTTCCCAGGTGATGCCATTGTTGGTGATGTAGGGACCACATTTTGAGAACCATGACTCTAGAAAATTATTTGATATTTTGCACTGGACAGTTCTTTGCTGTGGACACTGCACTATGTGTTACGTTTAATAGTAGCATCCCATTGCCTCAACCAGCTAGATGACAATAGCACCCAACTCACAGCCAAAAATGTCTCCTCTGGAGCAAAATTATCCATTACTCTAGAGATAGTAATTCCAGGTGATCTCATGCTTTACTCTTTTCATGCTTTTGTTGGGGAGGGGGAGGTAGAAGTTGGGTGGTGGTAATAGAGCTTCTTGGAATTAAAAGAAAGATTAGAACCCTTCAGGTAGAGAGTTTCATGCCTTAATGCAGTTAGGTGCAATTGTCTTTCAGTTTTACTGTATTGCTATCCCGAAATACTCCATAGATGTCCGCTCAGAGAACTGGTATGTGACAGATTCTTAAAAATTAAGGTACAGTTTACGTACCATAAAATTCATCCATTTGAAGTGTATACTTCATTGGTTTTTAGTATGATCACAAGATTGTGCAGTCATCATGACTATCTAGTTCCAAGAACATTTTCATCACCCCAAAAATAAACTCTGTAGGGGATAAATTTTCTTTAGGATCTGTTTCACTTTGGTCTTGCAGCAGAGGTGGACATCTCTGACCCTTATGAGCAACTGTGTACCTCCAGGGCTAATACAGAGAAAATAATTGAATAAAACCACGTTTTAAAAACAAATGAAAATTTAGCTTTCCCTAAGTCCCAAGAGAAAAAACAGATCAAGTCTTCTTTTTTCGGAGGTGGAGTCTTGCCCTGTTGCCCAGGCTGGAGTGCAGTGGCACAGTCTCAGCTCACTGCAACCTCCTGGGTTCAGGCAGTTCTCCTACCTCAGCCTCCCTGGTGGCTGGGATTACAGGCATGCACCATCACGCCCGGCTAATTTTTGTATTTTTTAGTAGAGACGGGTTTCACTATGTTGGCCAGGCTGGGCTCGAACTCCTGACCTCAGAAGATCTGCCAGCCTTGGCTTCCCAAAGTTCTGGGATTGCAGGCATGAGCCACCGCGCCGGGCCCAGATCAAGTCTTAACAACCAAGTTACTTGCTTTTTTGAATTACCTGTTTGTTGAGTTGCTTCTTCTGATTGGCCAGAGTCTGGTTTCCAATCTTGCATCCCTTCCCTTTAGTAGTACTTTAGATCATAGGATTCCGAATGCCAAACCAGTGCCCAGCTGTGTAAGAATTATTTGATGAGCTTGTTAAAAATAGATCCCCAGCTTCCTACACACAGATTCTGATTCAGTAGGCGGAGCCAAGAAATGTGTATATTCTTTCTCTCTCTCTCTCTTTTAAGACGGTCTCACTCTATTGCCCAGGCTGAAGCGCAGTGGTGCAATCACAGCTCACTGCAGTCCTGACCCCCCGGGCTCAAGTGATCCTCCCACCTCAGCCTCCTGAATAGCAGAGACTATAGGCATGAGCCACCACACCCAGCTAATTTTTGTATTTTTTGTAGAGACAGAGTTTTGCCATGTTTTTCAGCATGGTCTCAAATTCCTGGGCTCAAGTGATCCTCCATCTTTGACCTCCCATAGTGCTGGGATTACAGATATAAGCCACCATGCCCAGCCAAAATGTGTATTTTCAAAATGGAAATCTCCCAGATGATTCCCCTACACACCCAGGTTTGGGACCATTGCTTTAGATTTTGCAAAATACCTCATGGGCATTCATTCTGAAGCAACACACCCTTCTATAAGCTATTTTTTCCCCAATCTTTCTTTATATGAAAAAACTGATATTGAGAGAGATGAAATATCCTGTCCAAATTTACAGGGCAAAAGTAGGGATTAGAATTAGCTCCTTTCATTCAAAGTGGCGTTCACTGAGGGCTTGTTCGTATCAGGCATTGTGCTGAGGTCAGTGATAAAGAGAAGAATGAGACATGGTCCTCACTGCTGCCCCTATTTTTCCTTCTAAACAAACCTACAAGAAAGTGATTGGTTTTTTTTTTTGAAAATGGGTCATAGACTTAGCAACTGTAAAATGAAAGCAAGTGCTTATTTCTTTTAAGTGCTTATTTCTTTTACTAGTGAGCAGGCAGCTGGAGATAGTATGGAGTAAAATTCAAAATCAGTTCCCGCAGATGGTGTTTATTTGTTTCATTTATTCATTTACTAATCATTTATTGCACCTCTACCAGGTATTAGGTTTGTGTCAGGGTAGCTTGGAAGGATCCTCTTATCACCTTTCCAAATAGACACTTAAGTAAAAACTTGCTATGAGGATCTTTAAGATAATTCCCTGGGCCTCTACCACCATAACTGTCTCTACCTGCAAGACTCTCCTATATTATATATGAAGAAGCTACTGACTGTACTGTTAATAGTTGTCTTATTTAATTATTTATTTATTTTGAGACGGGGTCTTGCCCTGTCGCCCAGGTTGGAGTGCAATGGGGCGATCTCGGCCCACTGTAAGCTCCGCCTCCCAGGCTCACGCCATTCTCCTGCCTCAACCTCCCGAGTAGCTGGGACTACAGGCACCCACCAGTGTGCCCGGCTAATTTTTTGTATTTTTAGTAGAGATGGGGTTTCTCTACTAAAGTAGAGACCTCATTTTAGTAGAGACCTCATTTATCAAATCTTTAAAAGACAGCTATTGACTGGGCGCGGTGGCTCACGCCTGTAATCCCAGCACTTTGGGAGGCCGAGGCGGGTGGATCATGAGGTCAGGAGATCGAGACCTTCCTCGCCAACACGGTGAAACCCCGTCTCTACTAAAAATACAAAAAATTAGCCTGGCACGGTGGTGGGCACCTGTAGTCCCAGCTACCCTGGAGGCTGAGGCAGGAGAAGGGCGCGAACCCGGGAGGCGCAGCTTGCAGTGGGCTGAGATTGCGCCACTGCACTCTAGCCTGGGCGACAAAGCGAGACACTGTCTCAAAAAAAAAAAAAAAAAAAAAGATTTGATAATTGATACGGTGCAGAGAAGTAGCCACTCATCCACCCTTAGTAAGAGAATAAATTGCTACAGTGTATATTTAGGGCAGTTTGATAGTTTTATCAAAAACCTTAAAATGTTCATACACTTTTTGACTTAGCAATTTTACTTCTTTTCAAACCCAATAAATAAAAATATGTGTGAAGACATATGGTCACCTAAGTGATATTCCCAGTATTCCCATTGTCAGTACTGAGTTTAGCTTCATCGATGTTAATATGTAAACCTACTCAAATGGGTCTCCCTGTCTCTTTCCCTTTACTCCTTCCTTTATACTGCAGCCGGTATGATCTTTTTTTTTTTCTTTTTTTTTTTTTTTGTGACAGAGTCTCGCTCTGTCGCCCAGGCTGGAGTGCAGTGGGTGGCATGAACTTGGCTCACTGCAACCTCCGTCTCCCGGGTTCAAGCGATTCTCCTGTATCAGCCTCCTGAGTAGCTTGGACTACAAGTGCGTGCCATCACGCCTGGTTAATTTTTTGTATTTTTAGTGAAGAGACAGGATTTCACTGTGTTAGCCAGGATGGTCTTGATCTCCTGACCTCGTGATCCGCCCGCCTCGGCCTCCCAAAGTGCTGGGATTACAGGCATGAGCCATTGCCCCCGGCCAGATTTTATATTAATACAGTGCAAACCTCATGGCTTACTCTCCTGGTTCAAATCCTTTGTTTACTTTATTCATAGGATAAGGTCGTAATGTGGCTTCTAAGGTTTTACATGTTAATTCTTCAGTTTTTTGCCCTGTCTTTCACCGTTTTATTTTTCCCCTGTTCTGTCTCTTCCTCCAATTCTTACCCCTACCCAATCTATACCAAGCTGCTCTTCATACCTAGATTGCATCCCACTCTCCCTTCTCATCTTTGTGCCTGCTGTTGACACTTCTATTATACTGTTTCATTTTTCCTAGTTGTAAGTTCTATGAGAGGATGGCCTGTGTCTATTCTCAGTGATTGATTTCCTGCTAAATCCTGAGTACACTACTGGGTATAATCATTGTTGGCTCAGCTACATTTTTTTACTTTGAGAGATAATTTATACTGTTAGGGAAAGTACATTTCTTGGCTACATCATGTTGATCAGTACAAAGTTTCAGAATATATTTGAAATCAAAATGAAGTGAGTATTTAACTTAACCATTCTAAGAGTGACTTCTACATCTTTTTAAACATATTTGACCTCCGAGTAACAGAAACTGGAACCTCACCAGGCGTAAATAATAAATGAATTCATCTCACATACCAGGAGGCATCAAGATTCTTTAAATTCAGTACAGTTTTTACCTTAAGGACATAGTTGTTTCTTTTTTTTTTTTTTTTTTTTTTTTTTTTTTTTTTTGGTGTGGGGGCCATGGTGGAGGGGATATAGTTCTTTCTAGTTCTTCTCTCTGCCTTTCACTGCATTGGCCTAATCTTAAGATGATTGCCTTTGTAGTCATGAGATGACTGTTCACAGTAATGGAGGCAGCATACTTAAATCAACAGGAGATTGGCTTTTCTTTCCCAGAAGCATCTCTTTATCTCTCTTTAGTTCAAATTGTCTTTTCCCTGTGTGTCCCTGAGTCAGTCACTGGTAGAGGGGATGAAGGTGCCGTGATTTTTGTAGATTGATGTTGTGTGAGTAGAATGGATGCTGGAAAGCCACCCAGTATCCACCACGATTTCTCTTTTACCGATGGGGAAAAATTACGGTAATACTTGGCAGGACATTTCCCTTAAAGGCAAAAGTTTCCAATTAAGACTTCTTTTTGAAATGTGTTCCAATTCCTAATATGAGATAATCACCCAAAAAAAAAGCCTAAGAAATTTTCAGCTAGGTGCTGTGGCTCACGCCTGTAATCCCAGCACTTCAGGAGGCCGAGGCGGGCAGATCACCTGAGGTCAGAAGTACAAGACCAGCCTGGACAACATGGTGAAATTACGTTTCTACTAAAGATACAGAAAATTAGCAGGGCGTGGTGGCGTGTTCCTGTAATTCCAGCTACTTGGGAGGCTGAGGCAGGCGAATCACTTGAACCTGGGAGGTGGAGGTTGCAGTGAGCCGAGATCGGGCCATTGCACTCCAGCCTGGGTGATGGGGCTAGACTCTGTCTCAAAGAAAAAAAAAAAAAAAAAAAGCCTAAGAAATTTTCTACATAGGTAACCACAGAATCTCTTCCCACCCCCTTTTTTTCCCTTCAGATCCAGACATTTAATGTGGATGCACCATGGCAGACCGTGGAAGATTTAACGAATGGGGTTGTGATGGCCCAGGTTCTTCAAAAGATGTAAGAATAAATTGCTTATCTTTATGTATATTCTTACACATGGATATTTATTAGTTTGAAAACTTGGATTAAAAAATAAAGTACTTAAATGAAACATGTGTAAAGTAAGAGTTGTAGGTGGCAGCAGCACTAGTTTTCATGGAATGTACTTGTTAGGGATAGATTGGGTTGCAAGTTTAATAAGGGCTGTAATTGTTTTAGTACTCTAATGGTTTTAGCAGAATTATTTGTTCTTGTATTTTTTGGCATAAACTTGGCAGAAATTTTCTTGTTAGTAGCCAGATTTTGCTGTTAAAGGGGTATCTAAGATGCTTACTCCATTTTTCTTTAGGATTTTGCTGAAATATCATCTCATCAGTGACACCTGCCCTGAGTAGCCACATAAAATGGCAATGACAATTCCTTTATACTTCCTATCCCCCTTAAACTTTTGTGTTCTTCTTTCAAGTTTGTAACACCATCTGATATACCATATATTTGGTTGTTCATTTATATGCCCCAATATCTCCAAACACATACACACAGAATGTAAACTCTACATGGAGCCAGGGAATTTGTTTTCACTGTTGTATACAAGCAACAGGCAAATGCCTGGTTTCATGTTGAACCATATGAAATTGCTCTTCTTTATAGGTAAAAATGATCAAAATCAGCAGTTCCTCCTAGTTTAATATGCATTGTGGGTGCTTATGTTTGTTGAGTGACTAAAGGAAGGCGTATTTGTTTGGGATATATAAAACATACCCAATTCTTCTAAGTACTTTGAAAACATAATAGTTATGAAATTGGTATTATATGACTATCAACTTTTGACCTAGGAATTTTTTAAAATAAAGGATTATGTGTGAATTTAAGAAGTCGTTGGGTTTGTTGTAATTTGCTGATACTTTTATACTTTGAAGCCATGAACACTTGTCAGCCTGATGATTTAAAAAGATTTACATATCACTAGCTGGGTTGCCCCGCATTTCTGTTGAAAATCAGTGTCATTATTAAGTGAATTATTGGTATACTTTGCAGTTAGCTACATAGAGTTGCCATAGAGCTCAGATGCCAACATTTCAGATTATCTGTCTCTTTGCCTTTAGAACTGGGGACTCATGTTTGAACTCTACAGCTTGTTTTTACTTTCTTTTATAACTTAAAGCGCATGGTACATTTTTCCAGATATATAGGCACACAGGTTTTTTAATGAAGCTCAAGAAGGCTCGTTGGGGCCGGGCGCGGTGGCTCACACCTGTAATCCCAGCACTTTGGGAGGCCGAGGCGGGCGGATCACGAGGTCAGGAGATCAAGACCATCCTGGCTAACACAGTGAAACCCCGTCTCTACTAAAAATACAAAAAAAAAAAGAAAATTAGCTGGGCATGGTGGCGGGAGCCTATAGTCCCAGCTACTGGGGAGGCTGAGGCAGGAGAATGGCATGAACCCAGGAGGCGGAGCTTGCAGTGAGCCAAGATGGCATCATTGCACTCCAGCCTGGGCGACAAAGCAAGACTCCGTCTCAAAAAAAAAAAAAAAAAAAAAGACTTGTTGGAAACCTGTCCTGCCCTGGTTTGAGCACTCTGAGAAGAGTAATTTTGTCATTTTCATGGTCCCCTCTGAGTGGTGCCCTAATTTTAGCCTTCCCATTGTCTGGAGAGTTTCACTCTAGAAGTTCTTAATAAAAATTATTTGAGGGTGTGGGCTTAGCTCAGTGAACTTTACAGGTATAGGTCAATACATGATTTTTTTTTTTTTGCCTAAGCTAGTTTGAGTAGGATCTTTATCACTTAGAGAAACCAGAAGGAAGAAAGTATATATATATATTGTTTCATCAAAACAAGATTTCAGGAACCAGACAAGGATGTCGACTCTGCCACTTCTGTTCAACACTCTTTACCAGAGCAATGAGGCAAAATAAAGTAAAATAAAATAAAAAAGTAAAAGGTATCTAAACAGGAAAGAAAGACATGAAATTGTCACTGTTTCCTGACAATGTGACATTACATACAAAAAGCCACAAAGACTCCAGAAAAAACTGTTAGACCTGGTAAATGAATATAGTATAGTTGCAGTATACAAAATCAACCTACAAAAATCAGTAGTGTTTCTAAGTACTAACAACAAACTATCTGAAAAAGAAATCAAGAAAACAATCCCTTTTATAGTAGCTACCAAGTAAAATATAATACTTAGGAATACATTTAACCAACAAGGTGAAAGATCCGTACATTGAAAACTATAAAACATTGATGAAAGAAGTTGAAGTCTCCAATAAAGGAAAGATACTCTGTGTTCATAGATTAGAATTATTGTTAAAATGTCCATACTACAGCCCTTCATGCTAAAAACTCTCAATAAATTCGGTATTGAAGGAACGTATCTCAAAATAATAAGAGCTATTTATGACACACCCACAGCCAATATCATACTGAATGGGCAAAAACTGGAAGCATTCCCTTTGAAAGCTGGCGCAAGACAGGGATGCCCTCTCTCACCACTCCTATTCAACATAGTGTTGGAAGTTCTGGCTAGGGCAATCAGGCAAGAGAAAGAAATCAAG
>NW_012107019.1:299967-311978 GCF_000951045.1 Mandrillus leucophaeus | reverse complement strand
TTTAAAAAAAAAAAAAAAAACTGTCCATACTACCCAAAGTGATCTGCAGATTCAATGCATTGCCTATAAAAATTCCAATAACCTTTTTCACAGAAATAAGGAACAAACCTAAAATTCATATGAAATGGCAAAAGACCCCAAATAGCCAAAGCAATCATGAGCAAAAAGAACAAAGCTGGAGAAATCTCACTACCCGATTTTAAACTCTATTGCAAAGCTGTGGTATTTGAAACAACACAGTGCTGGCATAAAAATAGACACATTGACCAGTGGAACAGTATAGAAATTCCAGAAGTGAACCGATACATCTATAGTCAGTTGATTTTCCACAAAGATGCCACAAACACCCAATGAGGAAAGGACAAGTCTCTTCTGTAAAGGGTGTTGGGAAAAGTAGATATCCATATGCAGAAGAATAAAGTTAGACCCTTATCTCACCCCACATGCAAAAATCAATTCAGAATGGATTAAAGACTTAAACACCTCCTGAATTTGAAAAACAAATGGAAGGAAACATAGGGGGAAAGCTTCATATTGGTCTGGGAGATGATTTTTTGAATTTGACCCCAAAACAGGTAACAACAGCAAAAATAAACATGGGATTACATCAAACTAAAAACTTTTGCATGATAAAGGAAACAAGCAACAGAGTGAAGAGACAAACTACAGATTGGAGAAAATATTTGCAAGCCATACATCTAATAAGAGGTTTTTATCCAGTCTGTATAAGGAACTTAAGCAACTGAATATCAAGAGAACAGATAACTGAGTTTAAAAAGCATGAAGGACCTGAATAAACATCTTCAAAAGAAGATATACAGCTGGTTAACAGGCATATGAAAAAATGCTCATCACTGATCACCAGGGAAATATAAATTAAAACCACAATGAGGTGTCACCTCACACCTATCAGAATGGCTATTATCAAAAAGGTGAAAGATAAGTGTTGGTGAGGATGTGGAGCAGAGGGAACCCTTATGCACTGTTTTTTGGAATGTAAATTAGTACAGCCATTATGGAAAACTGTACAAAAAACTAAAAATAGAATTACCATATGATCCAGCAATCCTGCTTTTGTGTATATAGCCAAAGGATTTGAAACTGGTATGTTGAAGAGATACCTGCACTTCCACATTTCTTGCAGTATTATTCAAGGTACCTAATTTATGGAAGCAACATAAGTGCCGATTAGCTAATGGATGGATAAAAAAGATGTGGTGTATATGTGCACAATGAAATACTGTTCAGCCTTTATTCATCGATTGATCGAGACAGGGTATCACTCTATCACCCAGACTGGAGTGAAGTAGATTGACCAGGGCTCACTGCAACCTCAAACTCCCAGGCTCAGATGATGCTCCCACTGTAGCCTTCCTAGTAGCTTCTGGGAGCACAGGCATGCACACGCTCAGCCTTTTTTTTTTTTTTTTTTTGGTAGAGATGGGGTCTCACTGTGTGGCCCAGGCTGGTCTTGAACTCCTGGGCTCAAGCAGTCCTCCTGCCTTGGCCTGTCAAAGTGCTGAGATTAAAGGCATAAGCCAACGTGCCCATGCTCCCAAAGAAGGAAATTCTGTCATTTTCAACAACATGGACAAACCTGAAGGACATTGTGCTAAGTGAACTAAGCCAGGCACAGAAAGACAAATAAGTCTTACTTATGTGGAATCTAAAACAATTGAACTCATAGAAGCAGAGAATAGAATGGTGTTTACCAGAGGCAGGGGGGCAAGGGGAATGGGGAGATGATAGTCAGAGGGCACAGAGTTTCCGTTAGGAGGAATACAGTTTTTTGAGATTTATTGCAAAGCATGGTGACCATAGTTGTTAATAATGTGTATTTCGCAATTCTGAGGGAGCAGATTTCAAATGTTCTCACCATAAAACAAAAATTTGAGGCAATGGATATTAATTAGCTTGATTTAATAAGTCCACATTGTATACATATATCATAATATCAGTTTGTACCCATAAATACAGTTTGTCAATGTAAATTTTGAAAAATTTTTTTCATGAATTGAAATAAACAAGATATACATTGTGTTCCGCAAAGTGGTCTTTTCATTTACCAAAGTCTTATAGGCATATTTCTTATCAATACTCAGTTTTCAATCTTTCTTTCTTCCTAGAATGCTTTCCTTTTTTTTTTTTTCCTTTTGTTGAGATATGGCACACACAGAAAAGCATTCTACAAAGAGTGATAATTTTGCATGTATGTTTTGCATATCTGCTATAACCTCTACTCAGATTGAGATACAGAACATTGCCAGCTCCTCCCTACTCAATACCTCTATGCCAAAGATAGCCATGATTCTGACTTCCCTGCCATTAATTAGTTTTGCCTGTTCTTGAATGTCTTGTAAGTAGAATCATACAGTATGTAGTCTCGTGTTTGTCTTAAATTCAACATAATGTCTGTGAGATTTATCCATATTGTTACACAGTATCTATTTTAAATAGTTGTATGATATATACAGCCTCACCAACATTGATTCCTTCTTTGTCAATTTGATATTTATTGAATGGCTACTTCGTGTCCAGCATCCCTGATAAAACTACCAGCCACATAGACATGGTGTCCACCCTCAGGTGGTTCATAAGTGGGGAAAACATTTTAATTAACTATGAGAACAAAACTGCTGTTGTAACAAGTGGTACAGAGAAGGGTACAATGTTATGAAAGTTTACACAGGGTATATTTTTAACTTAGTTTAGGAGGTCGTGAACATTTTACCTGAGAAAGTAAAGGTAATTTAAATCTAAAAGTCACCGATACCTTCATGGAGGGAAGAACTTACTCAAAGACCCTGCAGGATGGTGGAATATGGTGAGCACTGCTATGGAAAGGAAAGGTGCGAGTGTTTACTGCACAGAGGGTGAGCGTTGTGCAGATCAGAATGAAAAGGTAGATGGAGCCAGACCATGCAGAGCCGTGTCTTTTTTCTAAGGGCTATAAGAGGCTGGGCACTGTGGCTCATGCCTATAATCCCAGCACTTAGGGAGGCCAAGGTGAGTGTATCACCTAAGGTCAGGAGATCAAGACCAGCCTGACCAACATGGTGAACCTCCGTCTCTACAAAAGTAAAAAAATTAGCCGGGCGTGGTGGCGCGCGCCTGTAATCCCAGCTACTAGGGAGGCTGAGGCAGGAGAATAGCTTGAACCGGGGAAGTGGAGTTTGCAGTGAGCCGAGATTGTGCCATTGCACTCCAGCCTGGGCAACAGAGCGAAACTGCGTCTCAAAAAAAAAAAAAAAAAAAAAAAAAAAAGACATAATCTAAGGGCTATAAGAAGCAGTTGAAGGCTTTGGCGGTTGGGGGGATTAACGAATTGCATTTACATTTTGAAAAATATTCTGGCTGCAGGTATAAAATTAATTGGAAGAGGCTTGGGTGATGAGGGATAATTAGTTAGGAAGAAATTTGTAATACTTTGGAAGGGAGATAGTGGTACCTTAGACTAGGAGGTGCTGAAGAATATGAAGACAATTGGGTGGACTCAAAATGGTATATAAAATCAGCATATTTTGATGGTTGGTATGGGGGGAGTTGACGTTCAGGTTTTTAACTTAAGCAAATACACTGCAGAGGGTATAAACCACTGATATTGGAAAACTGAAAGCAGATCTGCTGTGGAAGGAAGCTGAATGTGTCATGAGTGTAGTTTGGGGGACATCAAATCCGAATGGCATTGAAAAATCAAGAGGAAATGTGAAGCTGACAGTCTAGAGTTCAGAACAGGAGTCCGAACTGGAGATATCTCTTTGGCTATCTCTTAATTGAAGCTGTAAGTGTGGATTAAATCACTTTAGGGGAGAATATTGGGCAAGAAGGAAAAAATCTGCCCCCTGAGCCTTGAACTTTGGCCTTTAATTGTTGGGTAGAGGAGCAACTGGCAGAGCGGCCAGAGGGGTAGGAGGAAAGCCAGGCGAGTGTGGGTGCCAAAAAGAGGATTTTACTGGAAACATCAGTCCTTTTCATTTTGTCTGAGCTGACAAGTGAGACATCATTTTGTAGTTTTAGGAGAAATTTGAAATGTGAATGGATCTAAGTATGCTTTTTGTTAGTGCAAGTTTTTATATCTGTTTGGTCTTTTAAGTTGTTTTATCTGCTTTACAGCTTTCAGAATTTTATTGCTCTTGACATCTCTCTCATTCTTTTTGTCTATGCAGATTTATGTCCCCTACTTAGGTTTTTAAAAATTGATAGACTTTTTAAGAGCTGTTTTACCTTCAGAGCAAAATTGAGTGGAAAAGAGTTCAGTATGGGATGGTGAAAAGGTTCTGGAGGTGGGTGGTAGTGATGGTTGTGCAACAGTGTGAATGCATTGGATACCACTGAACTGTGCACTTAAAAATGGTTAAAATGGTAAATTTTATGTTGTGTATATTTTACAATGTTTAAAAAGTTTTTAAAATATGAGCAAGAAAATACAGTGAGTTCCTACATCCCCCTTGCCCACCACACACTGCCTTCCCCCACCACAGTGGTATATTTGTTACAATAGATAAACCAACACTGGCACATCAATACTGCTCAAAGGCCATCGTGAACATTAGTGTTCACTCTTGGTGTTGTACATCCTATGGGTTTTGACAAATGTGTTTTATATATCTACCGTTGTAGTATAACAGAATAGTTTCTCGGCCATAAATATCCTGTGTATTCCGCCTATTTATCCCTCTCCCCAAACCCGGGAAGCCCTAATCTTTTTATCTACTGTCTGCATAGTAAGTATACAATTTGATAAATTTTGACCTGTGTATATGCCTGTGAAGCTATCCCCACAAGCAAGGCAATGAAGGCATTCATCACTTCTAAAAGTGTCCTCATGTCCCATTGTAACCCCTTCTTTCCTGCTACCCTCTTTCCCATCCCCAAGCAAACACTGCTCTGCTTTCTGTCATTATAGATTAATTTGCATTTTCTAAATTTTATATAAATGGACTCAGTGTGTTTTGAGGGAAGAAATGTGACTTCTTTCATGTGGTATAATTTTGTGATTCATGTTGTTATCTGTATTAATAGTTCGTACATTTCCCATTGTATGGATATACCACGATTTACATATCCATTCATCTGTTGATGAACATGTGGGTTATTTCCAGTGGGGCTATTACAAATAAAGGTGCTGTGAACATTAGTGTACAATTCTTTGTATGAACATATGCTTCAATTTCCCTTGGGTGTATTCTGTTCCACCTAGGAGAGGAGTGGCTGGATCATATGGTAGGTCTATGCTTAATATTCAAGAAACTGCCAAACTGTTTCCAAAGCCAGTGTGACATTTACGTTTACATCAACAGTGTATGAGGATTCCTGTTGCTCCACAGTCTCACCACCACTTGCTAAGGTCAGTCTTTTCATTTTAGCCATTCTAGTGGCTGTCTAGTGGTTTTAATTTTCATTTCAATAATGATTAATGATGTTTCCTTTGCCAGTCATTAAAAAAAAAAAAAGAATTTAAATTCATTGTTGATGTTGTAGAACTTGTAGTTAGTTCTTGGTGAACCTACACAGTACATATGCCAGAAATACAGTGAATGCTTTGCCCTGATTCAACTTTGGTTCCCTTTACCTTGATCTGAAAGAAATTTGGTTCTCTCCTAACAGGACTACTTTGTCAGACTTCTCAAATGATGGCTGTTGTTTCTCCCACAGGCTTCATATACCAGGAAACTCATGGTGGTGCTTCTCCATACTGCTTCTAGCCACACCTTCATTTTTCCTAAAGCCCTATAATTTTGAATCTTGTGACAACATTCTCTGCCCTTCATTGTTACTGTAATTCTCCCTCATTTCCCAACAATTTGGATGGATATAGTACTCTTGTCTAAACTCTTAGTGATTTAAGTATGCACTTAGATGATTTTTCATATTGTTGCCTCTGTTTCTTGAGCTGTTCTCCATTAATCTTGTCTTCCACCCAACTTCCATCTTCACCTACTCATTCCCATGATTATGCCCTATACCCTATAATTATGAATAATATGTAATCCCTCAACAATCTCAGTTTTCTGTTTACCTCTATTTGATCACTACTTCCTGTCATTCCCTGTCACTTGCTCTGGTACCAAGATGCCAAGAATTCTTCAGTTCTCTAGCACTGATGGGACTTCAACATGGCCCTTCACCTGTATGCTGTTCTGTCTCTTTCCTCTTAGTCAGTTGAGATTCCATGGCCAATCGTATTCGCTCTTTGTACACATTTTTAGTTCCTTGGCTCTTCTCGTATTTCTTTGTATTTGTTTGACAGTACCACAACTCTGGTTAAATCTACTCAAAATCATCTCTTTACCAGTTCTCCCCTCTTTCCTGCATCATCAGTTGTCCCTCCTCTACTGGATCATATCCTTAAGCATAGAAGCAAACTGTTATTTCTTTTATCTTTAAAAATATTTCTCCACTGGGCGCTGTGGCTCATGCCCGTAATCCCAGCACTTTGGGAGGTGGAGATGGGCGGATCGCTTGAGGTCAGGAGTTCAAGATCAGCCTGGCCAACATGGGCACCCGAAATCCCATCATTTGAGTTTCAGTATGGCATTCCAGAGATGTATAGAAATTACTTATAAAAGTTGGAAGAGGCCAGGAACTAGATGCCGACTTTAGATACCAGGAAAGTTTGATTTCTTCTAATTTTCCCCAGATAAGGAGTTTTGCCTCCTGGTGGCCTGTTAGTCACTGGGTGGGCTTTGCTCCCTTCTAAATTCCTCAGATGAGAAGTTTTTGTCTCCAGGGTCTGTCCAGTGGTCACCAGGTGATTTTCGCTTTCCTCAGTCTCTACAAAAGTATAATTAGCTGGGCATGATGGCGCATGCTTGTAGTCCTAACTTCCCATGCCTGGGAGGCTGAGGCAGGAGGATCACTGAGTCTAGAAGTCGGATTGTGCTACTGCACTCCAGGCTGGGCAACAGAGCTGGATTCTGTCTCAAAACAAAACAAGGCCCAAAAAACCTGCCCTTGTCAGGGCTACCATGATGTATATATTGCTTTTTTTTTTTTTTTTTTTTTTTTTTTTAAAGACAGCGTCTTGCTCTTGTCACCCAGGCCGGAGAGCATTGGCACGATTTCGGCTCACTGCAACCTCTACTTCCTGGGTTCAAGTGATTCTCCTGCCTCAGCCTCCCGGTTAGCTGGGATTACAGGTGCCCGCCACCATGCGCAGCTAATTTTTGTATTTTTAGTAGAGTTTCACCGTGTTTTAGGGGTTTCACTGTGTTGGCCAGGCTGGTCTCAAACTCCTGACCTCTGGAGATCCACCCGTCTCGGCTTCTCAAAGTGCTGGGATTACAGGCATGAGCCACCGTGCCCAGCCATACATTGCTAACTTTAATGGTCCATTCTCAGTTCTTCTCCTAACCTGTCAGCGTCATTTGATAAGACTTACCATGTTTACCTCCTTGTAACACATTTAAAATTTGACTTCTAGGATACTGAAGTGGTTCTTTAGTAAAAAATCAGATTTTCTCCTGAGAACCCTGCATTAGTGTCCCATTTCACTCAGGCTAAGAACCGAAGTACTTACAGTAGTACATGAGATCCTAAGTGATGTGGGCCACTTGTCACCACTCTGGCCTCATTCGCCCAGCATCCTTTCCCACAGCGGCTCCCTGGCTCATCCCAGGCCCACCAAATATCTCATGCCTAAATGCTTTGGTGTGGCTGATCCTCTGCCTCTCTGTCAGGTGTTCCCTTCCCACTCTCCTCACCACCTTCCAGCGCCCCCGACATTGGTAAGTTTTTCAGTGGAGCCTGCCCTGCCCACCCTTTTTAATATTGCCACCTCCTCTTATCCTGCTCTATTGTAGGTGTCCGGAAAATATTTGTTGAACAAATGAATATGGAATTACACAATTTAACTGTAAAATTAAAAGAAAGCTAATTTATCTTTTTTTGGCCTTTTGTTTTCAAGAAGGGTTTACCACTCTACCACTCTTGTTTTCTGTCAACATTTTCTCTGACACCAATTAGGTGCCCCGTAGTTCCATTGGATTCTGATCCTAATTACCTGAGTTAGCTCAGACCTCACAAGTTAAGGGCATAATCCTTCAATTCTGACAGGAACTACACAGAATAAGTATTGAGAAAAGAACTTTTATCTGAGGAATGAGTCCTTTTAAATTATGAGACCCAGAGAGACATTAAGATGGGTCAGCAGTCACATCCTACTCCCGCTTTGCACTGTGTGTTCATCTCATGAAAGTGCTTGCTGTTGCCACAAGTAGCTGTACGTTAACCTAATAAAGCCGCACCGGACAGTCTAATCCACACCTGTAACTTAAAGGTGTCTAGCCAGTCACTAATCAATGCTATTTCTGTAAATCAGTGAGAATTCCTAACAACTTTGTATCAACCTACTCTCTGTCTCCCCACCCCCCCTTTTTTGAAACCTTTAAATACAAACCTGCACATAACAAAGGCCAAATGGAGCTCATATCCAAGGTTACTTGGGTCTAAGTGTTTTCGGCAGCTGTCTTTGCTTTGGCTCAGGTAAACTCTTTAATAAAATCATATTTTGTGCTTCATCCTCTTCGTTTTGGGTTGACAGTACAGACCTCACAAATTCAAGTTAAGATCCCAGTGCCAAAAGACAACTAGTTGGAAATAGTCCTCAGTGCACCTGTGTTTTACCCAGCCAACCACAGATTCAGGGGTTCCCATGACCAGCAGGGGCTTTAAGAGCAGGGCCCTTAAGTTGGATAATTTGTTAGAATGACTCACAGCACTCCAGAAAGCACTATAATTACAGTTTTATTATAAAGGATACAGCTCGGTAACAGCCAATGTAAAAGAAGCATATGGCAAAAAACAAAACTGGGGGCAGTGCAGAGCTTCCCTGCCCTCTCTGGGCATGCCTCCCACCCAGCGCGTTGAGGTGATCATCAGCCTGGGAGCTCACCAAACCCTGTTGTTAATGGTTTTTATTTGGGATCTCATTACATAGGTATGATTGAAGTCATTGGTCATGTGATTGAACTCAGTCTCCATTACCTCCTCCCTTTCCCTTTGGGGCTGAATGTTCCAACCTCTAATAAGGTTAGTTCCTCTGTGACAAGCCCCCATCCTGAAGCAATAAAGGGGCCGACAAACTGTGGTATGGTTTAAAGGAGCTCCTTATGAACTACAAAAGACACTCCACTCAGGAAATTCCAAGAGTTTAGGAGATCAGTGCCAGGAAATAAGGGACAGAGACCAAATATAATTTTTATTATAACACAACCACATGCTTGATTGAAAGAGTAAGGTCAGAAGTGCCAAGGTGTGCCTCCAAGTGCCACTGGTTTTTGTTTTCAAAGTTCGAGAAGGGGGAAAAGAAAATAGGATGAAAGTCAAGCTGTGGCCCCTGCTGGAATGTCTCATAAATGGATATTTTTTGTCGTACGCTAAGTTGTCTGTTGGAATCTATCCCTTATGTACCTGTATTGTTTATTTTGACTTAGGGCCTTAGTGTAAATTGCCAAATTTTTGTTGTCATTATGGATGTGAAATTTTCTTATAGTCAACTCTAACACATATTTAATGGCAGAGTACCAAGATTATTTTAGGTCATTAAAAGGTTATTAGGAAATAGTCATGCCTAAGAATCAACGTATCTGTAAAAAACACTAAAATTTGCTAGTAAAGATGCTTTGGTTAAGAAATGAAACCAAATACGTTTGTTTTGGATCCCATCTTAATTTGCTTTCATTAAGAAAATTACATTGGGCTGAGGTGGGTGAATCACTTGAGGTCAGGAGTTCGAGACCAGCCTGGCCAACATGGTGAAACCCTGTCTCTACTAAAAATAAAAAATTAGCCCAGCCTGGTGGTGGATGCCTGTAGTCCCAGCTACTAGAGAGGCTGAGGTGGGAGGATCACTTAAACCCCCGAGGCAGAGATCACACCATTGCACTCCAGCCTGGGCAACAAAGCGAGACATTCTCTCTCTCAAAAAAAAAAAAAAAAGAAAAGAAAGAAGATTGCATTGCTTAAATAATTCTAGCAGTAGAAGTAAAATTTAATTTTTTTTTTTAATTTCTGTGAAGGCATTTGATGTAAGAAGACAATATACTTCTGGAATTTTTCTAAGAATTAAAATTAGTGGGCTTTTCCTTTAGCTTAAGCTATGACTGGTACAAAAGTTATAAACAAGTAAATGTGTTACTGGCAAATTAAGGAAATGATTTTGTGTATTTTCTTTTAGCAGGAGTTAAGACATAACGAGAAGCTAATAATAGCTTCTTACTCATAAAGAGCTTCCCCAGTAAGATTACCACTTGCTATTTACGTATCTATGCAGAACCATCATCTCTTAAGAGTTTTGAGAAAGTTACCTTTATATTGTTTTGTTCTAGCCTGCGACCATTAATTAAGGAATCTTTAGAAAACATTACTGAAATTGTGAAGTACTTATGGCAATGGAAGCTACGGCTAGATGCCTGCCTATATGGCTTCAGAATTTACCAGGGAAAGTAATATTGAATATGAGAAGGCTTAAGACTACCATTCTTGGTGTATTTTGCCTGAGTAGTAGATTGGAAACTTATTAAGTGCTGTCCCTTTAACCAAATTTACTGAGAAGCTGCTGTGTGCCAGCCACAAGGGATTGGGAAGGATAGCAAGGAATAAGAGGAAATGCCTGCCCTTCATGAACAAGAAGGTAATAGAATGACGCTGGTCTTTTTCTACTTGTGACCTAGTTTACAGAGCATGAAGGGGGTAATTAGCCACAGGACCTTAGTGTTTTACTAGAACTGGTTATGTGTTGAACTCTCCTGATCTGTTTTAACAAAAATAATTATACTATCAACTCTGACAGTTAACTGTCTGATTGAGCTTGGGAAAATTACTTAATTTCTGAGTCTGATGTTCGTTAACTATAAGGATAATAATACCTACCTTCCCTGCAGTGCTTTTGTGAATGTGCAGTGCTTGGTTTAATACAGATGTTACTGGTGTCATACATGGCATACATGATAGTAGCAACTGATTTTGTTGTCTACCCTTCTGAGCTTAGACATGATCCTTAGGTTTTGATTTGGTAGTCTTTTAAGGAATAAGCAGGCTGTATCATGATGCCTGATTTGAAACATTGTATTTGAACTTCTCTGAGTTCTTTTATTCATAAGATGTATTACTCTAAATTGTACATGAAGTGTTTTATAACCTCGGAGATCTTGGAGTACATAATTTCTTGGACATTGTAAATTTTTTTTTTTTTTTTTTTTTAAGTAAAGGTCTTTCTGGTGAGAGCAACACTAAGTCCTTCAACTGAGTGAACCTGACTTGCCTCTCGGGTGGTAGGTTCTGGTGGGTTCATGCTTTTCTTTGGCTTTGGATGGTCATCAGCTGCAGGGCACCAGATTCACGTGTGAGTCTTTTTTAGTTGGAAAGCAATACTTGATTGCTAATGATTGTGCTTTTTAAGTGATAGCTTTTTAGGTTAAGGATCAAAAATAATATTGAATATTTTTTGACTTCTGAATTGATTTTTATAACTCTTTAATGTTTTAGTAGAAATCACTTCAGTTGGTCCCTAAAGTCCTGTGTGTCCTCCTTGCAGCCCCCATCCTTTTCGCTGCATATAATTGGACCAGGAATGAAAAAAGAGACTTTCTGGATCATTGAGGTTTTCCTGGGGATTTAGAATTGGGACTGAATGACAGCCGGTCTTCAAACAAATTGCTTGGACTGAAGTGATACAGGCTTGGAACATGCTTGCAGCCATTTTTAGTATTGTTTATGGAGAAATAGGAAAAGGCTGGTCTATGGAGAGAAAATGGTGTAGATGGATAGAAAGAAACAAAGATGAAAGTCAGAGAGTATTGTCCAATACTTGGTGAGGCCCAGCTATCTTTAGTACCATAATATCAGTGATCTTACAGTAAGTTGCCTTTTTTGCATAAGTTTGCTCAAATTGGTTTCTTTTTTTTTATTTTAATTTTAATTTTTATTTTTTATTATACTTTAAGTTCTAGGGTACATGTGCATAACGTGCAGGTTTGTTACATATGTATACTTGTGCCATGTTGGTGTGC
>NW_012107019.1:298236-298822 GCF_000951045.1 Mandrillus leucophaeus | reverse complement strand
GCTTTTGGTGTTTTAGACATGAAGTTTTTGCCCATGCCTATGTCCTGAATGGTATTACCTAGGTTTTCTTCTAGGGTTTTTATGGTATTAGGTCTCAGAAGAACCTCAAATAAAGTAGCTTAAAATAATAATAGATGAGTATGATTATCCACGTGCCAAACAATGAAGTTAGCTCCCTTTCTTACACCATGCACAAATGGATTATAGACCTAAATGTAAGAGCCAAGTTATATAAAACTTAAAAGAAAACATACCAATAAATCTTCATGACTTTCGATTAGGCAGGAGCCTCTTAGATATGACACAGAAAGTTCAAGATAGATAAATTGAACCTCATCAAAATTTGACACCGTTGACCTGGTATAGTGGCTCATGCCTGTAATCTCAGCACTTTGGGAGGCCAAGGCAGGAGACTCACTTGAGGCGGAGTTCAAGATCAGCCTGGCCAACATGGTAAAACCCCGTCTCTACTAAAAATACAAAAATTAGCCTTGTTTATGGAGAAATAGGAAAAGGCTGGTCTATGGAGAGAAAATGGTGTAGATGGATAGAAAGAAACAAAGATGAAAGTCAGAGAGTATTGTCC
>NW_012107019.1:282957-298186 GCF_000951045.1 Mandrillus leucophaeus | reverse complement strand
ACTTTGGGAGGCCAAGGCAGGAGACTCACTTGAGGCCAGGAGTTTGAGACCAGCATGAGCAACATAGTGAGACTCCATCTCTCCAAAAAAAAAAAAAAAAAGAAAAGAAAGAAAAAAATTTTATCCAGGCATGGTAGTATGTCTTACCACTAGCTACTCTGGAGGCTGAGGTGGGAAGATGACTTGAGCTCAGGAATACGAATACAAGGTTATAGTGAACTGTGATCATGCCACTTCACTCCAGCCTGGGCAACAGAGTGGGAACCTATCTCTTAAAAAAAAATTAAAAACTTTGTTTGCAAAATATGCCATCAAGAAAGTAGAAAGACATGGCCGGTCACAGTGGCTCAAGCCTCTAATCCCAGCACTTTGGGAGGCTGAGGTGGGCAGATCACTTGAGGTCAGGTGAGGTCAGGAGTTCAAGACCAGCCTGGCTAACATGATGAAACCCTGTCTCTACTAAAAAAATACAAAAATTAGCTGGGCATGGTGGTGCATGCCATGTAACTCCAGGTACTTGGGAGGCTGAGGCAGGAGAATTGGTTGCAGTGAGCTGAGATTGTGTCACTGCACTCCAACCTGGGCAACACAGTGAGACTCTGTCTCCCAAAAAAAAAAAAGAAAAGAAAGTGGAAAAACAGCCTACAAAATGGGAGAAAATATTCACATGTCATATGTCTGTTGGCTGGTATCCTGAATATTAAACAAAAAACCAAAACTCTTACAATTCAATAAAAAAGGCAACAGTTTTTCAATGTGCAAATAATTGAGTAGGCTTTTTGTCCAGAGAGGATATGCAATGGCCAACAAGTACATGTAAAGATGCTCAGCATCGTTAGCCATTAGGAAATTGCAGATCAAAACCACCGTGAGACACCACTTCACATCCACTAGGAGGGCTATAACTAAAAAGACAGACAATAATGAGTGTTGGCAAGGCTGTAGAGAACATACATTGCTGGTGAGGATGCAAAATATAGCTGCTTTGAAAGAGTTTGGCCTTGCCTCACATTTTAAACATGGGACCCATCAGTTTCACTGCTAGGCATATACCCAAATGAAACAAATGTCCACACAGAAACTAGTACAGCAGTGTTCAAGGCATCATTATTCATAATGGCCCCAAAGTGGAAATAACCCAAGTTACATCAGCAAATAAATGAATAAACAAAATGTGATATATCTATAAATGGAATATTAATTAGCCACAAAAAGGAATGAAGTACTGATACATGCTGTAATATGGATAAACCTTAGAAAACGTGCTGATTGAAAGAAGCCAGACACAAAAGACCACATAGTGTATGATTTTATTTATATGAAATGTCCAGGATAGACAAATTCATAGAGACAGAAAGTAGATTATTGATTTTCAGGGGCTGGAGAGAAGGGGAAACGGGAGTGATGGCTAATGGAGATAGGGTTTCTTTTTGGAAAGATGGAAGTGCTCTAAGACTAGATTGTGGTGATAGGTGTACCACTCTGGCTATACTAAAATGCATTGTCTACTGTAAATGGGTAAATTGTGTCATGTGGGTTATTTCTCAATAAAGCTGTTTTTAAAAGTAAATAGATAATGAAGTTAATATGTTATCCAATGATATGAGACAGGCTTCAAAAATAATCATAACAGATTTCTGTAGAGGTAACTAGTTGTAACTTTAAAAAAACATGCTTATTACCTAAAATAAATACAGTTTTCTTTTTTCATAATAGGTAAAAATTCTGAATATCATGTTGCTTCATTTTAAGCTAATTTGAATAAAATTTAATACTGATTGTGTATTTATCAGTATGGGTTACAGTAAAAGTCGAAACATGTTTTTTTCTTTACCTATCAGTCTCATTGTCTTTCTGTTTTTTTGAGGTGAATAGAGACAGTTGTAGTGTTATGGAAAGATTTTTGGACTTAGCAATTGCTCAAGCAGGACAAACTTAGTTGTTCTGTCTGTGGTCTTAGATAAATAATTTAATTTTTAGAGGATCAATTTCAAAACCTGTAAAATGAGGCTCATGCTGAGTTTGAAAAGTTTTGTCCTCCCTCCCTCCCTTCCTGCCTTCCTTCCTTCCTAGTGTTTATTAGAAATATGGGAAATTTTCCCATAGAAAATTTTCCTGGGAAAATATAAAGGATATTCAGATTCTATCCTCGTTTCGATGTGTTTGTCCATACTGGTGTTTTATCTTAAATTTTTTAAGTCTTTTGCAAACAACAGTGGTGTTCAGATGTGTCCAAAGCCTAGTACTACATCTGAGAAAATAGATTCTCAGTTTATATTATTTGAATAAATCGGAATTTAGTGATGTTATTGGTGACCTTTGAAGTATTAGGTGATGGATTTCATTGAAATATTAACTGAAAAACTTATTTTAACTTTCTTTATATATTTATCAGTTTAAAGACTGCGTCATTGGCCAGGGGCAATGGCTTACGCCTGTAATCCCAGCACTTTGATCTTGAGGTCAGGAGTTCAAGATCAGCCT
Organism: Mandrillus leucophaeus; assembly: GCF_000951045.1. Classification (NCBI taxonomy): domain Eukaryota; kingdom Metazoa; phylum Chordata; class Mammalia; order Primates; family Cercopithecidae; genus Mandrillus; species Mandrillus leucophaeus. The sequence goes on along the minus strand of NW_012107019.1, from coordinate 295,702 downwards.
GGCCAACATGGTAAAACCCCGTCTCTACTAAAAATACAAAAATTAGCCAGGCATGGTGGTGTGGGCCTATAATCCTAGCTACTTGGGAGACTGAGGCAAGAGAATCGCTTAAACCTGGGAGGTAGAGGTTGCAGTGAGCCGAGATCGCACCATTGCACTCCAGCCTGCTTGGGTGACAGAGCGAGACTCTGTCTCAAAACAACAACAACAAAAAAACAACCAAAAAATGTGTCATTAATTATGTGTTAACAGTCAAGTTGACTTTTAAGAGAATCTGCAATTATGGTAGATTCTTGACTGTTTTTTGTTATTGTTGTTGTTGTTTTTGTTGGTTTTCTTTTGGAGACCGGGTCTCACTCTGTCGCCCAGGCTGGAGTGCAGTGGTGTAATCTTGGCTCACTGCAACCTCTGCCTCCTGGGTTCAAGGGGTTCTCCCACCTCAGCCTCCTCAGTAGCTGGGATTACAGGTGTGTCCCACCACACCAGGCTAATTTTTGTATTTCTAGTAAAGACAAGGTTTCACCGTGTTGGCCAGGTGTTGTCTTGAACTCCTGACCTCAAGTGATCCGCCCACCTCCACCTCCCAAAGTGCTGGGATTACAGGGTGATCCACCACACCTGGCCAACTTGACTGTTACTAACATGTAAAGTTATTTAGTGGCTGATATGTGTCAAATACATTTTTATGTTGCAATTAAGTGATGATATGCAATAAGATTCAATTTTCTTTGTTTAGCTTGATAGCTACATGATCTTAATATGTAAGCTTTTTCTTATTTTGCAGAGATCCTGCATATTTTGATGAAAATTGGCTAAACAGAATCAAAACTGAAGTAGGAGATAATTGGAGGCTAAAGGTATTTTATTTTTCCATCTGTTAAATCTTTAAATATTTGTATGTGTATAATATCTGTTGATTTTTTTGGTCTAATGTATCCGGTGAGCTTTAGAAACTTAGGTAGCCTGCAATGAAATAATGTAGAATTGAAGATTGAACTCACCTGGAGTTGTGCACCTATGCATAACATAATATGAGTTAGTAACGCATAGCGACCAAGGGCATGGAGCCAGTGTGCCTGTGTCCACATCATAGCTCTGCCATTTACTGTCTATGGGGAAGTGTTGTGACCTTCCTTTGCCTTGGTTTCCCCATTTGTAAAATGAGGATTAATATAGCTTCTGCCTCACAGAAATGAGTTATTATGCCAAGTTCTTAGAACAGTACATATGGTAGTTATAATAAGATAATATTGTTCATTATTAACTGTATCCTAAACACTCAGAGAATGAAACATTTCCATTTCCTTCCTAGTAACCTTTAAGTATTTTACAAGCTTCTTTAGCCAAAACTTACAATAAGAAAAAAAGTTTACATTGCAACCAATTTCCCACCTAAATGTGTGCATATATATAGCTGAACAGGTTTTTGCCCTTATGTTAGGCAGTGATGTTTGCATTTTATTTTTTAAAATGTTTGTTGTAATCCACTAAATTATTTTTTTAACTTTATATTTTGGTTTTTGTTTTTGAAATGGAGTCTTCTCTGTCCCCCAGGCAGGAGGGCAGTGGTGCAATCTCGGCTCACTGCAACCTTTGCCTCCCTGGTTCAAGTGATTCTCCTGCCTCGGCCTCCCAAGCAGCTGGGATTACAGGCATCCGCCACCACACCCAGCTAATTTTTGCGTTTTTGTAGAGATGGGGTTTAATCCTGTTGACCAGGCTGGTATCAAACTCCTGATCTCAGGTGATCCGCCCGCCTTGGCCTCCCAAAGTGCTGGAATTACAAGCATCAGCCACCACACCTGGCCTATATTTTGAAATAATTATAGATTCACAAGGAGTTGCAAAAAACGTGTACTAAGAGGTTATGTGTACCTTTTACCCAGTTTCTGCAGTGGTAACATCTTGCATAACTATAATACAGTATCAAAACTAGGGAACTGACATTGGTACAGTCCATATTTTATTCAGATTTCACCAAGGTTACTTGCAGTCTGTTAGTGCGTGCAGTTCTGTGTAGCTCTGTCTCATATGTAGCTTCTTATAACTACCACCACAGTGAAGACCCAGAACTATTCCGTCACCACACAGCTTCCTGTGCTGCTTCTATAACCACATCCACACCACCCCTAATCCCATGCAACCCGTAATTTGTTCTCCGTCTTTGTGATTTTCTTAACATTAAATTGATTGTTATGACCCAATAGTTTTCCTGTCTTAACAGTGGAGAAACCTGCAACCATTTCTTCTTGATACAGACTGGTGAAGACTCAGACATACAAATGATTTAAGCATGCAAGGCGCCTGAACTTAAGACATGTTCAGCTTGAGTTATCTTTATATTTTCCCCAAGAAACATGTTTGATAACACCAATATTTATTTATTGCTTAAGTATTGGGTTTGCCAAAATCTAGTTCCTTCTTTTTACTAAGCTAGTAAATGAAAACTGTTTAATGGCACTGGGATTTTTTGTTTGTTTTTTTAGTTTTTTTTTTTTTTTTTTGAGGCAGAGTCTCACCTTGTCACCCAGGCTGTAGTGCAGTGGTGCAATCTTGGCTCATTGCAACCTCCGCCTCTCGAGTTCAAAAGATTCTCTTGCCTCAGTCTCCTGAGTAGCTGGGACTACAGGCGCACGCCATGATACCCGGCTAATTTTTGTATTTTCTAGTAGAGACAGGGTTTTGCCATGTTGGCTAGGCTGGTCTTGAACTCCTAAGCTCAGGTGATCTGCCTGCCTTGGCCTCCCAGAGTGCTGGGATTACAGGTGTGAGTCTCTGCGCCCGACCGGCCCTGTTTTAATTTCTAAACAATCTTTCAAGGGCAGGCAGTTTATTTATTTTTATTTACTTTTTTTGAGACAAGATCTCACTCTGTCACCCAGGATGGAGTATAGTGGCACAGTCTCAGCTCACTGCAACCTCCACCGCCTGAGCTCAACCACAGGTGCATGCCAACACACCAGGCTAACGTTTTAAATTTTTGTGGGGATGAGGTCTTGCTATATTGCTCAGTCCGGTCTCGAACTCCTAGGCTCAGGCCATCCTCCTGCTTCAACCTGGCAGGCCAGGCGCGGTGGCTAACACCTGTAATCCCAGCACTTTGGGAGGTCAAGGCAGGTGGATCACTTGCGGTCTGGAGTTCAAGACCAGCCTGGCCAAGATGGTGAATCCCCGTTGCTAGTAAAAATATAAAAATTAGGCCAGGCACGGTGGCTCACACCTGTAATCCCAGCATTTTGGGAGGGCGAGATGGGCAGATCACAGGTCAGGAGATGGAGACCATCCTGGCCAACATGGTGAAACCCCATTTGTACTAAAAATACAAAATTAACTGGGCATGGTATTGCGCACCTATAGTCGCACCTACTCAGGAGGCTGAAGCAGGAGAATCACTTGAACCTTGGAGGCAGAGGTTGCAGTGAGCCGAGATGGCGCCACTGTACTCCGGCCTGGTGACAGAGCAAGACTCGGTCTCAAAAAAAAAAAAAAAAATTAGGTTTTTTGGCGGGTGCCTGTAATTCCAGCTACCCTGGAGGCTGAGGCATGAGAATTGCTTGAACCCAGGAGGCGGAGGTTGCAGTGAACCAAGATTGCGCCATTGCACTCCAGCCTGGGTGACAGAGCAAGACTCAGTCTCAAAAAAAAAAAATTTTTTTTTAATGTTACAGCATGTTTAAAACAATTTATGATGTTTAAAATAATGCTACTAATCATTTTGTGTCTGCTTACTGGCTTGATCAGGAGTTGTATATCTCCTCCCAGCAGGCACACAGATAGATATACATACCCACATATGCTGTCCCCAGTGTCATGAGTAGGGCAATGGTAGTGTATGGAGACGGGTAGAAAAGTTTATCATAGTCTTAACACTCAGGACTGAACTTCTTATTCTCTATACTTTATTTTATGCTATACTTCAATTTTATGATGCCATTGATTAAAGACAAGATATATGACCGGGCACGGTGGCTCACGCCTGTAATCCCAACACTTTGGGTGGCCAAGGTGGGTGAATCACCTGAGGTCAGAAGTTCGAGACCAGCCTGGCCAACATGGTGAAACCCCATCTCTACTAAAAATACAAAAATTAGCCAGGTGTGGTGGCAGGTGCCTGTAATCCCAGCTACTCAGAAGGCTGAGGCACAAGAATTGCTTGAATCTGGGAGGCAGAGGTTGCAGTGAGCCGAGATCGCGCCATTGCACTCTAGCCTGCCTGGGCAACAGAGGGAGACTCTGTGTCAAAAAATAAATAAATAAAGATAAGATATAGCTTTTTGTGATGTGATTTAAAAAACTACCATTTTAAATGAATGGCAGTTGATTTTCAAGGCATTTTAATTTCAAACATTAAAAATATGGGAAAATGAACATCCTAGAATGAAAGAGATAAAGCATATTATGCGTTTTCCATATCTACAAATTTTTATAGACATTTAAGCATGTTAATTTTATGAGACCTGTAAAAATAAATAAGCAAGTTTTCAATTTATTTTCTTCCTTTCAAATAAATATGCCTTTAATTAAGTACTGGATCACGTTGCTGTGATTCACGTTCTTATTTGAAAGCCTCAGTCCCTACAAGCTTGTTTTCTAGGATGTCTCAACTACAGACACCAGCCAGGGAAAGCTAGATCAATAAAATAAAATCAATAGAGCTATATCACATACCCATTTAACCTAACACAAAACTGTATGAGTTGGGTCAAACAAAAAGAAAAAATTATAGTTTACAATAAATAGGGCAGGTGATTCTGCCCATTCTTCACCTAACATGGCTCATAAACATTTAGTTTGATAATCAACTGAAGAAACAGTAGTTTGTTTGTTTTTTCTGGTAGGGGAAGAATTTAAAGACATTATACTTTATGGGTTATTTTAAAGAGATTTTACTATAATTTTTGCTTAATACTCTCTTTAGAAGTTAATTTCTATGTAGGTGCAGTTTGACTTTTCTGGGGAGAATAGCTCTGAACTCAAGTCTTCATTAAGGATGGCATATTTTTACTTTACCCACAGAAAACCTAAATAATTTAATCTGATTGTTAAGTCTCATTCAGTTACCCTCCAGTTGTTGTCAGTGTGGTCATAACATTGAAAATTCTACATAATTGGAAACATAATTTGTTTTATAAATCTCTTGGATTATATAAAGCCATAATAGTACTTTTTGATGATGATGATAATAATTCAAATATGCCTTTGAATTTTATTTTTTAATATTTACTTTATGATTAACTGCAGTGATTGGTTGGCTCAGAAATTTTTTGTGTTAAATTATGTTTTCATCTGTCATGCCTTTTACCCAGTTTTCTCTCTCTTTAAACAGATAAGCAATTTAAAGAAAATTTTAAAAGGAATCTTGGATTATAATCATGAGGTAAAGACTTTTTTCTCATTCTGCTTAGAAGTATTACTATAGGATAGTTTAATTTATAATAGTTTCAAGTTAAGGAAAAATTGCTTTCAAAATTAATCATCAGTTTGTCCTTCATTTCATAGTTTCTATAATAGGATGATGGTTCAACCAACCATCTGTGAGTCAGTTAATAGATGGATGATCCTTTTCACTGTATTATGGGTAGTTTGTAAATGATTACTAATTAATGTCAAATTTTACTTTATGTCATCTATTAATTCTGTCTTTTCTTCCTTGTGAAGATAGTTTTAGAGTTCATGCACCATTGTCTACTTTCATTTTATTCCTTGGCAAACCCCCCACGCCTAGATGAACTCTGTTTGTCCTCTGAGTCTGCATCAGAACAGTCATTGCTGGGGAAGAAATCAGGCAGTGGAAAATAACTAGTTTTACTTTTAATTTCACAATCAAAGATGCCAAATGGACACAATACCATAACCTAGTTATTTCCCTACTGTGTTTTCCCGCAAGCTTACCTGCATTTAGTACCCATGTTTATACCCGTAGCACTGATCTTCCCCGTCTCAGTAAGTGACGCTACCATTCACCATATTACTGAACCCCAGAACCTAGAAATCCTCCTACAGTCCTTCTTTCTTCTAATATCATCTGCAAGACCCATTAGTCAAACCTTCAAAATAGAGCTTTCTTCAGCTGTGTGGCCACCAACTATATGCCAAGCCATCATTCACTCTTGCTTAGGTTACTAAAGTAGTCTTGCTGGTGACCCTGATTTCACTGTTGTGTAATTTTTAAAAATTCAAAGGTGACCTCATCAGTCTCCTTAAAGTCCTCTGTGGTTTCTCCTTGCATTGAGAATCACATCCACATTCTTACCATGAACGACTTCCTAACGACTTCTCCCACACCTAAGGCACTGGAGCCACATCCTCTCCTTCTGTGCCTGGAATCTGCCAAGTCCTTTTCTTCCTTAGCCTTTGCCCCACTGCTGTTGCCATGTGCGGTGTTCTTCCCTCAGCTCCTGGCATTTCTTGCTCTTGCTTATTTGAACTTTCTGTCACCTCCTTACAGAGAATTTCCCTGAGCATATGCTGTCTCAGCCAGGGCCACATTCACCCCTCAGTCCCGTTTACTTAGTCACATCACCCTGTTTATTCCCTTTAATCCTGGCCATATCAGCAGTCTCTTTATTTGTTGGTTTATTATTTGGTTGTCTCATCCCATTATACTCTTCTCTTCTTTTTTTTTTTTTTTTGAGACGGAGTCTCGCTCTGTCGCCCAGGCTGGAGTGCAGTGGCTCACTGCAAGCTCCGCCTCCCAGGTTCATGCCATTCACCTGCCTCATCCTCCCAAGTAGCTGGGACTACAGGCGCCCACCACCACGCCAGGCTAATTTTTTTGTATTTTTAGTAGAGACAGGGTTTCACCGTGTTAGCCAGGATGGTCTCGATTCCTGACCTCATGATCCGCCCGCCTTGGCCTTCCAGAGTGCTGGGATTACAGGCATGAGCCACCGCACCCGGCCTTCTCTTCTCTTTTTTTGACAGAATCTTGCTGTGTCGCCCAGGCTAGAGTGCAATAGCGCAATCTTGGTTCACTGCAACCTCTGCTTCCTGGGTTCAAGCGATTCTCCTGCCTCAGCTTCCCAAGAAGCTGGGACTACAGGCATGCACCACCATGCCCAGCTAATTTTTGTATTTTTGGTAGAGACAGGGTTTCACCATATTGACCAGGCTGCTCTCAAACTCCTGACCTTGTGATTCACCAACCTTGGACTCCCAAAGTGCTGGGATTACAGGCATGAGCCACTGTGCCTGGCCACCCCATTATGTTCTTAGAGCCATGAAATGAGGCCGGATCCAGACCTGATGTAGTCATTGGTACATCTCAGCCCTCAGGACAGTGCTATCACACTGCAGGCACTCAGAGTTTCCTAATCACGTCAAATAAATGTTAATTTGCAACAAAAACATATTTAAGATACATGTAAGTGTGAACATAGGGTTGGTATTAGACATGTTGACAAAAAGTGTTTTTTTTTTTTCCTTCATCCAGAAGTACTTACATTTACTAGATCTTTTGGGCTTAGGAGAAGTGATCGGTTTTGTTCTGAGCATCATGCCTATTATATATAAAAAAAAGTAGTTTTATAAAAAGTATTACAATAAAAAAGAATAGAAAATGTATGGCATTGAAGATAGTGATGCTGTTTCAGGAGTGTCATCCTGAGCCAACTCTTTCGCTCAGTGGAAGCCACCCAGAGGAAGTCCGAGCCATTATCCTCGCCTCATACATAAGAAACCGAGGCACATGTGTACCTCTTTCTCTTCCCCTCTTGTAATTTTCCTTTCTTTCCTCCCCCTCACCCAGCCCCCTGACATTTTTGGGTCCTAGTCCTGCTGATGTTACCTGTAGCCCCACATAGCATCCCCTAGCCTGAGCGTGCCTGAGAGGAAGAAGAAATCCACTCTCTGAAAATCGTGTGGTGTCTTTGGAACTTATGCCCTTTTAGAAACCTAATTATATTCATTACTACATGATTAGGAGAAAGAGTTGGAGCATGAGTAAAACTAAAATTAGTATGTGTAGTTGCAGCTTGCTTAATTTGAGCCTACACTGCCATTTAGTGAGCCCGTACCTATATGATTCAGTATCAGTTTCCCCATTTATTCTCATAGCCCAAGGTTCTTTTCCTTCTTACTGCTTACTGTGATTTGAATTATATATTTATTTGTGCATTTACTAATTCATTTTGTGTGTTCTACTTCATAAACTAGATGAAGGTACTTGCCTGTAAATTTAAACGTTTCGCAGATGCATACCTCTTTGACATCATAGTTCTATTTCTAGAAATTGGTCTTCAAGATCTACATTAGGCTATCCACCTCACCATTATTTCATAGTAGGCAAAAACTGAATATAACCCAATGTCTAACAATAAGAAAATTATGAAACATTTTGTAGGACAAATGCCATTCAGCCGTGAAAATACGTATGTATAAATATTCTTTAATAAGATAAAAGTGTGAGATTGTATATGCCATATGATACCAGTTTTATGTGAATATACATAAATGTGTTTATAAAAATGTATATGCAGGTCCACAATTTCAGATCCCAATCCTTTAGACCACATTCGTTTTGGAATCCAGAGTTTTTCAGATTTTTAGAAAGGTAACATGATGCATACACCACATATTGTGTAAATACCCCAATGGGGCCTGGGGTTACACCATTATTCCATTATATTAACATTTCTGCAGCAAAATGTAAGATTATTCACTCTAGGATAAACAAGAAGAATACATTCATGGTTCTGTCATTACCTTTCACCCTCCTCCTGGGAATTCCTTTGTCTTTCTTCTGTCTTATTTTGTTTGCTGAATTCTGTGTATTTCTTTTTCTTGGTTTACTTTCATGTTTTGGTAGAGTCCATTTTCCGGTGGCATCTTCAGAAAAATACATGATAGATACTTATTTTAAGCCCCACAAATCTGAAAATAATCTTAGTTCTCTTTACACTGTGGTTGAGTTGAATATGGAATTCCAGGTTGGAAGTCATTCCTCCGTATTTTGAAATCATTGCTCCATGCCGATGCCCTCTGGCTTCCAGTGCTGCTGCTGACATCTCTCATGTGGACTCCCACTCCCTGTTGGTAACTTGTTCACTTTCTGGAACCTTTTAGGTCCTTTTTATCTCCATGTTCATGCTGCTGTGCTTTGGTATGAGAAGGAGTTTTGTTGTTGTTGTTTTCTTTTGTTTTATTGTACTTGGCACTTAGCACACCCTTAAAGTCTGAATGCCTACTAGCTTTAGTTTTAGGAAATTTTCTTATTATTATTTATTTTATCTCATTTATTTGTTTAGTTAGTTAGTTATTTTACTACTTTATTTTTCTTTACTTTCTCTATCCTCTTTCTGAACTATTTAGCTATTGAACCTCCTGGGTTAATCCTTTAATTATCTAACCCTGTCTCTCCTTTTTTCTCTCTTGTGTTTTTGCTCTACTTACTGAGATGATTATACACCTTGTTCTAGCTTGCCTGTTGAATTTTTCATTTCTGCTATCATATTTTTAATTTGCAAGAGTACTTTTTGTTTTCTGAATATAACTTTTATATTCTGTTCTTGCTTTATGAATATATAGTGTCTCTTATCTCTATGAGAATATTAATCATAGAAGATATTTTTTACTTCCATTTTTTAAAAAATTATTATACTTTAAGTTCTGAGATACATGTGCAGAATGTGCAGGTTTGTTACATAGCTATACACATGCCATGGTGGTTTGCTACACTCATCAACCCGTCATCTGTATTAGGTATTTCTCCTAATGCTATCCCTCCCCCAGCCCCCCACCCCGCAACAGCCCTCAGTGGGTTATGTTCCCTCCCTGTGTCCATGTGTTCTCACTGTTCAGTTCCCACCCATGAGTGAGAACATGCAGTGTTTGGTTTTCTGTTCTTGTGATAGTTTGCTCACAATGATGGTTTCTGAGCTTCATGTCCCTGCAAAGGACATGAACTCATCCTTTTTTATGGCTACGTAGTATTCCATGGTGTATATATGCCACATTTTCTTTATCCAGTCTATCATTGATGGGCATTTGGATTGGTTCCAAGTCTTTGCTATTGTGAATAGTGCTGCAATAAACATACATGTGCATGTGTCTTTATAGTAGATTGATTTATAATCCTTTGGATATATACCCAGTAATGGGATTGCTGGGTCAAATGGTATTTCGGATTCTAGATCCTTGAGGAATCGCCACACTGTCTTCCACAATGGTTGAACTAATGTACACTCCCACCAACAGAGTAAAAGCATTCCTATTTCTCCACATCCTCTCCAGCATCTGTTGTTTCCTTACTTTTTATGATCACCATTCTAACTGGTGTGAGATGGTATCTCATTGTGGTTTTGAGTTGCATTTCTCTAATGACCAATGATGATGAGCTGTTTTTCATATGTTTATTGGCCATGTAAATGTCTTCTTTTGCTAAGTGTCTGTTCATATCCTTCGCCCACTTTTTGATGGGGTTGTTTTTTTCTTGTAAATTTGTTTAAGTTCCTTGTATATTCTGGATATTAGCCCTTTGTCAGATGGATAGATTACAAAAATTTTCTCCCATTCTGTAGGTTGCCTTTTCACTCTGATGATAGTTTCTTTTGCTGTGCAGAAGCTCTTTAGTTCACTTAGATCCCATTTGTCAGTTTTGGCTTTTGTTGCAGTTGCTTTTGGTGTTTTAGTCATGAAGTTTTTGCCCATGCCTATGTCCGGAATGGTATTGCCTAGATTTCTTCTAGGGTTTTTATGGTTTTAGGTCTTACCTTTAAGTCTTTAATCCATCATGAGTTAATTTTTGTATAAGATGTAAGGAAGGGATCCAGTTTCAGTTTTCTGCGTATGGCTAGCCAGTTTTCCCAGCACCATTTATTAAATAGGGAATCCTTTTCCCATTGCTTGTTTTTGTCAGGTTTGTCAAAGATCAGATGGTTGTAGATGTGTGGCATTATTTCTGAGGCCTCTGTTCTCTTCCATTGGTCTGTATATCTGTTTTGGTACCAGTACCATGCTGTTTTGGTTACTGTAGCCTTGTAGTATAGTTTGAAGTCAGGTATTTTGATGCCTCCAACTTTGTTATTTTGCTTAGGATTGTCTTGGCTGTACTGGCTCATTTTTGGTTCCATATGAAATTTAAAGTAGTTTTTTCTAATTATTTGAAGAAAGTTAGTGGTAGCTGTATGGGGATACCATTGAATCTATAAAAATGCTTTGGGCAGGATGGTCATTTTCACAATATTGATTCTTCCTATTCATGAGCATGGAATGTTTGTTCATTTGTTTGTGTCCTCTCTTAATTCCTTGAGCAGTGGTTTGTAGTTCTTCTTGAAGAGGTCCTTCACATCCCTTGTTAGTTATGTATTCCTAGGTATTTTATTCTCTTAGTAGCAATTGTGAATGGGAGTTCACTCATGATTTGGCTCTCTGTCTGTTACTGGTATATAGGGATGCTTTTGATTTTTGCACATTGATTTTTGTATCCTGAGACTTTGCTGAAGTTGCTTATCAGCTTGAGATTTTGGGCTGAGACAATGGGATTTTCTAAATACACAGTCATGTCATCTGCAAACAGAGACAATTTGACTTCCTCTCTTCCTATTTGAATACCCTTTATTTCTTTCTCTTGCCTGATTGCCCTGGCCAGAACTTCCAACACTATGTTGAATAGGAGTGGTGAGAGAGGACATCCTTGTCTTGTGCCGGTTTTCTAAGGCAGTGCTTCCAGCTTTTGCCCATTCAGTATGATATTGGCTGTGGGTTTGTCATAAATAGCTGTTAATATTTTGAGATACATTCCATCAATACCTAGTTTATTGAGAGTTTTTATCATGAAGGGATGTTGAATTTTATCGAAGGCCTTTTCTGCATCTATTGAGATAATTGTACGGTTTTTGTCATTGGTTCTATTTATGTGATGTATTACATTTACTGATTTGAGTATGTTGAACCAGCCTTACATCCCAGGGATGAAGCCGACTTGATGGTGATGGATAAGCTTTTTGATGTGCTGCTGGATTCAGATGGTCAGTATTTTACTGAGGATTTTTGCATTGATGTTGATCAGGGATATTGGCCTGAAATTTTCATTTTTTGTTGTGTCTCTGTCAGGTTTTGGTATCAGGATGATGCTGGCCTCATAAAATGAGTTAGGGAGGAGTACCTCTTTTTCTGTTGTTTGGAATAGTTTCAGAAGGAATGGTACCAGCTCCTCTTTGTACCTCTGGTGAAATTTGGCTGTGAATCCGTCTGGTCCTGGGCTTTTTTTGGTTGGTAAGGTGTTAATTACTGCCTTAATTTCAGAACTTGTCATTGGTGTATTCAGGGATTTGACTTCTTTCCTGGTTTAGTCTTGGGAGGATGTATGTGTCTAGGAATTTATCCATTTCTTCTAGATTTTCTAGTTTATTTGCATACAGGTGTTTACAGTATTCTCTGATGGTAGTTTGTATTTCTGTGGGATCAGTGGTGATATCTTGTTTATCATTTTTTGTTGCGTCTATTTGATTCTTCTCTCTTTTCTTCATTAGTCTGGCTAGTGGTCTATTTTGTTAATCATTAAAAAAGCAACCAGCTCCTGGATTCATTGATTTTTTTTTTTGAAGAGTTTTTCATGTCTTGTCTCCTTCATTTCTGCTCTGATCTTAGTTATTTCTTGTCTTCTGCTAACTTTTGAATTTGTTTGCTCTTGCTTCTCTAGTTCTTTTAATTGTGATGTTAGGGTGTCGATTTTAGCTTTTTCCTGCTTTCTCCTGTGTGCTGTAAGTTTTCCTCTAAACACTGCTTTAGCTGTGTCCCAGAGATT
>NW_012107019.1:281201-282782 GCF_000951045.1 Mandrillus leucophaeus | reverse complement strand
GTCCAGAGCTGAGTTCAAGTCCTGAATATCCTTGTTAATTTTCTGTCTTGTTGATCTGTCTAATATTGACAGTGGGGTGTTAAAGTCTCCCACTATTGTTGTGTGGGAGTCTAAGTCTCTTTGTAGGCCTCTAAGGACTTGCTTCATGAATCTGGGTGCTCCTTTATTGGCTGCATGTATATTTAGGATAGTTAGCTCTTCTTGTTGAATTGATCCGTTTACCATCATGTAATGGCCTTTTTTGTCTCTTTTGATCTTTGATGGTTTAAAGTCTGTTTTATCAGAGACTAGGATTGCAAGCCCTGCTTTTTTTTTGCTTTCCATTTGCTTGGTAAATCTTCCTCCATCCCTGTATTTTGTGACTGTATGTGTCTTTGCATGTGAGATGAGTTTCCTGAATACAGCACACTGATGGGTCTTGACTCTTTATCCAGTTTGCTAGTCTGTGCCTTTAAATTGGGGCATTTAGCCCATTTACATTTAAGGTTAATATTGTTATGTGTGAATTTGATCCTGTCATTATGATGCTAGTGGTTATTTTGCCCGTTAGTTGATGCAGTTTCTTCATAGTGTCAATGGTCTTTACAATTTGGTATGTTTTTTGCAATGGCTGGTACCAGTTTTTCCTTGCCGTATTTAGTGCTTCCTTCAGGGTCTCTTGTAAGACAGGCCTGGTGGTGACAAAATCTCTCAGCATTTGCTTGTCTGTAAAGGATTTTATTTCTCTTTTGCTTATAAAGCTTAGTTTGTCTGGGTATGAAATTATGGGTTGAAAATTATTTTCTTTAAGAATGTTGAATATTGGCCCCCACTCTCTTCTGGCTTGTAGGGTTTGTACAGAGAGATCTGCTGTTAGTCTGATGGGCTTCCCTGTGTGGGCAATCTGACCTTTCTCTCTGGACGCCCTTAACATTTTTTTCTTCATTTCAACCTTGGTGAATCTGACGATTATGTGTCTTGGGGTTGCTATTCTTGAGGAATATCTTTGTGGCATTCTCTGTATTTCCTGAATTTGAATGTTGGCCTGTCTTGCTAGGTTGGGGAAGTTCTAGATAATATCCTGAAGAGTGTTTTCCAACTTGATTCCATTCTCCCTGTCAGTTTTAGGTATACCAACCAAACATAGGTTTGGTCTTCTCATTTTGTTTATTTTATTTATTTATTTATTTATTTTTGAGATGGAGTCTTGCTTTGTCACCCAGGCTGGAGTGAGTGCAGTGGCACGATCTCGGCTCACTGCAACCTCCACCTCCCAGGTTCAAGCAATTCTCCTGTCTTAGCCTCACGAGTAGCTGGGACCACAGTCACCTGCCACCGCACCCAACTAATTTTTATATTTTTAGTAGAGACGGGATTTTACCATATTGGTCAGGCTGGCCTCGAACTCCTGACCTCAGGTGATCCACCCGCCCCGGCCTCCCAGAGTGCTGGGATTAAAGGCGTGAGCCAGCTGGACACAGTGGCTCACACCTGTAATCCCAGCACTTTGGGAGGCCGAGGCGGGCGGATCACGAGGTCAGGAGATCAAGACCATGCTGGCTAACACAGTGAAACCCCGTCTCTACTAAAAATACAAAAAAA
>NW_012107019.1:278216-281151 GCF_000951045.1 Mandrillus leucophaeus | reverse complement strand
CGGGCGGATCACGAGGTCAGGAGATCAAGACCATGCTGGCTAACACAGTGAAACCCCGTCTCTACTAAAAATACAAAAAAAAAAAAAAAAAATTAGCTAGGCGTGGTGGTGGGTGCCTGTAGTCCCAGCTACTCGAGCGGCTGAGGCAGGAGAATGGCGTGAACCCGGGAGGCAGGGGTTACAGTGAGCCAAGATTGCGCCACTGCACTCCAGCCTGGGCGACAGATCAATACTGTGTCTCAAAAAACAAAAAAAATAAGATGTGAGCCACCGTGTCTGGCCAGCAATTTCTTTTCTATCCTTTTAGGAACTGATTTTTTTATTCAAGGAAAAAAATTTAATTTAATCTGATTGGTGGTATATTTCTATTCATTTAATTCAATTTGTTTTCCTTATTATTTAGAATAAAACCCACATTCTTGACGTAACTTCTGAGAACCTAAGTGACATGCCTCCCCCATCCTGACCCCTGGACCTTGTCTTCTACCCCTTCCCCAGCCACACTGACCTTACTGTTCTTGGAGTTTATCAAGTGCACTGCTACCTCACAACTCTGCCCGTCGTAACCTCTGTCTTGCATCCCCCCCACCTATAACTGTATGGTCTGCCTCTTCATTCCAGGATTCTGCTCAGTTTTAAACTTAGCATAGAGGGCTTCTTTGACCATCCATCTAAAATACCAATCCCTTGGGCAGGTGCAATGGCTCACGCCTGTAATCTCAGCACTTTGGGAGGCCAGGCAGGTGGATTACTTGAGGTCAGGAGTTCGAGACCAGCCTGACCTACATGGTGAAATCCCATCTCTACTAAAAATACAAAATTAGCTGGGTGTGGTGGCACACGCCTGTAATCCCAGCTTCTTGGGAGGCTGAGGCAGGAGAATCACTTGAACCTGGGAGGTTGCAGTGAGCCGAGATCATGCCATTGCACTCCAGCAACAAGAGCAAAACTCAGTCTCAAAAAATAAAAAAGAAAGAAAAAATAAAATACCAGTCCCACTCCTCCAAAACCCCCAGTAGTTTTTCAGTGTAGAATAAACATACATTCAAAAAAGCGTACTGTATGTACATGTACATTTTAAAGGTAATTGTGAAGTGAGCAGCCATGTGACATAGGTCAGTTGAATGTCACCAGCACCTACCAGGGCTTGTGTTTACCTTCTTGATCACAACCTCTTGATCACAACCTCTTTCCTCACCTCCTATCCAGGGAAAACCATGATTCCCAGGTTTTTAAATAATTATTTTCTTGTTTGTGTTGATAGTTTTACCACCTGTGTGTACATCTAGTTATAGGATGTTTAAAATTTTATTTTCTTTCATTTGCTGCATTATTTGCTTTTCTCTGAGTTTGCTTTCCTTGTTTTTGTCTATTTTTGATGTTGGAAACGTCTCAAATATTTTAATGGTCCTTGATTGTTTGTTGACATTTAAAAGTAAACCACTATCGAAAACTGATTGGAATCTGAGTTGGGGGTGCTTTTTGAGTGGTACATTTCACTGTAGGATTGTCAGGCAGAGACCTGCCCATTTGTCTGCATATGAATCATTTCATGTGGGAACAGTCAATTTCCCTATAAAGAAATCCTTCATGCTCCTCCCTGACATACGTATTTTGCTGCCAGTGTTTTGGCAATCAAATGGAGTGAAGGTGACTAGTAAGAATCTTACTGTTGGGGACATGAATTTATATTTAATCTCAGGTCTTTCTGGTTCCCCCTAGTTCTTAACCTCTCTAGGTCTACTTCTTCAAAGAATATACACACCTTTCTTCTTGGAGTACTCTGTTTTGTTTTGTTTTTTATCTCGATGTACATGCCACATACCAGACTAGGAACTAAGTTGCTGTAACTCAAGATAGTTATAATTTAGGGTATGGTAGGTAAAAATAGAAATTGGGAGTGAAATGGAACATAATCATTCTGTCCTTGGCAATGAGTTTCTGGTAAAACAAACTAACCTCGATCAAGTTTTTTTTTTTTGGTCATATAAATGTAAATGCAATTATAATCTTTTTATCTCCATTCAGATTTTAGGACAGCAAATTAATGACTTTACCCTTCCTGATGTCAACCTTATTGGGGAGCATTCTGATGCAGCAGAGCTTGGAAGGATGCTTCAGCTCATCTTAGGCTGTGCTGTGAACTGTGAACAGAAGCAAGGTAATTTGTTTCAAGTTCATGTTTGCATTTAAAATAATGAAGGAAAGTATTGTATATTGTATATTTATATATAAATCACCAGTACCAACAGTAACATCTGTTTAAGGCCACCCCCAAAGAATGCCATTTTCTACAGTTTTACTAGTAATTTGTTTTTAAGCTTAAATGAATTTTGCACATTAAAATAAATTTGATTGGGGTGATATTTTTTCCTTAGTGCAATACCACACAATTCCTTGAGTAGATAATGACACTGAATGCAGTGAAATTTGCTGGTAAATTGACAACATCTACCTAATCTGGAAAAAATGAGCAGAGACATACAGCAGTTTAATAGATATTCAGGTCTGCCTTCCCAACATATATCTGTAACAGATGCCTTCAGGTTTTCCTTTTCTTTTTTTAGACATATTGTATTTGGAAAACATTTGCAAGTTTGCCTCTGCTGTGGGGAAAAAGAGAGGGAAGAGTATCATTATATGCAATGTTTAAATAATAAAAAGAAATTTTGAATTGGGTTTCCTAACCCAAAATCTGGTACATACTTTTCCTTAAGAAATTACTCCCTGTCAAAGATCAGATAGTTGTAGATGTGTGGTGTTATTTCTGAGGGCTCTGTTCTGTTCCATTGGTCTGTATCTCTGTTTTGGTACCAGTACCATGCTGTTTTGGTTACCGTAGCCTTGTAGTATAGTTTGAAGTCAGGTAGCGTGATGCCTCCAGCTTTGTTCTTTTGGCTTAGGATTGACTTGGCAATGTCGGCTCTTTTTTTGG
>NW_012107019.1:276329-277846 GCF_000951045.1 Mandrillus leucophaeus | reverse complement strand
GAATGCTTGTGATTTTTGCACATTGATTTTATATCCTGAGACTTTGCTGAAGTTGCTTATCAGCTTAAGGAGATTTTGGGCTGAGACGATGGGGTTTTCTAGATATACAGTCATGTCCTCTGCAAATAGGGACCATTTGCCTTCCTCTTTTCCAAATTGAATACCCTTTTTTTCTTTCTCACGCCTGATTGCCCTGGCCAGAACTTCCAACACTATGTTGAATAGGAGTGGTAAGAGAGGGCATCCCTGTCTTGTGCCAGTCTTCGAAGAGAATGCTTCCAGTTCTTGCCTATTCAGTATGATATTGGCTGTGGGTTTGTCATAAATAGCTCTTATTATTTTGAGATATGTCCCATCAATACCTAATTTAATAAGAGTTTTTAGCATGAAGGGCTGCTGAATTTTGTCAAAGGCCTTTTCTGTATCTATTGAGATGATCATGTGATTTTTGTCATTGGTTCTGTTTATATGCTGGTTTACGTTTATTGATTTGCGTATGTTGAACCACCCTTGCATCCCAGGGATGAAGCCCACTTGATCATAGTGGATAAGCTTTTTGACGTGTTGCTGGATTCGGTTTGCCAGTATTTCATTGAGGATTTTTGCATCGATGTTCATCAGGGATATTGGTCTAAAATTCTCTTTTGGTTGTGTCTCTGCCCGGCTTTGGTATCAGAATGATGCTGGCCTCATAAAATGAGTTAGGGAGGATTCCCTCTTTTTCTGTCGATTGGAATAGTTTCAGAAGGAATGGTACCAACTCCTCCTTGTACCTCTGGTAGAATTCAGCTGTGAATCCATCTGGTCCTGGACTTTTTTTGGTTGGTAGACTATTAATTATTGCCTCAATTTCAGAGTCTGTTATTGGTCTATTCAGTGATTCAACTTCTTCCTGGATTAGTCTTGGGAGGGTGTGTGTGTCGAGGAATTTATCTGTTTCTTCTAGATTTTCCAGTTTATTTGCATATGCATAGAGGTGTTCATAGTATTCTCTGATGGTAGTTTGTATTTCTGTGGGATCCTGACAAAAACAAGAAATGGTGAAAGGATTCCCAGTTTAACAAATGGTGCTGGGAATACTGACTAGCCATATGTAGAAAGCTGAAACTGGATCCCTTCCTTGCACCTTACACAAAAATTAATTCAAGATGGATTAAAGACAAATGTTAGACCTAAACCATAAAAACCCTGGAAGAAAATCTAGGCAATACCATTCAAGTCATAGGCATGGGCAAGGACTTCATGTCTGAAATACCAAAAGCAATGGCAACAAAAGTCAAAATTGAGAAATGGTATCTAATTAAACTAAAGAGCTTCTGCACAGCAAAAGAAACTGCCATCAGAGTGAACAGGCAACCTACAGAATGGGAGAAAAATTTTGCAATCTACTCCTCTGACAATCTACTCCGCTAATATCCAGAATCTACAAAGAACTCAAACAAATTTACAAGAAAAAAACAAACAACCCCATCAACAAGTGGGCGAAGGATATGAACAGACACTTCTCAAAAGAAGAC
>NW_012107019.1:261026-275609 GCF_000951045.1 Mandrillus leucophaeus | reverse complement strand
CAAGGAGAAAAAACCAAACACCACATGTTCTCACTCATAGGTGGGAATTGAACAATGAGAACACTTGGACACAGGAAGGGGAACATCACACACTGGGGCCTGTTGTGGGGTAGGGGGAGAGGGGAGGGACAGCATTAGGAGATCTACCTAATGTAAATGACGAGTTAATGGGTGCAGCACACCAACGTGGCACTTGTATACATATGTAACAAACTTGCACGTTGTACACATGTACCCTAGAACTTAAAGTATAATAATAAATAAAAAAGAAATTACTCCCTGACTTATATTTTAGATGTTGCCTTGACTATCTTTTAAAGGAAAGAATAGTATTATGTGTATCAAAATTGTTTAATTTATTTTAAAATAATTGTACAACTTTTAGAAATACCATGGGAGGCCGGGTACGGTAGCTCATGCATGTAATTCCAGCACTTTGGGAGGCCACTGTGGGCGGATCACTTGAGGCCAGGAGTTGGAGACCAGCCTGGCCAATATGGTGAAACCTTGTCGCTACTAGAAAAAAAAGGAAAAAAAAATATAATAAGCTGAGTGTGGAGGCACACTCCTGTAATCCCAGCTACTCAGGTGTCTGAGGCATGAGAATCACTTGAACCTGGGAGGCGGAGGTTGCAGTGAGCCAAGATCGCACCACTGCACTCCAACCTGGGCGACAGAGCAAGACCATGTCTCAAAAAAAGAGAAAAGGAATACCACAGGATATTTTGTATTCACATACTCTGGCAAGAAAACCTTGAAAAACCTGGAAAACCTTGGGATTAATTTTCACATCGATAAACAGGCTTGTAAAATTAATGGGGGCAGGCTCAGTGGCTCAGGTCTGTAATCACAGCACTTTGGGAGGCTGAGGCAGGTGGATCACGAGGTTAGGAGTTTGAGACCAGCCTGGCCAAGATGGTGAAACCCCATCTCTACTAAAAATACAAAAATTAGCTGAGCACCTTGGTGGGCGCCTATAATCCCAGCTAATCGGGAGGCTGAGGCAGGAAAATCACTTAAGCCTGGGAGGTGGAGGTTGCAGTGAGCCAAGATCGCGCCACTGCACTTTAGCCTGGGCGACAGATCGAGACTTTTTCTCAGAAAAAAATAATAAAATAAATTATCTATCACTGCTAGAAAAATTTCTCGCTAAGCATGTAAATCTGAAAACTGTCTTTTATTTTTTCCCATGTCCTTTGTATTGCAATCTAAAATACCCCATTTTAAGCTCCCAGAGCTGTAATGACCCAATATATTATATCATTATTATTACATTGAAGTACAAGATTAAGAGCATGAGCTGCAGTGTGCCTCAACCCGTGAATTTCCACTCGTTTCCACCTCTTGCAGACAATGTGAAGGACATTGAGTAGATCACTTAATCTCTGTATTTTAGTTTTTTAGTAAAATAGAGATTCAGTATAGTACCTACCTCCTAAGGTTATTGTGGAAACTAAATAAGATCGTGTATGTAGAACAGTACAGTGTCTTGCACATAGTAGTGGTTCACAAAACATTAGTTATTACTAGGAAACGTGAACACATTATAAGTTTTACATATAATATTTTATTCTATTTTATTTTATTTTTTCGAGACGGAGTCTTGCTCTGTTGCCCAGGCTGGAGTGCAGTTTCATGATCTCAGCTCACTGCAACCTCCGCCTCCTGGATTCAAGCGATTCTCCTGCCTCAGCCTCTTGAGTAGCTGGGATTACAGACGTGCACCATCATGCCTGGCTAATGTTTTGTATTTTTAGTAGAAACAGCGTTTAATCATGTTGATCAGGCTGGTCTCGAACTCCTGACTTCATGCACCTCAGCCTCCCAAAGCACTAGGATTGCAGGCATGGGCCACCACCCCAGCCTATATATAGTATTTTAAAACATTTTTGTTCAATTGTTTTATTGTGTGTTTTTGTGAACTTTCAGGTAGCCACAATTTTTTTGTTTGTTCGTTTGTTTTTTGTTTTTTTTTTTTTTTTGAGATGGAGTCTCACTCTGTTGCCCAGGCTGGAGTGCAGTGGCGCGGTCTCAGCTCACTGCAAGCTCTGCCTCCCGGTTTCACGCCATTCTGCTGCCTCAGCCTCCAGAGTAGCTGGGACTACAGGCGCCCGCCACCACGCCTG
This sequence comes from Mandrillus leucophaeus, assembly GCF_000951045.1. Lineage (NCBI taxonomy): Eukaryota > Metazoa > Chordata > Mammalia > Primates > Cercopithecidae > Mandrillus > Mandrillus leucophaeus. The sequence goes on along the minus strand of NW_012107019.1, from coordinate 273,483 downwards.
GCTAATTTTTTATATTTTCAGTAGAGACGAGATTTCACTGTGTTAGCCAGGATGGCCTCGATCTCCTGACCTCATGATCCACCCACCTCGGCCTCCCAAAGTGCTGGGATTACAGGCGTGAGCTACCGCGCCCGGCAGTAGCCACAGTTTTTAAAATGTCATTAGGTGGTGTGCAATGATTATTTTATCAATAAATGGAATGTAAATTAGTAAAACCACTAAAGTAGAATTAGAGAAGGCTATTCTCAGTAAGTTAACTTTTAATTTACGGATTTTGTTAATTAAATATAGTTTTATGTGTACAGCAAGTCCAAGTTGACAGATTTGCACTTTGTTGAAGCTACTTGAAGACCAGTCTTGATATATAGATAATAATGTAATTAATATCTTTTTATAGTTCTTCCAAAGTGCTTATCTAATCTTAAATAGCTTTTTTCCTCTATTGACAACTACTGATTTGCATAGAAATCACTTGTTTTCTAAAAGCTGCAGTTCAAATTTATGCAATAAAGTAGATCAATTTTACCTTAAATTCATTTTTTCTTCTATATTCAATTTATTTCACAAATATTGAACTTATACATTACATTAGGGGCTAGGAACACAGTGTTAGACAGAACAGACAAGTGCTTGCCCTGGAGGAACTTGAGTGGAAGGACATTAAATAATGCCACAGATAACCTGTATGGTGAGCGCAGAGGCGAGTGTTCTGCAGCTACAGCTTAAAGGGAGATAGCCTGGGTTTGGGGTCAGGGAAGTTATTTAAGTAAAACTGTGGAAGACAGTGGGTTAAGAGTAATGTAAATAGTAGAAACTGAATGTAGGAAAGACCTAGGTTATCTCTGAGGAATTAGAAAACCCGCCAAACTATAATTGGGGTATAGTGAGAAAAGGATGAAGGAAAATTAGGCAGGAGATAGCGGCTATTATAAGTGATGACAGCACAGTATGTAACTATCACGTATGTTGAAGATGATGGGTTTTTTTTTAAGCCCAAAGGTTTTTTTCTTGTTTCCGCACCCTTTACCCCTTGTAGTGCAAAGCAGATTTCTATTAACTTGTTGTTTGTACTTTTTTGGTGTTCTGTGGTATGTTTAATAATAGACAGCATTATTTTCTTGAAGCTATGACTAATTTTATTGGTCTCTAATTCAGTATTTTTTAAAACAATGTATTTCTCTCTAGCCCCATTCCTATTTTATCATACCGTTTTCTTTCTTTCTTTTTTTTTGGGCGGGGCGGGGGACAGATTCTCAGTCTGTCACCCAGGCTGGAGTGCAGTGGTGTGATCTCGGCCCACTGCAACCTCTGCCTCCGAGGTTCAAGCAATTCTCCTGCCTCAGCCTCCTGAGTAGCTGGGATTACAGGTGCACGCACCACCACGCCTGGCTAATTTTTGTATTTTTAGTGGAGACGGGGTTTCACCACGTTGGTTAGGCTGGTCTTGAACTCCTGACTTCATGATCCGCCTGCCTCGGCCTCACAGAGTGCTGGGATTACAGGCGTGAGCCACCGCGCCCAGCCACCATTTTCTTACGGTAAATTTTAGTTTGCTTATTCCGTTTAACTCAAGAATTAAATATGGAATTTTCTGAAATTGTGATCTATGTATATTCCTGAAGTGTCTAACAAGTTTTCTGTCATAGATTAGGAGATTAGTATACGTAAGATTTGAGACATTAAATCTCTGAGTAGATGCTTTGATTTTAAGGTAGGATAGAAATTATTTAATTAAAGTTGATTAATATCAGATAATAACTTCTTATGTATCCCTTTAGGAAATTCATTGACTTCTGGAATTCTCCTTAATATGTAGGGGTCTTTGGAAGTGCATAACTGTTGAGAGTCAGCTAATTATATTTACTACAGAATAGGACTAGGAAAAGACAGAGATGTTACCTATATGCATATTCCAATGGGAAAGAAGATAGTCAATTATAATACTTTTTGAAGTTCTCACTCAGAACAAATTTTCTGTAGGAACACCTAGATTGAGTTTCCCCCCAAAATTGTGTAAATAATGGAAACTTATTGAACAAAATTTTAACATCTCATTTGTCTAGATTCAGGACATCCTCTGCTCTCAGGAACACAGTAGAGTGCTATGAATCAAGTACATGAGTGTCTGAGTGGTTAAATATTAGCTGTTACTGCATATTTATGGTATATAACATAAAACTCACTAAAGCAGTTCTGCTGTTTACTACCTGACTCACTTGGGATGAGATACTTAACCTGTGTCTTTGTCTGCACAATAAGGATGTAAAAGCTGGTTGACATGAGGAGTGAATGAAATTGTGTGTGTGTGTGCTTTGTACTCCATAAAACACTGTACAGATTAAAAGGGGCTTATGTTTAAATGTGTTTCCTAATTAGAAGAAGTGAGGAGCATCTGTTAGGGATGTTGACTCAGTGCACATTTGTCTTGGCTGTCTTCTCAAATTGGGGCAAATAAAATGGTGGTAAATTTGAAAAAACAAAGATTAGTAGTAGAAGACACACTAATAATAATTGTTATTTATTATCTTCCTTCTGTCTGGTACCTAAAAATGCTTTTTACAGACCAGGAAGCTGGGACTCGTAAGTGTTATGTGACTTGCCCAATACTTCCTACGTGTGATAGGCTAGACAAGGACAAAAATTCATGTTTCTTCCACATTTAAACTTAATATTCCCTGTGATAAACTATGCTGTGAATTTTAGACAGTGAAGCCTTCAGGATAAGCTGCCTCACATAGCACACCTCATTCTCCAGCATTGCCTCATAGACACACACCCAGTAATATCATATCATTTGTATTTTGGACTTTTAAAGATTCATAAATTTTTTTATTTAAAAAACTGTACTGTAATTTAGTTCTCATCATCATTTTATCATTTAGCATTTTACGGTGTTCGCGGGGAAGGGCCTTGACGTGGCAACACCGCTTCTTAACTAACGCTTCCCCTCTCACACCTACTAACCCCTCACCCCTCGAGTCCACTGTTATTTCCTTCACTTTCAACAGGCTGTCATTAAATTCTCCTTCCCCATTATCAGTGCCGCTGCTGCTTCTCTTCCATGTTCACAGTGTCACTTTTAGAGCTGTTTAATCATCCTACCTGTGCTGGTTTCTTCATAGCCTTTGAATTCTGTGTTCGATACTTTTGAACAGAGCATCTAAAATCTCCCTTTCTGTATTCCAACACTCATAGGGTGATTCTCATTAAGAAAACAAAACTAAAAATTGAGCTCAGACTAAAGGAATTCTTTTTTTACTAAATAGCGATTAAGTTATGATATTCCTATTGTTGGCCTAAGAACAATGCCTATGATTTAGTCGTGTTATGTATGTTTGTACTTACAACCAAACAATTGATTGGGTACAAGTAGCCTTAGGACAATACTTCCTTAAAAACATGTTTCTGATAAACTAAAGCTTTAGCATTAACCAGAAGTCATAATTTAATAGTATTGTAAAAATACCTCATTTATTTTAAATCGTCTATTGGGTAGAGGATTACAATTGTCATTTCAACTACATGAATCTCTTGTCAAAAGAGTACTTTGAAACTATCTAAAGTACTCTTGAGGGGCCTTTCATGGTAAGACCCCTCAAGGAGTGAGGTTTTATTGTGTACGTTGTTTGGATGTATGGGGTTGGAGAGGTACGTTGAGCCTAAAATTTCCTAATTACTTTACTCTTTTACGTGTTTCTTACTGCAACATATTTACCGTATTTGTTGGAGTCCATCTGGGCTATTGCCTTTTTATCCTTAATATTACTTTTGTAATCCATTGTTGGATTCAGAAATGAAAACTGCTTCCGGGGCTTTTTTAGAAGGCAAGAAATTATTTTCAAGTTTGTCATTACTAATAACAAAGAGATCTTTCTATTTTTTGGCAGTAGTGAGGATGAATTTGATGAAGTTGCTGCTTTAGCTTATTGGAGGTGTGGATCATTTTATTTTTTGTGTTTGACTGTTCAAGTGCCTTAGTGAGAAGGGGGAAGTAGTAGAACAAGGAGTTCATCTGTAACCGTGAACAGTCAATTGTGATAACTCACTACCCTTAGACCAGTCAATAATTATTTTAAAGCCTGGGATTATACAATATTTGTTTAACTATGGTATCAATTTGTATGTTAAATTCATCTCAATTCTTTGTCCTAAGCAGCTCTCAGTTTAATTTTTTTTATTTGCTGTTGAAGAAAATATTAAAGCAGGCTGGGCACGGTGGCTCACACCTGTAATCCCAGCACTTTAGGAGACCGAGGCGGGCGGATCATGAGGTCAAGAGATCGAGACCATCCTGGCCAACATGGTGAAACCAGGTCTCTACTAAAAATACAAAAATTAGTTGGGCGTGGTGGCACACGCCTGTAGTCCCAGCTACTTGGGAGGCTGAGGCAGGAGAATTGAGTGAACCCGGGAGGCGGAGGTTGCAGTGAGGCAAGATTGCACCACTGTACTCCAGCTTGGCAACAGAGTGAGATTCCATCTCAAAAAAAAAAAGGAAATATTAAGGCAGAAATTAATGCAGCACGTTGATGTCACATAAAAATAAAGCACAGAATTCAGGTTTTTTTTTAACTGTATAGCAAAGAGTAATGTGAAAGGTAATTTTTAGATTTTAGAAAAAAAAAATATGGAGTTTTTTCCATCCTGGTTTCAGGCTTTACCATTTCATCGTTTTACATTGGCACGTACTCATGCCAATATTCCATTCTCGTGACCTGTAGCTGTAGCCTCAACTTTAGAAGGCATGTTGAAAGGGAAAGAAAAGATCTTAAGGAAAGATAAATAGTGTGATTTTCGGACTTTACCAATACATTTAATGGTGTATGTGGGATTCCTACGAAGAGTCAAAACACAGGGGAACGACTTATAAGGATTTATGAAGTATGAGCCTTAGCTGCCTTGACCATGTTTAACTTGAACAGTGACATTCCAGATTGTTCTTGTTTTCAGAGTACATCCAAGCCATTATGATGATGGAGGAATCTGTTCAACATGTTGTCATGACAGCCATTCAAGAGGTATGTTGGAGCTTCATGCTTATAGTTTATGAAAAATTAAAGGAGTGAACGTGAGTATAAATAATACAAGTAGAAAAATTTGAAAGAGATTTTCCTCATTTTTAAAGAGTTTTTACTTTGCATTTATGATATAACTTTTCTTGTTTTTGTTCTAAAAAATCATACTCATTTAAATTTTCCAATTTTATTTAAATCTTAAACATTTATTTTGCAGATATAGATATAACTATTCCTAAAATTTTTTTTTTTTTTTTTTGAGACGGAGTCTCACTCTGTCACCCAGGCTAGAGTGCAGTGGTGCGATCTAGGCTCACTGCAACTTCTGCCTCCTGGGTTCAAGTGATTCTCCTGCCTCAGCCTCCCAAGTAGCTGGGACTACAGGTGTGTGCCACCATGCCTGGCTAATTTTTTGTATTTTTAGTAAAGATGGGGTTTCACCGTGTTAGCCAGAATGGTCTCGATCTCCTGACCTCGTGATCTGCCCGTCTTGGCCTCCCAAAGTGTTGGGATTACAGGTGTGAGCCACCATGCCCAGCCAGCTGTTCCTAATTTTTTAAAGTGCCCTTAATGAAATAGTAATAGACTAATTCCTAAAGCTAATAATAAATAATATCTATTATTTATTTATTTGACCGAGTCTCACTCTGTTGTCCAGGCTGGAGTGCAATGGCGTGATCTTGGCTCACTGCAACCTCTGCCACCCAGGTTTAAGCAATTCTCCTGTCTCAGTCCCCTGAGTAGCTGGAACTACAGGCACATGCCACCATGCCTGGCTAGTTTTTGTATTTTTAATAGAGACAGGGTTTCACCATATTGGTCAGGCTGGTCTCGAACTCCTGAACCTTAGGTGATCCACCCTCCCCAACCTCCCAAAGTGCTAGGATTACAGGCGTGAGCCATGGCGCCTGGCCAAATAATATCTATCTTAAACCAGCAGTCTTCCTCACACTTAACTAGTGGTTTCCTGTTTGGTAGAAAATGAATCTTCACCTCCAGCCATTCCCAAAGCAATTTTTACATGAATATTTATGTTTTAAATGTAAAACCTAAAACTGTAAAAGTAAAAATAAAATAGAGATTAATAGCTGGTCAAGTTCAGGATGTGAGAATGTTTTTAATCATAAAAGCAGTGGAAGAAACCCTTAAGGGAAATCACAAAGTGTATGCAGGACACGAATATGCACCTAACATTGAAAAATACAAAAGACAGGCCGGGTACGATGGCCTCACACCTGTAATCCCAGCAGTTTGGGAGGCCAAGGCAGGCGGATCACAAGGTCAAGAGTTTGAGACCATCCTGGCCAACATGGTAAAACCTCGTCTCTACTAAAAATACAAAAATTATCTGGGTGTGGTGGCACATGCCTGTAGTCCCAGCTACTCGGGAGGCTGAGGCAGGAAAGTCGCTTGAACCTAGGAGGCGGAGGTTGGAATGAGCTGAGATCACACCACTGTCCTCCAGTCTGGTGACAGAGTGAGACTCCATCTCAAAAAAAAAAAGCAAAAAATACAAAAGAAAAACATTAAAAATATTCAATTAAATGCAAATTAAGGTGAAGTTGTGCTTAAAAAATCTTCCAATGACTTTTGACACCAACTACCCAAAGTTAGGCCAAACTTCACAGATTTAAAGGTATCACTGTCTACAGACTGCCCACAGTTCAGACACCAGCTCCAGGCTCAGGGGTCTCCAGTCCACCCTGCCATCTGACCAACTGCCTACAAATTCAAGGATTCCCACTATCTCCACGCATTCTGTAATTTACTGGAACAACTAACAGAAGTCAGGAAGGATAACAGCTTTATTACAGCAAATGTATATAAATAAAATTAAATGCATTTCTGGATTAAGTTTCTGTTAAACCAAAAAATGCATAGGGTGAGGTCAGGGAAGGTCCCAAATGGTTTCTTTTGTCCCTCACCCCATGGTAGCAATATGCAGAGTATTGCCAACCAGAGAAGCTTACCTGAGCCTTTATATCCAGAATCTTTGTTGGAGTTTCATTACATCTGTATGTTTGATTCAATCAGTGACCATGATGTCCAAATCAATTTTCAGCCTCCTTTGTTTCCCAGAGGTCAGGCCGATAACAAAGCCCCAGCCTTCTGATCACATGATTGGTCTTTCTGGAGTGGCCAACTCCTATCTGGAGTCATCTCGTTAGCTTAAACTATCTAGGGGCCCACTGCGAATAGCAAAGACAACTCCTATCTCTAGGGAAATTCTTTATTACCCAACAAAGCTTTTAACGAGTTCATTAGTTTAGCAGTCAGCAGTCAGCACCAGATGGCAGGAATGCAAACTGGTGTATCTTAAAAATGTTATCCCCTTTTATATAATATAAGATTAGATTGGTCATGTTAAAATACCAAACTATAGTTACCCAACCAAGATATGAGTTTAATTTGTTCTCAAGTGGTCCTGGGTTGGTGTGGAGGCTCTATAGTCATCAGGAACCCAGCTTTCTTCCATCTTGCTGCTGTGCCGTTCTTAATACGTGATTCCCAGCTAGTGGTTCAGTGCTGGCTTTCAGGTTTGTATTTCCAGCCAGCAGAAAGGATTGAGGAAAGGTTTATCCACCTCCTGCAAGTAAATTTGCAGGAATTCTCACTCCTCTTAGCCAGATATTACCCACCTAGCCACATGGGGGAGTCTGGGAAATGGGGTCCTTATTCTAGATAGTCATGGACCCAACCAAAATTCCAGGCTTCTGTTACTAAGCAAGAGCAGGGAAAAGAATAAGAGGACCGCCAACCATTCTGCTTTACTGTAGTTGATCCTGTAATTCCACTTTTAGGAATTTATCCTAAAAAAAAAAAAAAAAAATGTAAAATATGGCCAGGTGTGGTGGCTGACACCTGTAAATCCCAACACTTTGGGAGGTCGAGGCGGGTGGATCACGAGGTCAGGAGTTCAAGACCAGCCTGGCCAACATAGTGAAACTCCGTCTCTACTCAAAATACAAATATTAGCCGGGCGTGGTGGCACATACCTGTAATCCCAGCTACTCGGGAGGCTGGAGAATGGCTTGAACCCGGGAGGTGGAGGTTGTAGTGAGCCGAGATTGCGCCACTGCACTCCAGCCTGGGTGATAGTGCGAGACTCCATCTCAGAAAGAAAAAGTAAAATACAAAGATACATAATAATGGTCGTAACAAGCATTTGATTAGGCTGTGACTAAGCAATTTCCATTTGTTAGCCCATTTAAATTTCTGTACACTTGAATTAATGCCTCCAAATTTATACTTAAAATGGTTAAAATGGCAATTTTTGTCATGTATATTTATCACAGTATAAAGGAAAATTCACTATAATCCTGTGAGGTGTATATTATTGTCTTCATTTTATAAAAAGAAACTGAGAGAGTTTGAATAACTTGCTCAGGTTCACACAGGAAGTAGTGACTGAGATAGCACTCAGGTCTAAGCAGTCTGAGTGCAGAGCCCATACCTACAACCATTGTGCTATATCCCCTCAATATAGTGTGCTTCAGTATTATTTACTAGTACTAAAGCATTAGAAATAACTACCCAGCGGTGGAACAATGGATAAATAAATTATGGTATACCAATATACTGGCATAGATATTGAAGCATATCTTTGAAAAATATTTAATGACATAAGGGAAAACTCATACTAGGTTTAAAAAGGTAGACAGAAAGCACATGAACAGTATGATCCCATTTCTGTTAAAAATTAAGATGAAGGAAAACAAATAAACTTACTTAATGTTAACTCTCCAAATAGCTGAATTTTCTTTACCCTTTTCTATATTTTTAAATTTTTCTGTAATAACAGGTGGTATATGTATAACCAGGAATGTTTTTAAAATTAAATCTGTGACCAAGTGACTTTCTTTCTATGAACCTATCCCGAATTTTCTTTACCCTTTTCTGTATTTTAAATTTTTTCTATAATAACAGGTGGTATATCTATAACCAGGAATTTTTTTAAATTAAATCTGTGACCAGTGACTTTCTATGAACCTATCCCAAGGAATTATTTAAAAACTCAGACCAAGACTGGACACAACAATGTTTATCAAACTATTCTATATTAACAGAAACGTGAAAACAATGTATATCCATTGGTAAGCTAGTGTTTCAATTGTGGTACATCCATATGATGGAATATTACATAGCTGATAAAAATGTGTGAAAGGGTATCTTAGAACAGAAGGAAAAAATTTTAAATGTCAAATGACCAGAACAAGATATAAAGTTGTATGTAAAATAGAATCCCAATTAGAGTTTTAATATGTCTATTATTTGCATATTCATTTAGCAAATACTTACTGAGTACCCAGTATGTACCAAGCACTGTAGTCAGCACTACGGATACAACCATGAAAAAGATAGACATGGTCTCTTGCCTCACAAAGCATAAGTCTCATAGGAGATGCTGGAAGAGATGGAGTTGAAAGCACAGTTGGGGATTAGCCTTGGGTGAGAAGAAGAGCCCTTGTGTTGTAACAGAAATGAAGAAAGCAAGGGGTGGGCATGCCTGTCACTAAGTTTGTAAATTAGGGTATTGGAAATTCTTATCTGAAGGCAAGATAGTCTGATGATGAGTGTGGGTGAGTTGGTGAGGTTTGAGAAGCAGGAACAGTGTCGAATAATCTCTGATGAAAATGAGGCTGTTGGCTGGGGAAAACAGCTATGCTTTTTGAGTAGCATTGAAGCCCCAGTTGAGATTGAAAACTTTGTTAATAATGACACCAGTTTTGTGGTTTTTAAATTTTTTTACCTTCTCAATACAGTTGACCGTTAAACAGCATGGGTCTATTTTATGCAGGTTTGGATTGCACAGGTCTACTTTTGCGCAGTTTTGTTTTTTTGGTTTTTTTACAGCCAAACACAGATGGAATATACTGTCTTTGCAGGATGTGAAACTCACATGTACAGAGACCAGCTTTTCACATAGGGAAGTTCTGCAGGGCTGCCTGTGGGACTTGAGTGTGTGTGCATGTTGATATATGCCTGAGTCCTAGAACCAGTTCCCCATCTATACCGTGGGGTGACTTTAGCAGTCAGGGTGTAGGTAGCGTATAGGCAGTGGTAGCTGGATTAATCTTGGATTGAGATTTTGACAGAAAAAATGAGGTCAGAGGAGAGTAGAGAATATTGACAAAAGTCATAGAAAGACATGAAATCTAGAGAAAATAATTGATTAAACAAGTGATGAACCTAGGAATCGAAAATAGGGAGGGGACAATGGTAGACAATGTTAGCAGAAGAAATCAACTACATTCACTATCAAGTCTGAGCTAAGTGAGGAAGAAAGTGAAACGGTGGGCTAAGACTGAAAGACAAGGAGAAAGTACAGAGGGATGGGGCCCAGAAGTCTTACTGATGTTGAGGAACAGATAAAATATAATGAGAGGCCTACGATGAGAGATGGTTGTGCTCAAAGTAGGATACCTAGATTTTTATTGAGAGCTGTTGCTGGAATCACAAGATCTCAACAGTACATCGCCCAGGCTAGAGTGCAGTGGCTATTCACAGGTGTGATCACAGTTCACTGTATTCTCCAACTCCTGGGCTCAAGCAATCCATCCACCTCAGCCTCCCGAGTAGCTGGAACTAAAGGGTATGTACCACAACACCCAGTTATACATCCCCACATTACTGATTGTCCCTCTCCCTTTTGTCTTTAAGACAGAATATAAGAAGGAAACAACAGGCGACTGGGACCATTTGAGTCTCTCCCTGACAGTTGTCATAACCAGAATTCTGTTCCCTTCTCCCCAGAGATCCAGAAGATCTCTGGATCTTCTCTCTTTGCAACGTAAGGGTTAGGGCGTCAGTGTGTGTGTGTTATCATTAAACATTAGCCAGTAATTTTTGCTAATACTGATGTTGTCCACATTTGTTCTTTAGAAATAAATGGTATTGCTATTTTTAGTGAGAAGCCACTATTTTTAAGTATGTAGCCACATTTTAATTTTAATAACTTGTTTTTGTGATAAGAATAAGTAATACTAGATTGTTATTACTAGGCTTGCAGTGAAAAAGAGCGTCAGGATTTAGATCTCTAATTCAATTTATTATTTTATTTACTTCTTTGTCTCTTGCCCTGTCTTATGGTGCTGATAGCCCTCTAATTTTATTTATTTATTTATTTATTTATTTTTTTGAGAGGAATCTTGCCCTGTCACCCAGGCTGGAGTGCAATGGTGCCATCTCAGCTCACTGTAACCTCCGCCTCCCAGGTTTAAGTGATTCTCCTGCCTCAGCCTCCTGAGTAGCTAGGATTACCGGTGGGCGCCACCATGCCTGGCTAATTTTTGTATTTTTAATAGAGACGGGTTTCACCATGTTGGTCAGGCTGGTCTTGAACTCCTGACCTCATAATCTGCCCTCCTCTGCCTCCCAGCCCTCTAATTTTAAATGAAGGCATTATTCTGGAGTGGGGACAAAAAAAGTTCCAGACTCAGAAGCTTTAATGTAATGCAAAGTGTTTTACATGTGTGTTTTCATTTTAATTTTTATATTTCTATAGTGGCTGGGTATTAATCTTCTTATGTTAAGTATTTTATGTAGAATGTCTTTTTTGTCTTATAGTTATAGTCATTTAAATCTTGATTTCAGCTGATGAGTAAAGAATCTCCTGTCTCTGCTGGAAATGATGCCTATGTTGACCTTGATCGCCAGGTATATAATTTTACATTGTTTTTATTCATGAAAAGGTTGAAAAGGATAAGCCTCAGATGTTAATGAGAAGAATGGGTTAAAATTGCTTTTGGATTATATTGGTATAATTCTTTATATTTTACCTAAAATTTTAAGTACATAAGCTATTTTACTAATGGAATTTACACATTTATAATTAAGTTTGTAATTTGTAATAAAATGCATTTGCAATTAAGTGCCATTGCATAACCTACTTTGAAATAGGTTAATTTTTTTAGTTTATTGTGATTCCTGTTTTCTAATCATGAATTTTTATTTTTCTGTTAGTGATAGCAATGTGCCACATTTAACACAATAGATGTTACAGCTTATGATTATATGAATCATAAGAATAAATTCATGTCATTTGCTAGAAAAATGAAATATACAGTTGTCATTTTCTTGAAAAATGACATGTCAGATTCCTGGAAAATGACATGAATTTATTTTTATGATTTGTATCTAATGCAAAAGATACTTACCTTTTATTTCCTTTTGTCAGTTGAAGATGTCTTCTCGATCCCACCCCTCATTTCTGTGAAGTAGTGAATAATTAAATACTCTGAAGAACTACTATATTTTTAAAGGAATCCTGCAATGTATTTTTATGATTTTAACAGAAAAGTTACTTTGTACTTTTAAATATCGCTTCCTTTTTTTTTTTTTTTTTTTTGACCGAGTTTTGCTCTTGTTGCCCAAGCTGGAATGCAATGGCATGATCTCAGCTCACTGCACATGTATATTTCAAGTTAGGTTTTTAACAAAAT
>NW_012107019.1:227261-260976 GCF_000951045.1 Mandrillus leucophaeus | reverse complement strand
TTTTTTTTTTGAGACAGAGTCTCAGTCTGTCGCCCAGGCTAGAGTGCAGTGGCACTATCTCAGCTCACTGCAAGCTTCGCCTCCTGGGTTTTCACCATTCTCCTGCCTCAGCCTCCCGAGTAGCTGGGACTAAAGGCACCTGCCTCCATGCCCAGCTAATTTTTTTTCTATTTTTAGTAGAGACGGGATTTCACCATGTTAGCCAGAATGGTCTTGATCTCTTGACCTTGTAATCCACCAGCCTCAGCCTCCCAAAGTGCTGGGATTACAGGCGTGAGCCGCCGTGCCTGGTCTAAATATCACTTCTTAATGAAGTGTTAATTACAGTGTCAAGTTCTGTGTTCAAGCTGTTTTGTACATCTCACGCAATATATGAATAGAAATCTTTGTTTTCTTTGTCTTCTTTCACTCCCTCCCCATGGTTTCAAAATGTTTTGCAGAAAAACCTTTGGACATGTTGCAATTTTCACCCAAGCTTTAATTTTTTTTTTTTTTTTTTTGTCTACTACACAGAGGTTTGGTCACATGAAATGAAGAGACAATAAAATTTTCTTTTAATCATTTTTTTTTCATACTTTTGCTAACTTAAAGTGTTTATATAGTAATGAGATACAACTCAGGAGTGTTTGATTTATGTTGACAGTAAATAAATTTTTTAATGGTGCTACACAAATTAACATAAGATTTTTTCCTTCAGAAATATTTTTGTTTTCTTAATCTCAGGAGATGCAAATTTTCATCATATTCTAACTCTTTTCACGAGAGTTTTTGATAGTTTTTTTTTTTTTTTAACTTCTGAGATACCTGAGCAGAATGTGCAGGTCTGTTGCATAGGTATACATGTGCCATGGTGGTTTGCTGTACCTATCAACCCATCATGTAGGTTTTAAGGCCTGCACTCATTAGGTATTTGTCCTAATGCTATCCCTCCCTTTGCCCTTTCATAAGATTTTGATATGACTCTCCTTCGCCCACCCTCAGCATAAGGTTTTAATATGACTAAAACACTTGTGTTGAAATGTTCTAGCTGCATATTCTAACAATTAAAATCCCTATTCCTCTAGCACATACATATTTTTTACGAAGGTAAAATTTCTCAGTTATTACAGAATTATCCTTACCAAGAACCAGGTAGTCTAGATCAAAAAAGATGCATAAAAAAACTCGATATGGGGAATGAGCCAAATTCAAAGGACGGAAAAGACAAGACAGAGTAAAAGAAATTAATTTAAAGTTAAAAGTGCTGTCTTTGTACTCTTCCACAGGATTCTTGATTTCCTCCTGTACCCTTCCCTCTTCAAGAAAGAAAGGGGGGAAATGTTTTAATTCTGTGTTGAACATACAAATTATTGTTACCACTTCATATTAAAATGTTTATCTCTTTGTTTCTAACCAGCTTAAGAAAACTACAGAGGAACTAAATGAAGCTTTGTCAGCAAAGGAAGAAATTGCTCAAAGATGCCATGAATTGGATATGCAGGTAGGAAATTTGTTCTGTGCACTGCCTCTTTGAAACATACCACTGTTAGTACCACCAAATGTGCTGTGTACTGCCATATAGTACATCTTAACTATAACGCAACTCTTTTTTAGGGAAAAAATGGCTGGGTGCAGTGACTTACACCTGTAATCCCAGCACTTTGAGAGGCTGAGGTGGGGAGGTCACTTGAGCTCAAGAATTCAAGACCAGCCTGGCCAACATGATGAAACCCCATCTCTACTAAAATACAAAAAATTAGCCGGGTGTGGTGGCGAGCGCCTGTAATCCCAGCTACCTGGGAGACTGAGGCAGGAGAATTGCTTGAACCTGGGAGGCAGAGGTTGCAGTGAGCAAGATTGTGCCACTGCACTCCAGCCTGGGTGACAGAGCAAGACTATGTCTCGAAAAAAAAAATTTTAAGTAGAATTGTCAAAACAAAAAAATTCAAGAGCATAATTAAAGTTGAGAATACCTGTCACAAATAACAGACAAGAATAAGATTATTTGTCTGGAATTTACTTTGACTAAAGTGGGGGACATACATGGGAGACATAGTTGGCCATGTTTTGGTACTTGTTAAAGCTAGGTTATGCATATGTAGAGTTCATAATACTTTTGTAATAGAAGAAGCATTTTGCTTTGAAAGGCATATGAGTTGGTCATTGCATTGGATGCATATTGAAGAAAGTAATCACATCACACTTGTTGGGTTATCTAGGAAATAATATTTACAAAGTCATAATGTAAGTGCTGTTAATTGCATTTCAGATTTTAGAATTTATATACAAATGCTAAGAGTTATAAGATTACATTATTTTTATAAGCAGAATATAAGTATCTTTAGTAACATAAAATTAAATTTATATACTGAGATTGGCAAACTGCGGCTTGCTTTCTGTTTTTACAAATACAATTTTATCATGGCTCCTTTATGTATTGTCTGTGGCTCCTTTCAGGCTTCAATGACAGAGTGGAGTACTTGCCTAAAACATTTACAATATGGTCCTTTACACCAGAACAGTTTGCCAATCTCAGGTATGGACAGATTGCAAAATGAATGATAGTGTTGCAGAGAGGTTATGAGAAGAGAAGAGGTAGCCCTACAGCATGTTTTGCTGTGGAGAAAACAGCAACACAGTCATAAGCATGTAATCTTTAATGTAAACTTTATTGGTTTTCAACATTTAGAATTGTCCTGTAGAGAAACATTATTGTAAAAGTTAAGATGCCAATGACAGAGTTTGAGAAGTAAAACAGGAGTGATGAAGGAAAGGGACAGCCAGAAATGATGGCTTTCATCTTACCAAGTAGGACATCTAGAACTACTTCTACAGGGAGACAATCATTACATGGCTAACTGCTCCTTGTCATCCAACCTCAGCTCAAAAATCACCTGATTTATTTGTCATGAAATGTCAGGCACTGGAATGCATCAGGCACTGAAGTAGGTCTAAAGTAGGTCTCTTCAGGAAGGCCTTCCATGTTGAGTAATCCCAAATAATCAACCAGTCTTTTTTGTTGTTCTTATTTTAATTCTCTGTGTACTAGGCTGTATTGTTATAAAGAAATACCCAAGGCTGGGTAATTTATAAAGAAAAAAGACGTTTAATTGGCTCACGGTTCTGCAAGCTTTCCAGCATGGCTCCAGCATCTGCTTCTGGTGAGGGCCTCAGGAAGCTTCCAATCATGGCAGAAGGCAAAGGGGAAGCAGCTGTGTCACATGGCAACAGCAGGAGCAAGGGGTGGAAAGTTGCCATACACTTTTAAACAACCAGGTCTTGCAAGAATTCCCTCACTTATGAGGACACTACCAAGCCATTCATTAGTGATCCAGTGCTGTGATCCAAACATCTCCCACCAGGTCCCACCTCCAACATTCGGGACTACATTTCAACATGAGATTTGGAGAGGATAAATATCCAAACCATATCACTCTGCATAGCACTGCATAGCACTTTTTATTTCTAGTTTTTACATGTATTTATTAATTTACTTTCTTGTGCAATGATTTGTTTTTACTTATAATTTGTTTCGAATACATAACACATGAGTAAGAACTTCCCTTTTTTCATCTCCATATCCCTTGCACTTAGAGAAGTGCAAGGATACCATACCTAGCTCATAGTAGGTGAGTGAGTGAATGAGTGAGTGGGTGGGTGACTGAGTGAAATATCAATAAGTAGTTTAAAGTTGCAGAGGTGATCAGTGAAGGAAGTGAGAATAGTGACTAACTATATTTATGGTAGGAAGGAATGGCACAAGTTGCTGTAATCAAACATGTCAGAGGAGAGAGTCACTAGATAATGTCTAAGGTTGATGAGTCAAGAAATAATTGTGTAACATTATTTAGATATGGAAAGTAACAACCAAAAGCAGTAAAATTAGGAACAGTAAAAACTATTCTCTGGAGAGTGGGAAAACTCCATAGGAAACTGTAGCTTTTCGTTCGTTATAAGCCCCTTTGCTTTGTTATTTTCTTAAATAATCATGTTTATGTTTCGTTTTGTTTTTTGAGACAGGGTCTCACTCTGTCACCCATGCTGGAGTGCAGTGGTGCAATCTTGGCTCACTGCAACCTCCGCCTCCTGGGCTAAAGCAATCTTCCCACCACAGCCTCCTGAGTAGCAGGGATTACAAGCGCACACCACGACGCCCAGCTAATTTTTTTATGTTTTGTACAATTGGAGTTTCGCCATATTGCCCAGGCTGGTCTTGAACTCCTGAGCTCCAGTGATCTGCCCACCTCCATCTCCCAAAGTGCTGGGATTACAAGTGTGAACCACCACGACTGGCTCATCATTTTGTTTTTTGAGACAGGGTCATGCTCTGTCTGTCATTTAGGGTGAAGTGCAGTGGCATGATCACAGTTTGGTGCAATCAACTTCTTGGGCTCAAGTGATCCTCCCACCTTAGCCTTCCAAATAGCTGGGGCCACAGGCACGTACCACCAGGCTTGGCTAAATTTTTGTTGTTGTTTTTTTTTTTTTTGGTGGAAATGGGATCTTGTTATGCTACCAGGCTGGTCTCAAACTCCTGGCCCCAAGCAGTCGTACCACCTTGGCCTCCCAAAGTGCTTGGATTGTAGGCATGAGCCACTGTACCTGCCCTGTTTTTTTTTGTTTTGTTTTGTTTTGTTTTGTTTTGTTTTTGAAACAGAGTCTTGCTCTGTCGTCCAGGATGGAGTGCAGTGGTGTGATCACGGCTCACTGCAGCCTCGACCTCTTGGACTCAAGCAATCCTCCTTCCTCAACCTCCCAAGTAGTGGGGACCACAGGCATTCACCACCACACCCAGCTAATTTTTTATTTTTTGTGGAGACAGGGTCTCACTGTGTTGCCCAGGCTGTTCTCCAACTCCTAGCTCAAGTAATTCTCCTCCCTCAGTCTCCCAAAGTACAAGGATTACAGGCATGAGCCACCATGCCAGCCATGTTTATGTTTTGAAAATTAGATTCTTTTTGTCTGTTGTTTGTGTGTAAAATGGAGTTCTGCTATATATATTGACTTTTTTTGGTCTGACTTCTTTTTTTATGGTGGTTTTTTTTTTTTTGAGACTAAGTCTTGCTCTTGTCCCCTAGGCTGGAGTGCAATGGCAAGATCTTAGCTCGCTGCAACCTCTGCTTCCCAGGTTCAAGTGATTCTCTTGCCTCAGCCTCCTGAGTAGCTGGGATTACAGGCATTTGCCACCATGCCCGGCTAATTTTTGTATTTTTAGCAGAGATGGGGTTTCACCATGTTGGCCAGGCTGGTCTCGAACTCCTGACCTCAGGTGATTCACCCGCCTCGGCCTCCCAAAGTACTGGGATTACAGGCGTGAGCCACGGTGCCCGGCCTTTTGTCTGACTTCTTACATTATTTTGAGATTCATCTATATTGTAGCTGTAAATTGTTAATTATTTTTTATTGCTGAGTAGTTTTCTTTTATACAGGTTGAGTATTCCATATCTGAAATTCGTGATATTTTTGGATTTGGGGATATTAGCATTATATACTTACTGGTTGAGTGTCCTAAATCCAAAAATCCAAAAGCTGAAATGGCTTGAATGAGCATTTCTTTTGAGTACCATGTAGGTGCTCAGAAACATTCAGATTCTGAAGCATTTCTCAGTTTGGATTTTTAGATTTGGGATGTTCAACCTATATGATATACTGCAAATCATTCAGTCATTTGCTTGTTGGCAGATGTTTGGGTTGTTTCCAGTTTTCCTCCATCACAAATGAAGCTGCTATGAACATTCTTCCTAAGTCTTCGTGTGGGCATATGCTTTTATTTCTCTTGAGTAAATACCTAGGGAGTAGGATGGCTAAATCAGTCATGTGGTCGTTGCATGTTTAATTATTTAAGAAACTGCTAAACTATTTTCCGAAGTGTTTGAAACATGTTATATTCTCACCACAAGTTTCTTTGCCAACATTTGGTACAGTCAGTCTTTTTAATTTTGTTTATTCTAGTGGGAGTGTAGTTATATAATATTGTGATTTTAATTTGCATTTCCTTGATAGCTAATGATTATTTATTAGTGTGCTTATTTGCCATCTCTGTATCTTGTCTGGTGAGGTGTTTTTTCAAATATGAAGTAGGAATGAATTGTCACTCTTATATCTTGCTCTGCACGTGCAGTATTCCAAAATGATGTAAATGTTTTTAAGTGGAGATTGATTGTACTTCTTTAAAAATAGGCTTTAATGGCCGGTGCGGTGGTTCACGCCTGTAATCCCAGCACTTTGGGAGGCCGAGGCGGGCGGATCATGAGGTCAGGAGATCAAGACCATTCTGGCTAACACGGTGAAACCACGTCTTTACTAAAAACACAAAAAATTAGCCAGGCATGGTGGTGGGCACCTGTAGTCCCAGCTACTCGGAAGGCTGAGGCAGGAAAATGACATGAACCTGGGAGGCGGAGCTTGCAGTGAACCGGGATCATGCCTCTGCACTCCAGCCTGAGTGACAGCGAGACTCCACCTCAAAAAATATATATATAGGCTTTAATTTGTAATGGTAATTCGCAAGTGATTGAGCTGATGCCAGTGTAATTAGAAGAAATAACTGCCGTCGTCTTGTATTCCAACAGGTTGCAGCATTGCAGGAAGAGAAAAGTAGTTTGTTGGCAGAGAATCAGGTATTAATGGAAAGACTCAATCAATCTGATTCTATAGAAGACCCTAACAGTCCAGCAGGAAGAAGGCATTTGCAGCTCCAGACTCAATTAGAACAGCTCCAAGAAGAAACATTCAGGTAAAAGACAACTCATTAAAATCTGATTTTTAAAAATTTGTTAGCTGTCATTTAAAGTTAAGAATATATTGGCCAGGCACATTGGCCCATGCCTGGAATCCCAGCACTTTGGGAGGCTGAGGCGGGCTGATTGCTTGAGTTCAGGGATTCAAAATCAGCCTGGCTAACATGATGAAACCCCATCTCTACTAAAAATACAAAAATTAGCCAGGCATGATGGCGGGTGCCTGTAATCCCAGCTACTCGGGAGGCTTGACATGAGAATTGCATGAACTGGGGGTGTGGAGATTTCAGTGAGCTGAGATCGTGCCATTGCACCCCAGCCTGGGTAACAGAACAAGACTGTCTCAAAAAAAAAAAAAAAGATTATAATGTTAGGACTTCTGGGAAACTGTAGACCATTAAGGCTCCATAATGAACAACTTCTCAGAATCTCCTCATACAACATGAAACTACTTCACATCTAGGAAATGTTCTATCAGAGCGCCACCTTCCTTATTACTTGAAGACAGAATGCCAGAATAACTGAGTGACAGGAAGAAATCAGACACCAGCAATCCACCCCACACCTGCCCCTCTGGGAAACAAAGGTGACTGAGGAAACTTTCAAGAAAGACTGAGGAAGAACATTTGTGAAGCGGCCTGCAGGCGAGTTGGCATGATCACCAGAAAGATTAAATTTCACTGAAAATCTGAAATGACTTTTGTTTGGAAAAGTAATGGTCAGAGTAGACCATAAACCACAGATTAGGGGTTTCAAAATAAGCACATCTTCGGGAAGAGCCAGATGCCATGAAAAGTTGCAGGCAGGGATTTTTAAAAGACAGATGGATTTATAGACTTATAGAAATCTATATAAATGTGTGTGTGTGTATGTGTGTGTTTATAGAAATAGGCTTATTTAAAGGGGTGAGCTGATTTAAAAGGACAGGCAAGATTTAAAGGAACAATATTTCAGACATATTCTGTGGGAAGAAAAGTCCAAAAGAAAGGAAGAAGGGCCCTTTGACCTTTGGGTGGTGAAAGGAAAAAGAAGAAAAAGGAAAATATGTTCTGCAAGATAAGACAGAAGCACAAAATTGAAAGACTTATTAAGAGTATGAAGAAAATACTTTGTTACGGTTTACTAAAAAGTGCATCATGACTTGTTTCTTACCTAGCCATAGATTTCTAGTGTTAAAACAGAGAAATTAAACATCAATTAGATTTTTACTTTACTGAGTAACTGAGTATGGTAACATAACTACTATTCTCGTTATTCCTTAGTGAAATGTTTCTGGATTTTTTTTTTCTTTCACCTTAACAGGAAAAAGTAATAAACTTTTCTTAGGCTCCTTAGAAACCTTAGAAACAGTCCATTCCCTTTGGTCCACATCAGTAGTTCAAAGAATGGTCGAGGCTCCTGGAGGTCCTCTGAGACCATTTGGAAGAATCTGCAAGACCCTCTGTTTTCCAACTATGTGTCTGCAAGGCTAGATTTTCTTCATATACTTCAGCCAAAAACAACATGTCACCAACAGATGAGTGTAGAAACAAATATGAGAACCCAGCTGTCTTCTATTAAAACAGATAATAGAATCACAAAAATGTAAAACAGTGCCACTCTTCTCACTTTTTTGTTTTAGAAAATAGTTTTTGTAAACAGTATGTTGTTTTTATTAACATAATGGGTTTATTACTGTAAGCCACTGTGCCAGACCATATGTGTTAATTTTATAATTTTAAAAGCCCTTAAATAAATTGTATCTGCAGTTCTGAAAAGCATTGCATGTTGTCTTGCCTTCTGGTAGGGAAATAGTAACCAGTTGTCACCGTTCCCAAGACTTGGGACAGTGGAGTCCATTTTTATGACAGTTAATATTTGAGAATGCAGCTTGTGGCCACTAACATGGGAGGCATATTCAAGAAGGCTTTATTCTCATGCTTTATATTTTTCTTTTACTGTTCTAAGGAGAATGAGGAGGCAGTAAATAGTGCTTTCTTGATCTATTATGTATTGGTTACAGACTAGAAGCAGCCAAAGATGATTATCGAATACGCTGTGAAGAGTTAGAAAAGGAGATCTCTGAACTTCGGCAACAGAATGATGAACTGACCACTTTGGCAGATGAAGCTCAGTCTCTGAAAGATGAGATCGACGTGCTGAGGTAAAAACCTCACCTTCACCTTCACTGCCCAGCACAGTTTGGCTCTAGTGTTAGAAACTCTAGGGTTTCCGAGCATCTAGCAAGCTTAAGAGCCAGGCTACCTGGGCTGAGATCCCGGGTCTACTGCTTATGCAACCTCTGTATGGCCGTTTGCTCATCTGCAAAATGGAAACAATACACATGCCTACCTCAGGTTTATATGAGGAATTGAGTGAATTTATATTTGTAAACACTTGCAACAGTGTCTGGCAATTAAGTGATACACAAGTGTTTGTAAAATAGAAATTCTGTCACTTCTTACTTGTACAGCTGTGGAACTGTTCTCTCGCCACGCCCGCAAGGCCTCATTTTCTTGCTGCGCCTTGTTGTTATCCCTTCAGTTCTCTCATGAGGTGCCTCACTCCCTGCCACCTCATTTTTTCACTCCTCTTCTTGTACAGTCTCCTATCCTCTGTTGATTATCTCAACCATCTACATTTTCTACTTTTGCTCTTTGAATACTGAGAACAGGGGAAATGCGTAATTGATAGTTTTGTGCTGCTGCCAGTCGGTGGCTTCCTTCTGAGCTGGGTTCTTCCCAATGACCCGCCCTCCCCCTGCTCATTGTCTCACTCACAGCCATTCCGATTCTTCAGGATTCTACTCCCCTGGCTGCCCTCCCCCCACACCTCCCATGCCTTAGTCTCAATAGATGACCTTGTCTCCTATAGCAGGGAAGAAAGAGGCCATGAACTGCTGGACTCTCCCTGTCTTTTGTCTCCTGCACCTCTAAACTTCACTGGGTTCCCATCCACCCTTTCTTTAGAGAGTGTAGACCTGTTATTCTTCCTCCTGTTCAGGGCTAATTCCTTCTTCAGTGCTCTGGACCTCCACCTTTCTGGCCTACACAGGGACTGTGTTACATCAATCCTCATTTCTTTTGCCTTTTGGATCTCTCTCCTTTGTACACATACATGCACATGCACATTTAGGTCTCTTTAATCTTAAAAAGAGAGGGAGTTATTACTCTCTCCTTCCCACCAGAACCAAACTTAGATTACATAAGGTAAAACTGACGTTCTCTCCTCGACCCTACTATCTGCCCACACTGCCCCACTGAAGCTGCTATTCCGGTCGTCACTGATAATTGCCAGATTATTTGGACACTGTTAAACTTACTTTTCTTTTGTGCCACATGTCACTCTGCTGGCTGCCCTCTCCTGCTTGGTTTCTTAAATTATTATCTCCATTAAACATGTAATTGTAACTTAGGTCATATATTTTAACCTGTGCAGAAAATTAACCTGGAATCACTTTTGTCTTATTTCATTAGGTGTGTGTTTCCTGGCAATCCTTCTTAATACTGAAACAACTTTACAAGTGTGGATGTGTTTCTGATTTTTTAATTTCCCATCTAATTCTAGACATTCTTCTGATAAAGTGTCTAAACTAGAAGGTCAAGTAGAATCTTATAAAAAGAAGCTAGAAGACCTTGGTGATTTAAGGCGGCAGGTTAAACTCTTAGAAGAGAAGAATACCGTGTATATGCAGAACACTGTCAGTCTAGAGGAAGAGTTAAGAAAGGCCAACGCAGCGCGAAGTCAACTTGAAACCTACAAGAGACAGGTAAAAGAAACACAGCATCTTGATGATGGTTTCAGGCAAGCTCTCAGTTATAGCATGTAGCTTACCAAAATTACTGACTTGTTTTCATGGTATTCTATTTTTTATCTTTTCTTTATTGTATTTATTTTTTTAGGAGACTTAAGTCTCACTCTGTCACCCAGCCTGGAGTGCAGTGGCGTGATCTTAGCTCACTGCAACCTCCACCTCCCAGGTTCAAGCAGTTCTTCTGCCTCAGCCTCCCAAGTAGCTGGGACTACAGACGCATGCCGCCATACCTGGCTAACTTTTTGTATTTTGGTAGAGACGGGGTTTCACTGTGTTGCCCAGGCTGGTCTTGAACTCCTGAGCTCAAGTGATCCACCAGCCTCGGCCTTCCAAAGTGCTAGGATTACAGGTGTGAGCCACTGTGAGCCACCATGCACGGCCTATTGTATTTATTTATATTTATCTTATATTTAAAGAGCTTTAAACTCTCCATAGCAGGTACTTTTATTTTTATTTACTTATTTTTATTTATTTATTTATTATGTAATACTTAAGAAATACACAAATGTAAAAGCATAGTTCAGTAAATATTCATGCTTGAATAAAACATTCTCTCCCCCTCCTCATTACAGGCAGCCTCCATGCTGCAGCTTTCATTCCCATTTGTCTCTCTATACTTTTGCTACATATATATATTTATCCCTAAAAAGTTATAGCATTTTGACATGTTCCAAAATTTTATATAAATTTTTTTTCTTTTGCTCAGTGAGATTTGTTTATCATGATAGGTATAGCTTTATAACATTCATTTCCACTGCTGTATAGTATTTCAGTTAGTCTCTGTACCAAAATTTACCCATTTTCCTGTTAAGAGTCCTACAGGATGTTTCAGCTTTTTTTCCTGTATTAAAAGAAATGCCATATAAATAGTATTGTACAGGTCCTCTACTATACATGTGTGAAGGTTTTACAACTTGATGGAATTTCTGTCTAAGAGTATCGTCAATATAGTTAGATATTAGCAGATTGTTCCTTAAAGTTATTGTGTTACCAACAAGCAGTTTATATTACTGTTGCTTCACATCATCACCAACACACAGTATTGGCAAACTTTAAATTTTGCTGGCCTGGCACAGTGTCTCATGCCTGTAATCTCAACACTTTGGGAGGCTGAGGCAGGAGAATGGCTTGAGCCCAGGAGTTCCAGACCAGCCTGGGAAACATAGCAAGACCCCATCTCTAAAAATAACTTTAAGTTAGCTG
This sequence comes from Mandrillus leucophaeus, assembly GCF_000951045.1. Lineage (NCBI taxonomy): Eukaryota > Metazoa > Chordata > Mammalia > Primates > Cercopithecidae > Mandrillus > Mandrillus leucophaeus. The sequence goes on along the minus strand of NW_012107019.1, from coordinate 249,261 downwards.
GGTATGGTGGCATGAACCTGTGGTACCCGCTACTTGGGAGGCTGAGGTTGAAGGATCGCTTGAGCCTGGGCCTCAGAGGCTGCAGTGAGCTATGATTGCACCACTGCACTCCAGCTTTGCTTTTGTGCTGCATGTGACTCTGCTGGCAACATGGGACATGTAAGACCTTGTCTTGAGAAAAGAAAAAATAAGTAAAATTTGCCAATTACATAGGTATAAAATGGTGTCTCCTTTTAATTATACTTCATGTTACTCTGATTACAAATATATTGACTGACCATATTTCTTTTGTAAATTTCCTATTTTTATCTTTTACCCATTTAAAAGATTGAATCATTTACTGATTTCTAAAGGTTGTTTATATGTTCTAGATATTCTTTATCACTTGCATATATTTTTACTTAATCTCCTATAGGTCTATGACTTGGCCTTTTACTTTTTTGAGGTTGATAATTTCAGCATAATGAACTTCAAGTACTTTTATGATTTGTACTTTTTATATTTTGAGAAATTATTTCCTACATAAGTTTATAGTCTAATCTTCTCTATTTTCTTTACAAAGATTTAAAGTTTGTTTTGCACATTTAGGTATTTAATCCACTTGGAATTAATTTTTGTGTAGGGTGTGAAGTAGGGATCCCTTTGAGACTCTTTTTGTCTGTGTGGATAACCAGTCAGCCTACCACCATTTATTTAATAGTCCTTTCTTCCCCAATGACCTGCAATTCTATCTTGTATATCTAAAGTATCCATGTTGTTTATGGGTTGTTTCTGAACACTTTCTTCTGTTCCCTTGGTATATTTATCTGTTCCTACACCAATATCACTCTCAAGTTTTACAGATTTTTAGCAATTTTGATAGATGGTAGTGCAGACTCTCATATTTTGTCCTTTTTCAGAAGTCTGTTCTCAGCCCTTTGCTTTCCCTTTAAACTCCAAACTCATGGGAATTGGAATTACTTTGACTCTCTTGATCAATTTGGGGAGAGTTGTTCCTGTCTGAACATGAGACCTTTCCGTGGTCTTACATGTCTTTGGGTTAAGTTTATTAATGTTCTTCTAAAGATTTTGTGCATATTTCATTGTAGTTACTGTTAGGTGCTTTGTGTTTTGGGTTGTTTTTTGAATGCAGTTAGATAGAGATACCATTTTCACTTTATTACTAATTTATATGAATGAAATTAACTTTTATATGTTGATTCTGCAACCTTGCCAAATTCTCATATTACTTCTGATAATGTCTGTAGATTCTCTTGTCAGAAGGGATATAGTAAAGAAATAAAAGGAATTTATGTCTTTTTTTTTTTTTTTTTTCTGAGACAGGGTTTCACTCTGTCACCCAGGCTAGAGTGCAGTAGTGCAGCCATGGTTCACTGCAACCTCGACCTCCCCAGTCTCGGGTGATCCTCCCATCTCAGCTTCCCAAGTAGCTAGGACCACAAGTGTGTGCCACCACACTCAGCTAATTTTGTAATTTTTGTAGAGATGGGGTTTCATCATGTTGCCCAGGCTGGTCTTAAATACCCGGGCTCAAGACATCCTCCTGTCTCGGCCTCCCAAAGGGCTGGGATTATAGGTGTTAGCCACTGCACCCAGCCCAATTTCTCCCTTTCTATTCCATATCCTTTTTTTTCTTCTTAATCAGCACACCCAGATTTCAGTACAACTTGGAGGGAAAAACAATAATGGTGGGAAAGCATTCCTTGTTGATTACATACAGAATGTTTTATTTTGCCAGTGTATTACAAAGTTTGCTATATGTTTTTTGTTTGTTTGTTTTCATCTGTTTGTTTTTGGTTTTTTGTTTTGTTTTGTTTTGAGACAGAGTCTCACTCTGTCGTCCAGGCTGGAGTGCAGTGGCACAATCTCTGCTTTTTGCAACCTCCACCTCCCACATTCAAGTGATTCTCCTGCCTCAGCCTCCTGAGCAGCTGGGATTACAGGCGCCCACCACCATGCCTGGCTAATTTTTGTGTATTTTTAGTAGATGCGGGGTGTCACTATGTTAGCCAGGCTGGTCTCGAACTCCTGACTTCCGGTGATCCACCTGCCTTGGCCTCCCAAAGTGCTGGGATTACAGGCATGAGCCACCGTGACCGGCCACTTCATTTTTTAAATGATAATATTTTGTCTACAAGCCTTCTTTGTGTGCTTTTTCAAATCTCTCTGGTTATTTTTGATGGTCTCTTACTCCTTTTTGTTTTTTATTTTATTTTTATTTATTTATTTATTTATTTTGAGGCAGAGTCTGGCTCTGTGGCCCAGGTTGGAGTGCAGTGGTGCAATCTCAGCTCACTACAACCTCCACCTCCCGGGTTCAAGCAATTCTCCTGCCACACTCTCCCGAGTAGCTGGGATTACAGAAGTGCGTCACCAAGCCCGGCTGAATTTTTATATTTTAGTAGATACAGAGTTTCACCATGTTGCCGCCAGGGTGATCTCAAACTCCTGAGCTCAGGCAATCTGCCTGCCTCAGCCACCCAAAGTGCTAGGCTTACAGGTGTGAGCTGCCGTGCCTGGCCTCCTACTGCTTTTAAAATTTAGATTTTTCTCTTTATTTTTTTAAGTATGTGTATTTTGTATCTGATAATTCCAATCTGAAATCCTTAGAGATCTTATTCTATTATTTTTTGGTTGTTATTGCTGTTAATGTTTTCCACAGAGTCTTGTTCATTGTGACATATTTCTTTATGGCCTTTATAATTTTGGATTTTGCTCTTTCATTAGCTCATCTTTACCTTGGGGAATCCTGAGGCTCATGGGTTGAGGTTTTGTTTCTGTGGTCAATATGTGTGTTTGTTTATGACAGGTTTTCCACAGCATTACCAACTAATACTCCTCTAATTGCTTGGCTTAGGTTTTCCCAGACAATGCAAGTAGTAAAAATTCAAACACAAGTCCACGTATTATTAACAGGCTGTGATTACAAACTTCCAAGTTACCCTTTTTTCTTTCATTCTTACTTTTTTTTTAAGATAGGATCTCACTCTGTTTCCTAGGCTGGAGTGCAATGGTATGGTCATAGCTCACTGCAATCTTGAACTCCTGGACTCAAGTGATCGTCCCACCTCAGCCTCCTGAGGAACTAAGACATGTGCTGCCACACCCAGCTAATTTTTAAATTATAGAGACGGGGTCTCACTATGTTGCCTTGTCTGGTCTCAAATTTTGGGTTCAAGCCGTCCTCCCGCCTCAGCTTCCCAAAGTACTGGGATTACAGGCGTGAGCCACTGCACTTAACCCCCAAGTTATGCTTTTTTAATCCCAAAGCACTCAGTTTATTTTTCCAGCTGATGAAATTTCTTTTTCCTAATGCACCTATTTGCTGATTTGTTACCTTTTAGAGCCCAGGGTGGTTTAACAACCACTCATCTCCTTTTAAAGCTCTAGGTTCCTATTGACACCTCATGGTACCCAGAGCATCTGCATGAACTTCTCATTCTGGTTTTAACCTCTGAAGATTTCCCTTATTTTCTTGTAAGCTTAGCTATGCAATTGGAATCCCCCTGCCCCACTCCAGCATTTATTTTGTTTTATACAAAAAGAATTTCAGACTACCCAGTTACCTCTATTGCTGGAAATGAAAATCCTATAGATTCTTTTATGATTTTGAACATTGTTACACTGGATGATTCTGGTTGGGAACCCATAGTAACTGGGCAGGTTTTTATTCCTAGTTCTCTCCACTGTGTTAGACTGCTGGATCATATGCATTTGAGTACTGGTGGGAGAGGGTTTGGTTTTCTTAAACCTATAGAAGAAAATAGTGATAATTTCTACTGTTTCAGATTATGTATAAGTAATGGTATCTTTCTGTATCAGGTAGTAGAACTACAAAATAGATTATCCGAAGAATCAAAGAAAGCAGATAAACTAGATTTTGAATATAAGCGGCTAAAAGAAAAAGTTGACAGTCTTCAAAAAGAAAAGGATGTGAGTATATGTATTAGGCATTTTGGTTTTGAGCGCTGCTAAAATTAAGGCATTTATGTTTAATTCATGTTTGGCCACATTAATTTATTTATGAATTTAAAAATTAGAAATCCTGTTTATTTTTAAGCTATAGGAGAATTCCATTTGTGTTTCAGAAATAAGGCAAAAAAGTCTAAAGAATATTTTTATAATACTTCATTCAGATTTATTTTTTATATAGTTATCTTTTCTACCACTGTTGTCTCCTTTACCTTGTTCTGCTCATGACTTTCTATAAGTTTGTGTAGCTTTCTTGTTTTCTGTATGATTAATAGAGGACTTTTTGTTGTTCAGCATATTTCAAATCTTTTAAAAATATTTCTACTTTTTCATGATTTATGAATATTTATTGTCTTTGTTCTTCAATGTTTTATGTCTAGTGAAAAGAATGTTAAGAAATTAGTGGCCGGGTGCGGTGGCTCAAGCCTGTAATCCCAGCACTTTGGGAGGCCGAGACGGGCGGATCACAAGGTCAGGAGATCGAGACCATCCTGGCTAATCGGTGAAACCCCGTCTCTACTAAAAAAATACAAAAAAAACTAGCCGGGCGAGGTGGCAGGCGCCTGTAGTCCCAGCTACTCGGGAGGCTGAGGCAGGAGAATGGCGTGAACCCGGGAGGCGGAGCTTGCAGTGAGCCGAGATCCCGCCACTGCACTCCAGCCTGGGCGACAGAGCAAGACTCCGTCTCAAAAAAAAAAAAGAAAGAAAGAAATTAGTTACTAATTGTTAAAGATGGAGTAGACAGTTTTGTTTAACTGTGGATAGCATATTGCCTTGCACATAGTAGATATCCAGTATTGTTAAATGGGAAAAATTGTTTTAATCTTTTCTTCCTTCTATGATCTTTCCATAGAAAAGCAAAAGGTAAAACATGTTCATGTTCACTATTGTTTATCATTCTATTAGGTAAGACAAAGGCCTCTGGTGAATAAGTTCTTAAAACGTGAAGCTAACCCTTCATGTTTTTGTGTCTCTCCAGAGACTGAGAACAGAAAGGGATTCTCTGAAGGAAACCATTGAAGAGCTTCGTTGTGTACAAGCTCAAGAAGGGCAGCTCACAACTCAAGGTAAAAACGTTTTGGGAGCACAAACCAGATGATTTCTTTCTTTTATTTTTTTCTTTTCTTTCTTTTTTTTTTGAAATGGAGTTTCACTCTTATTGCCCAGGCTAGAGTGCAATGGCACAGTCTCCGCTCGCTGTAACCTCTGCTTCCCGGATTCAAGCGGTTCTCCTGCCTCAGCCTTCCAAAAGTTGGGATTACAGGCACACCACCACGCCCGGCTAATTTTTGTATTTTTAGTAGAGACAGGGTTTCACCATGTTGGCCAGGCTGATCTGGAACTCCTGACCTCAGGTGATCCACCCGCCTTGGCTCCCAAAGTGCTGGGATTACAGGCGTGAGCCACCACGCCCAGCCAGATGATTTATTTCTAATAGTATAAATAAAACTATTTGGTTCACTTGAACATGATTGTACCAATAGATAGAAATGAAACATTGGGCCCACTTGCGCTCCTCTTCGCAAAGCCCAGGCTCCAGCGATTGCCTTTTCTTATTGGTCCAAATGGTGGTCTGAACCCTCAGTCACTGAGCCAATTGCCAAATCAGTCACACCCGCTTTTTTCAGAGGAATGCGTAAAAGGTGGAGAGGAATCTGAAAAGCAGTTGGTTCGTCTTAGAAAATGGCCAACCCAGAGAGTCTGTGTGGCTCCCTTCCATTCTGAGAGTACTGTGTCCCCTTATTTTTGACCTCTAAGCCTTGCGTAAAACAAGCACCCTAAGGAATCGCCCAGCAGTCCAGCTGTCCCTGTGGATGCCGAGTCCCTCCCAAATTGCAGGGCCTGGCTACTGATTGGCCATGAAAGGCCTCCTAGGCCCTCACTGGAGGATCTGAACGCCCCTCCTTGGCGTAGCGACTGGAAGGGGTGGCTCTGGCGAGGACAAGCAGCGGCCTGGGGAGAGTCGGTCACGGGTGGGGCGCACATAAGAGTGGGAACCTGGGAGGCCGGGCTCTTGAGGGGTTGCGGGGAGGAGAGAGCCCACATGTTTCGTAACAATGAAGACACCACCAACCCCTCAGCGCCGCCGGGCTGGGACACGTGCCTGACCTGTGTTCCCTTAATGAGGATTCTGTGCTGTTAGGGATTATTTTTATTGCAGCCCTTGACATTTCCGTACTTCATTTCTCAGTCAGCATTGATTTTTAAAACTCCCGGCCTAGTCTCTTGCCGTGGACTCATTCATCCCACAATTATTTAGCACCTGCTGTTTGCCAGGCACTGTATGTATTAGAGCTGGAGATACAAAAATAAATTAGGCAATTGTGGTACAAGATGATAAGTGCTATAATTGAAACGTGTGCAAGGGCTGGTAGTGACATAAAGGATTTTCCTTGTGGATAGGTTTACCCAGAAAGGCTTCCCAAAGACATAGGATGAGTCAAGAATGAATGATAGGGCTTTAACAGGCCCATGAAAAGAAGTGGATGTTGACTTCTACAGCTTTTGAATTAGACGATGCTGCCGTGCTAATTTCTCCAAAGGAGAAACAAAAGTAGTGTAATAGAGGTATTCTTAATACTTCCCTTAAGATAGATACATATTTTGAGACGGAGTCTCACTCTGTTGCCAGGCTGGAGTGCAGTGGCGAGATCTTGGCTCCCAGGTTCAAGCGATTATCCTGCCACAGCCTCCCTAGTACCTGGGACTACAGGGGTGTGCCACCACGCCCGGCTAATTTTTTGTATTTTTAGTAGAGACAGGGTTTCACCGTGTTAGCCAGGATGGTCTCAATCTCCTGACTGTGTGATCCGCCCACCTCAGCCTCCCAAAGTGCTGAGATTACAGGTGTGAGCCACCGCGCCTGGCCAAGATGTAGATGTAGATGTAGATGTAGATGTAGATGTAGATGTAGATGTGTGTGTATATATGTGGATGTGTGTATATATATATATTTTAATCCAAGTGCCATAAAAGATGTTTTAAATCTAATTCCTACTTTGTTGTAAATTGCTTTGGGCAGACAATTTAAGCTTAGATCCAGCAATGCTATTCAGGTTAGGGGCTGTCAGTGTTTTGTAGAAAAGGGCAAATTTAGGCCGGGCATGGTGGTGACACCTGTAATCCCAACCCTTGGGGAGGCTGAGGTGGACAGAGGGCTTGAGCTCACAAGTTCAAGAGCAGCCTGGGCAACATAGCAAGACACCCCCCCACAAAAAAAAATTTTAAAATTAGCTGATCATGGTGGCATGTGCCTGTGGGCCCAACTACTCAGGAGACTAAGGCAGGAGGATCACTTGAGCCTGGGAGGCAGAGGCTCCAGTGAGCTGAGGTCACTCCAGTGAGCTGAGGTTGCGCCACTGCATTCCAGCCTGGGCAACAAAAAAAAAAGAAAAAGAAAAGGGCCAATTTAGTAATAGGATAATTTGGCAAGGATGACAGAAACAAAGACTTAATTGCAACTTGAGTTTTTTAAACCTCATCAAGTTTGTGTAAGAATGGTGTTTCTTGGCCAGGCACGGTGGCTCATGCCTGTAATCCCAGCACTTTGAGAGGCTGAGGTGGACAGATCACGAGGTCAGGAGATCAAGACCATCCTGGCTAACACAGTGAAACCCCATCTCTACTAAAAATACAAAAAATTAGCTGGGCATGGTGGCAGGCACCTGTAGTCCCAGCTACTTGGGAGGCTGAGGCAGGAGAATGTCGTGAACCTGGGAGGCAGAGCTTGCAGTGAGCTGAGATTGCGCCACTGCACTCCACCCTAGGGGACAGAGCAAGACTCTGTTTGAAAAACAAAACAAAACAAAACAAAAAAGAATAGTGTTTCTTACAGCATGATGGATAATGTTAGAATCACCTGGGATGCAGATTCCCAGGTCCACTCATGCCTACAAATCAGGGACTCGGGGGACAAGGTTCAGAAAGGTGAAATTTAAAACAGTGCCCCAGATGTTTTTTGTGCACATCAATGTTTTAGGCCCTCTGGCATAGAATAATGGAGGCAGATGTAAGGTAAAATTCATTTCCTCACTGTTGGGACATGTTGGGAGAACATGTTTGTATCTGACCTTTCTGTCATCCCCTTTGTTATCAGTGTGAGATCATACAGTCCTCAAGAAGTATTAATGAAATGACTTACAGAAAAAATTTTCTTAAATAACACTCTGTTGCCTGACACCCCTTATATAAGCAGAAAGGAGTCTGGGACTTCAGCTTCTAAAATGGGAACCATGCTAAGGATCAAAAAGTGAAGACACTTGGGGACCCCCTGTCTTGCAAATACAACCAACCACAGAAGGGCGTGAGAGTAGTTTCTTGGCTTCCTTGACTTCCTTCTCACTTTTCCTTGGTTAACCCAAAAAGACCCAAAGCTCAATCATTTAGGTGGGCTGATGATTCCGTATCATTCAAACTTTCAATCACTAAGAAGAAAAAAAAAAAAAAAAGATGTGTGGAGATATCCCAAAACATATTTAGGTTAACTTTATGGTATACTTTATTTGATTAAAACACTTAACCATTAGACTGGGCACAGTGGCTGACGCCTGTGATCCCAGCACTTTGGGAGGCCAAGGCAGGTGGATCACTTGAGGCCAGAAGTTGGAGACCAGCCTGGCCAACATGGCAAAACTCCGCCTCTACTAAAAATAGAAAAATTAGCCAGGCATGGTGGTGCGTGCCTGTAATTCTAGCTACTCAAGAGGCTGAGGCACAAGAATTGCTTGAACCCGGGAGGTGGATGCCACAGTGAGCTGAAATAGCACCACTGCACTTCAGCCTGGGCAACAGAGTGAGACTGTCTCCAAAAAAACCCAAAAAAACCAAAACACTTAACCATTAAAGAAGGCCCAAAAAGATTCACAACTTTAAAAAGAAAACTGGTATGTATCATCATAAACATAAGGTGTCATAAATGTTGAATACCATCATAATGGTCTCTGCCCTGCAGCTTGAGCTAGTAACTAAACTCTCCAAGACTTGGTTTGTTCTGCAAAATGAGAATCATAACTTCTTTCTCCAGAGCCAGATGAAGAGTTTTAGATGCTCTTAGTAAGGCAAAGCACTCCCCAATATGTAATTTTAAATGAAAACAGTATTAAATGTAATATAGAAAAAGTTGTGCTGTATTAAATGTAATACAGAAAAGTTGGCTGTAATACTCTGATATTCTTTCTTAAGAAGATATCAGATAACTATTTTCTTTTTTCTTTTTTTGAGATGGAGTCTCGCTCTTGTCGCCCAGACTGGAGTGTTTTTAAGACGAAGTCTTGCTCTTGTCCCCCAGGCTGGAGTGCAATGGCGCAATCTAAGCTCAGCACAACCTCCGCCTCCCAATTTCAAGCGATTCTCCTGCCTTAGCCTCCCGAGTACCTGGGATTACAGGTGAACTGCCACCACGACCAGCTAAATTTTGTATATTTAGTAAAGACAGGGTTTCACCATGTTGGCCAGGCTGGTCTCGAACTCCTGACCTCAGGTGATCCGCCCGCCTTGGCCTCTCAAAGTGCTGGGATTACAGGCATGAGCCACCGCACCCAGCCACTTTTTGCATTTTTAATAGAGAAGGAGTTTCATCATGTTGACCAGGCTGATCTTGAACTCCTGGCCTCAGGTGATCCACCCGCCTCGGCCTCTCAAAGTGCTGGGATTACAGGCATGAGCCACCGCACCCAGCCACTTTTTGCATTTTTAATAGAGAAAGAGTTTCATCATGTTGACCAGGCTGATCTTGAACTCTTGGCCTCAGGTGATCTGCCCTCCATGGCCTCCCAAAGTGCTGGGATTACAGGTGTGTGCCACCGCGCCCGACCAGATAACCATTTACTCTTGACAAATCAGGGTGACCTAGTTTTGCTGGTGCCCTAAGATCACACCTAGTGGCGGGTAATTTAATGTTGCACACTTAACACAATTATTTCAAATATTAAATAGAATATAGGCAAGGCATGGTGGCTCGTGCCTGTAATCCCAGCACTTTGAGAGGCCAAGAAAGGAAGATTTCTTGAGTCCAGGAGCTTGAGTTCAGCGTGGCCAACACATTGAGACTCCATCTGTCTCTAAATATGTATTACAAAAATAAAAATAATGACTGGGTGCAGTGGTTCATACCTGTAGTCCCAGCTACTTGGAAGGCTCGGATGGGAGGATCACTTGAGCCCAGGAGTTTGAGGTTACAGTGAGCCAAAACTGTGCCACTTCACTCCAGCATGGGTGACAGCGAGACCCTGTCTCTAAAAGAAAATAATAATTTTCTTTTAAGTACATCAGACTTCCTAAAGCAGTGATTTTTTTTCAACTAAGAAAAGTTGAGTAGGTGTCAATCCATTAAGGAACTTAGATCCTAAGGAGAAAACTGCTCTTTCTCCCAGGAAAAGAACCACACTTGGCTCAAGGTTTACCCCTCCCACTCCTTTGTCATCAGCTGGGGATGGTGGAGGCTGATGGATCGCTTGTTTGGCTTCACAGTTCACTCCCAGACTAGTAACCAGCCTGTGGCTTTTTAGTTACCTGGAACTGGAATTTTTCTTTTCCTCTGACTACAACATTCTTTTTTCCCTGCTCCTCTCTTTCATTTCACCTCCTTGCTCTCTCTCTGTTGTCTTATTAATCAGCTGTCTTCTTGCTTCATTTTCCAGTTTACCCAGCTGCACAGAAACCATTTTCATTTTGTTCTTACCACCACTCCCCTTCTTTATTCTCTTGACCTGTTTCTAGACCAAGCTGTCAAATCCTAATTGAGATATCCAAATTTTTTTTCTCTATTCTAGATTACCAAGGACAACTTAAGGAAATTATTATATATCTTTCTTTTTTTCACCAAAAGTATGTCGTTTGTGATTATAACTGCATCCTCATTGCTGCCTCACAGTTCTTTCAGATATCTCTAAGCATCTCCACATGAGTGTTGTTTTTTCTTTTCTTTTTTTTCTTTTTTTTGAGGTGGAATTTTGCTCTTTTTGCCCAGGCTGGAGCACAGTGGTGTGATCTCGGCTCATTGCAGCCTCCGCCTCCCAGGTTCAAGTGATTCTCCTGCCTCAGCCTCCAGAGTAGCTGGAATTACAGGCGCCCGCCACCATACCCAGCTAATTTTTTGTATTTTTAGTAGAGACAGGGTGTCACCATGTTGACCAGGCTGGTCTTGAACTCCTGACCTCAGGTGATCTGCCTGCATTGGCCTCCCAATGTGCTGGGATTACAGGCATGAGCCACTGCACCCAGCCTCTACATGAGTTTTTATGCAATTTTAAGAATCTCACCTGAAGTTTAACCCTTTTTCTCTCAGCTCTGATATAATCAAGAAACCATAAGCCCTTTCATGTAAACTATCACATTTGTTTCTTTGCACCTATAAACCTATATGTTTTAACCTTGCTGCTATAGTTTGAATGTCCCCTCTGAAACTCATATTGAAAGTTAATACCCAATGTGGTAGTTTTGAGAGGTGGGGCCTTCAAGAGGTGATTAAAGCATGAGGACTCTGCCCTCAGGGATGGATTAATGCATCCATGGATTAATACGTTAATGGAGTAATGCGTCATCATGGGAGTGGTACTGGTTGCTTTATAAGAAAAAGAGGGCCTGGTGCAGTGGCTCATGCCTGTAATCCCAGGACTTTGAAAGGCCTGAGGCGGGTGGATCTCCTGAGGTCAGGAGTTTGAGACCAGCCTGGCTGACATGGCAAAAACTGGTCTCTACTAAAAATACAAGGATTAGCTGGGTGTGGAGATGGGCATCTGTAATCCCAGTTACTGGGGAGGCTGAGGCAGGAGAATCAGTTGAACATGAGAGGCGGAGGTTGCAGTTAACCAAGATCGTGCCACTGTATTCCAGCCTGGGTGACAAGAGTGAAACTCCTCAATAAAAAGAGAGACCTGAGCAAACAAGTGAGCATGCTCAACCCCCTCACTATGTGATGCCCCGTGTTGCCTCGGGACTCTGCAGAGTCCTCACCAGCAGGCAGGCTCTTACCAGATGTGCGCCCTCAGTCTTGGACTTCTCAGCCTCTAGAATTGTAAATAATAATTTCTTTTTTTTTTTTTTGAGATGAGGTCTCACTTGTTTACCCAAGCTGGGATGCAGTGGCATGGTCTGGCCTCTGCCTCCTGGGCTCAAGTGATCCTCCCACCTCAGCTTCCCAAGTAGCTGGGAATACAGGCATGCACCACGGTGCTCACCTAATTTTTTGTATTTTTGGTGGAGATGGGGTCTCACCATGTTGCTCAGGCTGGTCTCGAACTCCTGAGCCCAATCGATCCACCCACCTCGGCCTCCCAAAGTGCTGGGGTTACAGGCATGAGTCACCACAGCCAGCCAAAAATAGTGTTTCTTATAAATTACTCAGTTTCAGTTCTGTTATAAGCAACAGAAAAAGGATTAGGACACCCTCTTTGTTTATGTATCCTTTGACCTAGCACTTTTGCTCTACGAATTAAATTTACCCTAATGAATTAAAGCATTGTTTCTAATAGTGAGATTTTGAAACAGCCTGAAAGTTCAGCAATACAGGAATAGTATTCTTATTCAACTGTATACAGTAGAGCCATTTAAAAGAATAAGGTGGCCGGGTGTAGTGGCTCACACCTTTAATCCCAGCACTTTGGGAGACTGAGGCGGGCAGATTGCCTTAGGTCAGGAGTTCGAGACCAGCCTGGCCAACGTGGTGAAACCCTGTCTCTACTAAAAATGCAAAAACTAGCTGGGCGTAGTGGCAGGTGCCTGTAATCCCAGCTACTCAGCAGGCTGAGGTAGGAGAATTGCTTGAACCCAGGAAACAGAGGTTGCAGTGAGCCAAGATCATGCCACTACACTCCAGCCTGGGCGACAAAGTGAGACTCCATCTCAAAAAAATAATAATAATAATAAGGAATATTTTCTATACACCTGACAGAGAGAAATATGTATGTTACATCATTACATTTAAAAAGTAAGGCTGGGCACAGTGGCTCACGCCTGTAATCCCAGCACTTTGGGAGGCTCAGGCGGGAGGATCACCTGAAGTCAGGAGTTCAAGACCAGCCTGGCCAACATGGTGAAACCCCATCTCTTCTAGAAATACGAAAAATTAGTTGGGTGGGCACCTGTAATCCCAGCTACTCGGGAGGCTGAGACAAAAGAATTGCCCGACCCCAGGAGGCAGAGGTTGCAGTGAGCTGAGATCGTGCCATTGCATTCCAGCCTGGGCAACAGAGCGAGACTCCGTCTCAAAAAAAAAAAAAAAGTAGAATAGAATAGAGGTTACCAGGGGATAGGGGAGGGAGGAATAGGGAATTACTGCTTAATGGTTACAGAGTTTGTGATTTGGATGATGAAAAAGTTTTGAAAATACGTAGCAGTGATGGTTACACAACATTGTGAATATACTGAATGCCATTCTATTGTATACTTAAAAATACTTAAAATGGTATTTTTATTAAGGCCACACTTAATAATATTTTAAGACCACTGTGACACGGTCCTTTACTTGAAAATTATTTTTGCTGTTAAAAATTAATGCTCAAAGTAGGGTTTCATATCGAAAGTTGTATAACTGTGTTTTCCATTAGCCTTATATTTATGTTTGTATATTTACAGGGTTAATGCCTCTTGGAAGTCAGGAGTCTTCAGACAGTCTAGCTGCAGAGATTGTTACACCTGAAATCAGGTAAGGAGATTGTGGTGTTCACATTTACACTGCACAGTATTCCTGGAGAAAACATACTTCTCTACAATATGAAGAAGATCATTTCCTTATTCTTTCTAACCAACATTTTCAACATGAACTCAGTGTTAAATTTTTATGTTTTCAACATGTTAGAATCTTTCTTCTGCTGGCCCTATGGAAAATTGATTTGCTCACTTCAATAAGACAATCTTTCACACATACAAAGCCAATTATTATGTCCTAAGCTTGAGTATCCTCAGCAGACATTAAACAATGAAGACATTTGGCCTGTAGACAATAGTTGTGCTTAGCTATCAGCATGCAAAATCATTAGTTATTAAGATTTGTCTGCTAACCGGCTGGGCTTGGTGGCTAACACCTGTAATCCCAGCACTTTGGGAGGCTGAGGTGGGCGGATCACAAGTTCAGGAGATCGAGACCATTCTAGCTAACATGGTGAAACCCTGTCTGTACTAAAAATACAAAAAATTAGCCAGGCGTGGTGGCAGGCACCTGTAATCCCAGGTAGTCGGGAGGCTGAGGCAGGAAAATGATGTGAACCCAGGAGGCGGAGCTTGCAGTGAGCTGAGGTTGTGCCACTGCACTCCAGCCTGGGAGACAGAGCAAGACTCTGTCTCAAAAAAAAAAAAAAAAAGATTTATCTGCTAACCACATGGAAAGGTCTGGGAAAGACATAATGCTATAGACAGGAGGAAATGACTCCCCATCTTAAACTACTCTTCCCTCAATCATACCTTATATTTTTTATTCATAGCATTTTTAAAATTCCATTTATTTATTTATTTATTTAGAAGCAAGGTCTTGCTCTGTCACCCAGGCTGGAGTGCAGTGGCGTGGTCACAGCTCACTGCAGCCTTGACCTTCTGGGCTCAAGCAATCCTCCTACCTCAGCCTGCTTAGTAGCTAGGATCTCAGGCACATGCCACCACGCCTGGCTATTTTTTGTAGAGACCGGGTTTTGCCATGTTTCCCAGGCTGGTCTTGAACTCCTTGAGCTGAAGTAATCCGCCTGCCTTGCCCTCCCAAAGTGCTGGGATTACAGGTGTAAACCACCGCACCCAGCCAGTTTCATTTATTTTTATGCATAACTAGCTTTATGTATAAAAATGAAAAATAAGTGGGGGAGACACCAAATGTCCATTAAAAGGAGACTGATTAATTCTGAATATTGCTTTTTACCTTTTTGGGGCCTATTTGCCCCTTTTTAAAATGGACACTGGCCTTGCTTCTTCATAAACTTCCTTGGTAGATACTAAATAACATTTGTGTAAGGGTTTCATACACTGTAAAAATTGAAATAAGCTTTCAAATACTTGTTGAATAAATGGAAACAATTTGTAGTTGTTGGTTAACATTTGTTTAAGAAGGACAAATGGGCCAGGCGCAGTGGTTCACTCCTGTAATCCTAGCACCTTGGGAGGTCAAGGTAGGTGGATCACCTGAGGTCAGAGTTCAAGACCAGCCTGACCAACATGGCGAAACCCTGTCTCTACTAAAAAAGTACAAAATTAGCTGGGTTTGGTGATGCATGCCTGTAATCTCAGCTACTCAGGAGGGTGAGGTAGGAGAATCACTTGAACCCAGGAGGCAGAGGTTGCAGTGAGCTGAGATCGCACCATTGCTCTCCAGTCTGGGCAACAAGAGCAAAAGTCCATCTCAAAAAAAAAAATAAGAAGAAGTACAAACAAAAGGCGTGTAAGGCAGCACCAAGTCTGGAAGTATCTTGTGTACCTTTTTCTTTTTTGCCATCTGATATGCTACTTTATAATTGAACTAATAAGATTTGTTGAATAAATGAACACATATTCATGAACGTTTATAAGTAAGTGGTTATGTCCAAAACAACTCACAATTTTTAAGGAAACGTATTGGTAATACAGTTGGTTTTTTAAACTAGGAACAATGATAGGTCAGGTGCGGTGGCTTACATGTGTAATGCCAGCACTTTGGGAGGCCAGGGCAGGTGGATCACTTGAGGCTGGGAGTTCGAGACCATCCTGGCCAACATGGCAAAACCCCATCTCTACTAAAAATACAAAAAAATTAGCTGGGCATGCTAGCACATGCCTGAAATCCCAGGTACTCATGAGGCTGAGGCACGAGAATCATTTGAACCTCTGAGGCAGGGTTGCAGTGAGCCTAGATGGCGCCACTGCACTTCAGCCTGGGTGACAGAGACGCCATCTCAAAAAAAAACAACAAAGTCCCTGTTGCCCATAATAGAATACATCAAATTCTAAATAGTTGCTTGAATTAGATCACAGATTTGGTTCATCTTTTCAGTAGCAAAAGTAAAAGATTTATTATGTTTATAAAATAAGAGCAATGCGTGTATGTGCATGTTTCTTTCTTTCTTTGATTTTTCTTTATCCACAAGAAGCTTTTCCACAGCTTTTCATAGTATTTGGTATCTGTTCATACTGTCTTCATGGGGCCCCCTAAAGATGACCCTGTGTAAAGAAAAGAATGAATTATATCTTCAACAAGTATGTCTTCATATGAACTAACATTTAATTATTTTGTCCCTGCAGTAAATATGGTGGCAAGTTCTGTATGGATACTGTTTTTAATATCCCTTAATGTAAGCTTTTGGCATATACAGAGTCCAAAACAGTGCAGTCCGGTAACCTGATTGTAATGATCTGGCTTGTTTCAAGAATTTAATTTTACATATTACAGAAATGGGTAGACTGAATGTCTTGAAATGATTCTTGTCGGATATAATATCTTGCCACCAAATGATTGATAATTTAAGAGCATAGCACTAGAGATTATGTTCTCTAATAAGAATCAAATAACAGATAAATAAATGCATTCATAGTTTAAATCAGGGAAGAAATAGGATTTTGAAATCATATTTATTACAAATCATTGTATTTAGAGACTATATTATTTCTATAAAGAAAATATTTAAAACCCTAAATGTGGTGTCTTTGCCAGCTATAATAGCTGAATTTGTTGCACTTTCTTTATTTTTCATTTCTGTTCTGGTATTAAATTTGTAAGAGTGCTTAGCTGGATTTGATACCTGTGTTGTATATTGATGCACCAAATGACTGTGTATATAATATTTAGTTTTTATTTTGTTCATTCAGGGAGAAACTTATTCGTCTTCAGCATGAGAATAAGATGTTAAAGCTTAACCAAGAAGGTTCGGACAATGAAAAAATAGCCTTATTGCAGAGCCTTCTAGATGATGCAAATCTACGCAAGAATGAACTGGAGACAGAGAATAGGTAGAGTATTATAGGTGACCGCATCTGGCTATAAGTTTTCCCTATTTGCCTTGATTCTGAATCCCTTAAACAAAGAACTGGCAGGGCATGGTGGCTCACACCTGTAATCCCAGCACTTTGGGAGGCCGAGGAGGGCAGATCGCTTGAGCTCAGGAGTTCGAGACCAGCCTGGGCAACATGGTGAATGAAACTCCATCTCTACAAAAAATGCAAAAATTAGCCAGGCATGGTGGTGCATGCCTGTGGTCCCAGCTACTCAGGAGGCAGAGGTAGAAGGATCATTTGAGCCCAGGAGGTGGAGGTTGCAGTGAGCCAAGATCACACCACTGCACTCCAGCTTGAGCAATAGAGCAAACCTGTGTCTCAAAAACAGAAAAAAAACACACACACACAAAACAAAACAAAAAAACCAACAACAAAGATCTGAATTGTAGTTTGAAAAATGGCCATGTGGTGTTCTCTTTCCCTTTAAGGGAACTTGAATCCATTTCTTCACTTTTGGGCAGACTTGCCAAAAAACATTGGGCTTTTTTAGAATGGTGTTGTTCTCTTTACTTCTTCATGCAAAATGATACCAACTCTACCATTTACCCTTTCTAATCACTAATTAAAACTAGAGGATTTTTAAAAATCTGATAATTCAGTCTTTCACAAGAATTTCAATTCACAGTTGTTGTCGGGCTAATAGAGTTTACCATTTCCACAGGAGTGTGTTGGAGCTCTGTTGGTGTGGGGAGAGCAGTAGCTCCCTCGTAATTGGATTGACAAAGCATTTTTCTTCTAATCTGTTATTTATTGTGACCCTAAAAGGAACTAATTCATCTTAGGAACAACTGACTTATTTTGAAAGTTTAGAATCTGCAAAATTGCTGTGACAGTTGTACACATCCTACCCTTCTTCCTGTAGCTTTACATTTTAAAGCTACTAAGATAGAATCAACAAACAGTGTAAATCAGTATAAATGCTAGAGTGATTATAAGAGCACCATCAAGCATAAACAGAAGGAGAAAATTTTACATCAACTCTTAGGAGTCTAGAGAATGAGGGATTTTTTTAAAGTACTCAGAAAAAGTGGGAAGTGGAGACAGTGGAGCGGGGGAGATTGCAGGAGCAACTGGCGGGCGGGCAGTCCCTCTGGTGCAAGTGTCTTGATGTTCGCCTCATTCATCTTTTGCCTCTGAGTTGTATTTTAGTCAGGAAAGTCTCTCCCTACCCTGATATTTTTTTAGTGAGAAAACACCCACAACTTTCTTCATACTGCTTTGCATTGTTTCTCACAGGCTTTATAATTATTGCTCTTTTTCCCTGAGACAGGACAGCCAATTGTCATTTATACAATGTCCTTGTCTGTGGATGACTAATCACCACCCAAGTTCCTGTGTGACTTACTGCTGGGTACAACTTAGTGTTGTGATTGTCTCTTAAATTACAACACCGATGATGAATAACTTAGATTATGGTTGACTATGATCTATAATGATAATAACAGGTAATATTTACTAAGCACCTGTTTGTCTCAGGCATTGTGCTAGGTGTCTTAAATATGCTTTCTTACTTTATGAAAGTTTTACAGATGAGGGAACTCAGACTCAGACCGTGACTGCCTGACTCCAAAGCCTCCATACCTAATCCATACCCTCTTTCTTGCCAATTTATCTTGTACTATGTTTGCACAATATTTATTCCTTTTCCTGTCTTCCTCTCACAGGATGTTTTTTGTCCTAAGTGACTTACCCTAAGTTTGTTCTTACTGAATTTAATGAGTATTTATATTACCTTGACTCTAGCTTAATATCCTACTAGTTTACAACATTGGGTCCCACTGAGTCTGTTACAGTTTGCTCACTGCCCATGTATATCACCTGTCAGAAAGCAAAGTCTGTCATAGACCTCTAAAGTCCTTTCCAATTAGTTTTCCCAAGAGCGAGCACTTTAGCATATCTGTAATACCTGCCAGTCCTCAAACAATATTAGAAGAGGGTAGAGGGTTGAGAGGGAAGCCAAATCAGGATTCCCCAGGAATTCTGCCAAAGTAGACCTGATCTTGTTTCTGTACCTCTCAGAGTGTACTGTAATCTCAAGTGCACCCTGTCCCTGCATCCCACAGCTGTATGTATTCAGCAATTAGACTTTGATTAAAATGTTAACTATCTCAATCCCTGAAGTGTGGGAGAAAGAAGGTAGAGGCAATTCACATTGATAGAATACCTGCAATGTGCAGGGGCTCTGCTAGGCACACTTTAGTCTATTAAACAACCCCATGAGGTAGGCATCATAATCCTCATTTATTTTGTAGATGAACTTTTTATTTTTTTTATTTTTGTGGGTACATAGTAGGTATATATATTTATGAGTTACATGACATAGTTTGATACAGGCATGCAGTGCATAATAATCATATTGGAGTAAACGGTGTATCCATCCTCTCAAGCATTTATCATTTATGTTATGAACAATCCCATTATACTCTTTAGTTATTTTTAAATGTACAATTACATTATTTATTACTATAGTCACTTTGTTGTGCTAGCAAATACTAGGTCTTATGCATTCTTTCTATTTTTATGTGCCCATTAACCTCTTCCCATTACCCTTCTTAGCCTCTGGTAACCATCCTTCTACTTTCAAGCTCCATGAATTTAATTTTTTTAATTTTTAGCTCCCACAAATAAGTGAGAGCATGTGAAGTTTGTCTTCCTGTGCCTGTTACTTCACTTAACATAATGACCTTCAGTTTCATGCATGTTTTTACAAATGATAGGATTTCATTCTTTTTTATGGCTAAATAGTGCTACATTGTGTTCTGCATCTACATATACCACATTTTCTGTGCCTATTAATTTTTTTATTTTATTTTATTTTTTTGAGACAGGATCTCACTCTGTCGCCCAGGCTGGAGTGCAGTGGTATGATCACGCTCAACCTCCCAGGCTCAAGCTATCCGTCCATGTCAGCCTCTGAGTAGCTGGGACTATAGGTGTACACCACCATGCCTGGCTGATTTTTTAATTTTCTGGAGAGACAGGATCTCCCTGTGTTGCCCAGGCTGGTTTCAAACTCCTGGACTCAAGGGATCCTCCCACCTCAGCATCCCAAAGTGCTGGCATTATAGGCATGAACCACCATGTCCAGCCTCTTTTGAGATATAAATATCTGTTTAGAATAAATATGTTTAGATCTTTTGTCTTTTTTTTTTGAGGATCTCACTCCTTCACCCAGGCTGGAGTACAGTGGCACAATCACAGCTCACTGCTGCCTTGACAGCCCGGGCTGAAGTGATCTTCCCACCTCATCTTCCAAGTGACTGAGATTACAGGCATGTGCCACCATGCCCAGGTAATTTTTTCTATTTTTTTGTAGAGATGGGGTTTTGCCATGTTGCCCAGGCTAGTCTTAAACACCTGGGCTCAAGCAGTCCACCCACCTTAGCCTCCCAAAGTGCTGGTATTACAGGGATGAGACACCATGCCCGGCCCTCCTTGTGCCTATTTTTAAAATTGGGTTATTAGAGTTTTTCCTGTAGAGTTGTTTGAGCTCCTTATATATTCTGGTTAGTCATCCCTTGTGAGATGGGGAGTTTGCATGTATTTTCACCCATTCTGTTGGATGTCTCTCACTTCGTTGGTTGTTTCCTTTGCTGTGCAGAAGCTTTTTAATTTGATATGATCCCATTTGTTCCTTTTTGCTTTGGTTCCCTGGACTTATGGAGCATTACTCAAGAAATCTTTGTCCACACCAATGTCCAGGGAGCGTTTCTCCAGTTTCATTTTACTATTTTCAGGTCTTAGATTTAAATCTTTGATCCATTTTGATTGGATTTTTGTATATTGCAAGAGATAGGGGGTCTAGTTTCATTATTTTGCATAATGATATCCAGTACCATTTATTGAAGAGACTGCCCTTTCCCCAGAGTTAAGTTCTTGGCATCTTTGTTAAAATAAGTTCACTGTAGATGTATAGATTTATCTCTGACTTCTCTATTCTGTTCCACTGGTCTGTGTGTCTGTTTTTATGTAAGTGCCGTGCTGTTTTGGTTACTATAGCTCTGTAGTATAATTTGAACTCAGGTAACGTGATTCCTCCAGTTTTGTTCTTTTTGCTTAGAATAGCTTTGGTTATTCTGGGTAGTTTGTGGTTCCGTATAGATTTTAGGATTGTCTTTTCTATTTCTGTGAAGAATATCATTGGTATTTTAATAGGGATTATTTTGAATCTATAGATAGCTTTGGGTAGTATGGATTTTGTTGTTGTTGTTGTTGTTGTTTTTGGGTTGGAGTCTGTCTCTGTCGCCCAGGCTGGAGTGCACTGGCACTATCTCAGCTCTTTGCAACCTCCACCTCCCAGGTTCAAGCGATTCTCTTGCCTCAGCCTCCTGAGTAGTTGGGACTATAGGCATAAGCCACTACACCCAGTTAATTTTTGTGTTTTTAGTAGAGACAGGGTTTTGCCCTGTTGGCCAGGCTGGTCTCGAACTCCTGACCTCAGGTGATCCACCCACCTCAGCCTTCCAAAGTGCTGGGATTACAGGCGTGAGCCACCATGCCTGGCCAACAATAGGCCAAAGTATGGCACTTGGACATACTGAGTACTTTGTTGTTGTTGTTTTTTCCTTTCAGTGGAGAACTGGGTCTCGCTAAATTGCCCAGGCAGGTCTCACACTCCTGGGCTCAAGCTATCATCCTACCTCTGCCTCCCTAAGAGCTAGGATTACCGATGTGAGCCACTGCACCCAGCATGGACATTTTAACAATACTGGTTCTTCTAATTCATGAACATAGAATATCTTTCCATTTTTTTGTGTCTTCAATTTCTTGCATCAGTGTTTTATAGTTTTAATTGTAGAGATCATTCACTTCTTTGCTTAATTCCTAGGTATTTTATTTTAGCTGTAGTGATCATAAATGGGATTCTTGATTTCTTTTTCAGATTGTTTGCTGTTGGCCTATATAAATGTTACTGATTTTTGGCTGGGCCTGGTGTTTCATGCCTGTAATCCCAGTACTTTGGGAGGCTGAGGCGGGTGGATCACGAGTTTAGGAGATCGAGACCATCCCAGCTAACACAGTGAAACCCTGTCTCTACTAAAAATACAAAAAATTAGCCGGGCGTGATGGCGGGCACCTATAG
>NW_012107019.1:213952-226406 GCF_000951045.1 Mandrillus leucophaeus | reverse complement strand
ATATTCATTAGTTATATTGGCCTATACTTATATGTATATATATATTTTTAAGACAGGATCTTACACTGTCACTCAAGCTGGAGTGCAGTAACTTAGTAGAGCCAGGTTTTCACCATGTTGGCCAGGCTGGTCTCAAACTCTTGACATCAAGTGATCCACCTGCCTTGGCCTCCCAAAGTGTTGGGATTACAGGCATGAGCCACTGTGCCTGGCCTATAGTTTGTTTTGTTTGTTTGTTTGTTTTTTCTTTTGATGCATCTTTGTCTCATTTTCGTATCAGGATAATACTTGCCACATAGAATGAGCTTGGAGGTATTCCTTCTTCCTCTGTTTTTCAGAATAGTTTGAGTAGGATTGGTATTAGTTCTTCTTTAAATGTTTTATAGAATTTGCTAGTGAAGTCATCGGATCTGGGGCCTTTCTTTATTGGGAGACTTTTTATTATGGCTTCCATCTTGTTACTTGCTATTAGTCTGTTCAGGGTTTGGATTTTTTCATGATTCAATCTTGGTAGATTGTATGTGTCTAGGAATTTATTCATTTCTTCTAGATTTTTCAATTTTTTGGCATATAGTTGCTCATAATAACCAGTAATTCTTTGAATTTCTCTGGTATCAGTTTTGATGTCTCATTTTTCATCTCTGATTTTATTTATTTGGGTCTTCTCTCTTTTTTTCTTAGTCTGGCTAAAGGTTTATCAATTCATCTTTTTAAAAAACTGGTTTTTGTTTTGTTGCTCTTCTGTATTGTTTTCTTCATTTCAAATTCATTTATTTCTGCTCTGATCCTTATTTATTTATTTATTTATTTATTTAGAGACAGAGTCTCACTCTGTCACCCATGCTGGAGTGTAGTGGCACGATGGCTCACTGCAACCTCCACCTCCTGGGTTCAAGCTATTCTCTTGCCTCAGTCTCCAGAGTAGCTGGTACTACAGGCGTGCACCACCACCCCTGGCTAATTTTTGTATTTTTAGTTGAGATGGGGTTTCACCATGTTGGCCAGGCTTGTCTCAGACTCCTAACCTCAAGTGATCCAACCACGTTGGCCTCCCAAAGTGCTAGGGTTACAGGTGTGAGCCACCACGCCCACCCTGCTCTTATCTTTATTATTTCTTCTACTAATTTTGTGTTTTGTTTGCTCTTCCTTTTCTAGTTCTTTAAGTGGCATTGTTAGGTTGTTTATTTGAAGTTTTTCTCTTTTTTGATGTAGATACTTATGCCTATAAATTTCCCTCTTACTACGGCTTTTGCTGTATCCCATAGGTTTTGGTATGTTGTGTTTCCATTATCATTTGTTTCAGTAAATTTTTCAGTTTCCTTCTTGATTTCTTCATTGACCCACTGGTCATTCAGGAACATATTGTTGAATTTCCATGTGTTTGTAATCCAAAATTTCTTTTGTTACTGATTTCTAGTTTTACTGTGTTCAGAGAAGATGCTTGATATTATTTCAGTTTTTTGAGTATTTTATAGATGTACTTTTTTCATAAATATTTTACTTATATTTATGTTACTTACGTACTTCATACTTTAACAGTTCCACTACTATTTTTGCTCACCTATTCCCCATTGAGAGAATTTAGCTGTTTTTAAACCATTCCAAAGAACATCTTGATACACACTGGATTGTGTTTTATGATGTTTACAATGGCTTCCACCTAGTAGGCTTACAGTATTGTTTGATGAAATAATCTCAAAAATGACTAAGATGGATAGTTGAAATAATCTTTTAGTTGGATACATATTTCCACTTTGCTTTCTGAAAAGACTGAACAGTATTACGGTATTACTAGTAATGTGTTTATGGACCTGTGTCCCCATATTGAATGTGGATTTTTCAGATAATTTATCCTTTTGTTACTCAAAACCACTCAGATTTTTTTACCTTGATGTGAAAAAGTTATTATAGCTTTAATTACATTTTTATTGTGATCCTTTCTAAATTATAAACCTATAATGTCTTGTAATTTAAGTAAAAAAATTTCTTATTAAACTTTTTGGCTATTTGGATTCTAAACACTTGTTGTCTTGTTTTCTCCTTAATTTGGAGCAGTCTGGCTTCTACTACTACCATTTCACGAAAGCATTTCTTACTAAGATAACTGGTCATCTCTTAAATGGCCAATCCCGTAGCAGCACTCAAGACTTTATCTTTCCTCATCTTTCTACTATATTCAGTGTTGTTATTCAGTTCCCCCTTCTTTAAATTTTTTATTTCAATAATGGCCTTCTCTTATATTCTCTGTCATTCTCTGATATTCTTCAGGGTGAGGTTCCTCTTTCTACTCCTTGGTTGATCCGCCATGGGCCATCTTTGTTAGTCTTTTACACTGTTTTTCACACTCTTTCTAGACAATATCATTTTTGCTCATGGCCTCAGTTAACTCCAAATGGCTCCCAAATCTGTATGTTCAACTCAGGTTTCTCTGTGCTTTAGATTGAGGTATCTAGCTGTTTGACAAATTTCTAGGCATTTCATTTTCAACAAATGTAAAATCAGATCCCTATATTTCTTTCTTATCCTATTCCTTTTGTCTTACCTTCTCAGTGAATACCAAAATCCTTGTATTCTTTTGCCTTTTCTCAAGATAGTTCCTCCTCTGTCCCTTTCTATTTCCTCCTCTGTCCTTTTCTATTTCAGGCATATTTAGTAATAATAATAGTAATAATAGCATTCTCTCATCTTCATGCCTGCTCTTGAACATTTTAAATAATATCTTCCATTGTAAAACCAAAGTGATCTGACATGCTACCTGTATGATCTGTCTAACCATGTTTTCCC
Source organism: Mandrillus leucophaeus (assembly GCF_000951045.1). Classification (NCBI taxonomy): domain Eukaryota; kingdom Metazoa; phylum Chordata; class Mammalia; order Primates; family Cercopithecidae; genus Mandrillus; species Mandrillus leucophaeus. Next base: position 223,622 of record NW_012107019.1, on the reverse strand, counting down.
TTCTTGCAATCCTTCAGTATCACCCAACACCTTTGGAAGTAAGCTAGTCTCCTGAATGTTTCATCATGACCTAGAGAATTTATGAAAGTCAAACCATGGGCTGGGCGCAGTGGCTCATGCCTGTAATCCCAGCACTTTGTGAGGCTGAGGTGGGTGGATCACCTGAGGTCAGGAGTTCGAGACCACCCTGACCAACATAGTAAAACCCCATCTCTACTAAATATATAAAAATTAGCCAGTCGTGGTGGTGCGCATCTGTAATCCCAACTACTCAGGGGGCTGAGGCATGAGGATTGGTTGAGCCTGGGAGGCGGAGGTTGCAGTAACCTGAGATTGCACCATTGCACTCCAGGCTGGGCGACAGAGGGAGACTCCATCTCAAGAAAAAAAAAAAAAAGAAAAAAAGAAAAAGATAAAAGAAAGTCAAACTGTGGAGTCAGCATTATTTAAGGTTGTCTGAGTTATTCCAGTTTCAGCTTGAGGCTTGCTGATTACAGGGTAATCCCAGCAGACACTTTGTATTCCATACATGGTTGTGCTGATCTCCTTTTCCCCAGTTTCTCTCCAGCCATTCTTCCTCTCATAACATACTCATCATCATACCATTCCTGAATTCACTGCATCTTCTTATTTTTCTGCATACTTTGGACATACTGACCTCTGTCTTGAATCTCCTTTCCACCCATAACCCACAGATGTTTTATTTATTATTCTAGTCTCATTTCAAGTCCAGTGTATTTTAACTCGTCCAGAGAGTTACTGTTTCTTTGACCAACTATCAGTTTTATATGCATCTATGTACTACTTGGAAGTTTTTATCTGATTGTATTTTATTTGTTTACACTTTTTCCTCCCCACTGGGCTTTAATTCCGTGAGGGCAGGGATCTTTTGTGTGTGTGTGTGTGTGTGTGTGTGTGTGAGGCAGGGTCTCACTCTGTTGCCCAGACTGGAGTGCAGTGGCACGAACACAGCTCACTTCAGCCTCGACCTCCTGGGCTCAAGCAATCTTCCTACCTCATCCCCACAAGTAGCTGGGACTTACAGGTGCTCACCACCATGCCTGGCTGATTTTTGTATTTTTGGTAGAGATGGGGTTTCACCATGTTGGCCAGGCTTGTCTCAAACTCCTAACCTCAAGTGATCCAACCACGTTGGCCTCCCAAAGTGCTAGGGTTACAGGTGTGAGCCACCACGCCCACCCTGCTCTTATCTTTATTATTTCTTCTACTAATTTTGTGTTTTGTTTGCTCTTCCTTTTCTAGTTCTTTAAGTGGCATTGTTAGGTTGTTTATTTGAAGTTTTTCTCTTTTTTGATGTAGATACTTATGCCTATAAATTTCCCTCTTAGTACTGCTTTTGCTGTATCCCATAGGTTTTGGTATGTTGTGTTTCCATTATCATTTGTTTCAGTAAATTTTTCAGTTTCCTTCTTGATTTCTTCATTGACCCACTGGTCATTCAGGAACATATTGTTGAATTTCCATGTGTTTGTAATCCAAAATTTCTTTTGTTACTGATTTCTAGTTTTACTGTGTTCAGAGAAGATGCTTGATATTATTTCAGTTTTTTGAGTATTTTATAGATGTACTTTTTTCATAAATATTTTACTTATATTTATGTTACTTACGTACTTCATACTTTAACAGTTCCACTACTATTTTTGCTCACCTATTCCCCATTGAGAGAATTTAGCTGTTTTTAAACCATTCCAAAGAACATCTTGATACACACTGGATTGTGTTTTATGATGTTTACAATGGCTTCCACCTAGTAGGCTTACAGTATTGTTTGATGAAATAATCTCAAAAATGACTAAGATGGATAGTTGAAATAATCTTTTAGTTGGATACATATTTCCACTTTGCTTTCTGAAAAGACTGAACAGTATTACGGTATTACTAGTAATGTGTTTATGGACCTGTGTCCCCATATTGAATGTGGATTTTTCAGATAATTTATCCTTTTGTTACTCAAAACCACTCAGATTTTTTTACCTTGATGTGAAAAAGTTATTATAGCTTTAATTACATTTTTATTGTGATCCTTTCTAAATTATAAACCTATAATGTCTTGTAATTTAAGTAAAAAAATTTCTTATTAAACTTTTTGGCTATTTGGATTCTAAACACTTGTTGTCTTGTTTTCTCCTTAATTTGGAGCAGTCTGGCTTCTACTACTACCATTTCACGAAAGCATTTCTTACTAAGATAACTGGTCATCTCTTAAATGGCCAATCCCGTAGCAGCACTCAAGACTTTATCTTTCCTCATCTTTCTACTATATTCAGTGTTGTTATTCAGTTCCCCCTTCTTTAAATTTTTTATTTCAATAATGGCCTTCTCTTATATTCTCTGTCATTCTCTGATATTCTTCAGGGTGAGGTTCCTCTTTCTACTCCTTGGTTGATCCGCCATGGGCCATCTTTGTTAGTCTTTTACACTGTTTTTCACACTCTTTCTAGACAATATCATTTTTGCTCATGGCCTCAGTTAACTCCAAATGGCTCCCAAATCTGTATGTTCAACTCAGGTTTCTCTGTGCTTTAGATTGAGGTATCTAGCTGTTTGACAAATTTCTAGGCATTTCATTTTCAACAAATGTAAAATCAGATCCCTATATTTCTTTCTTATCCTATTCCTTTTGTCTTACCTTCTCAGTGAATACCAAAATCCTTGTATTCTTTTGCCTTTTCTCAAGATAGTTCCTCCTCTGTCCCTTTCTATTTCCTCCTCTGTCCTTTTCTATTTCAGGCATATTTAGTAATAATAATAGTAATAATAGCATTCTCTCATCTTCATGCCTGCTCTTGAACATTTTAAATAATATCTTCCATTGTAAAACCAAAGTGATCTGACATGCTACCTGTATGATCTGTCTAACCATGTTTTCCCTTCTTGCAATCCTTCAGTATCACCCAACACCTTTGGAAGTAAGCTAGTCTCCTGAATGTTTCATCATGACCTAGAGAATTTATGAAAGTCAAACCATGGGCTGGGCGCAGTGGCTCATGCCTGTAATCCCAGCACTTTGTGAGGCTGAGGTGGGTGGATCACCTGAGGTCAGGAGTTCGAGACCACCCTGACCAACATAGTAAAACCCCATCTCTACTAAATATATAAAAATTAGCCAGTCGTGGTGGTGCGCATCTGTAATCCCAACTACTCAGGGGGCTGAGGCATGAGGATTGGTTGAGCCTGGGAGGCGGAGGTTGCAGTAACCTGAGATTGCACCATTGCACTCCAGGCTGGGCGACAGAGGGAGACTCCATCTCAAGAAAAAAAAAAAAAAGAAAAAAAGAAAAAGATAAAAGAAAGTCAAACTGTGGAGTCAGCATTATTTAAGGTTGTCTGAGTTATTCCAGTTTCAGCTTGAGGCTTGCTGATTACAGGGTAATCCCAGCAGACACTTTGTATTCCATACATGGTTGTGCTGATCTCCTTTTCCCCAGTTTCTCTCCAGCCATTCTTCCTCTCATAACATACTCATCATCATACCATTCCTGAATTCACTGCATCTTCTTATTTTTCTGCATACTTTGGACATACTGACCTCTGTCTTGAATCTCCTTTCCACCCATAACCCACAGATGTTTTATTTATTATTCTAGTCTCATTTCAAGTCCAGTGTATTTTAACTCGTCCAGAGAGTTACTGTTTCTTTGACCAACTATCAGTTTTATATGCATCTGTGTACTACTTGGAAGTTTTTATCTGATTGTATTTTATTTGTTTACACTTTTTCCTCCCCACTGGGCTTTAATTCCGTGAGGGCAGAGATCTTTTGTGTGTGTGTGTGTGTGTGTGTGTGTGTGTGTGTGTGTGTGAGGCAGGGTCTCACTCTGTTGCCCAGACTGGAGTGTGTGTGTGTGTGTGTGTGTGTGTGTGTGTGAGGCAGGGTCTCACTCTGTTGCCCAGACTGGAGTGCAGTGGCACGAACACAGCTCACTTCAGCCTCGACCTCCTGGGCTCAAGCAATCTTCCTACCTCATCCCCACAAGTAGCTGGGACTTACAGGTGCTCACCACCATGCCTGACTGATTTTTGTATTTTTGGTAGAGATGGGGTTTCACCATGTTGGCCAGGCTGGTCTCAAACTCCTGAGCTCATACAGTCTGTCTACCTCGGCCTCCCAAAGTGCTGGCATGGGCCACCATGCCCTGCCTGAGTGCAGAGATCTTTTAATACTAATGCTGAGCACAGTCCTTGAGACATAGTCTTCATAAACATGTATTGAAGTGAATTTCAGAGAAATATGCATAACTACATTGGTTCTAAAATATGTGCCCACCCAAACACTGTGTTAGAAGTCATCATTCGAAATTTCAAGCAATACCAAAAATAATCAGAAAAGTAAGCTGCCACTCATGACATTAGGCCACTACTATACTACTACTGCTATAACATGAGACTTTATTTTGTTAATTATACTTTCTAACTGATATGACAACCTAAGGAAAAAAGGCATACATAAGTCACTACTTGGAAAATTAATGTACATTTCATTTCTAGGCTGGTGAATCAAAGACTTCTGGAAGTACAGTCACAAGTTGAAGAATTACAAAAATCTTTACAGGATCAAGGCTCAAAAGCAGAAGATGTAAGTTTTAATATGTACCAACCATGGTCCGTCAGTTTCACAATGTTGAGAAATAACTTTTATTTTTTATTTGATGTTTTTTATCAAAATAATTTAGTGTTATGTTGGTTATAGAAAAGAAACAGTGTTTTCCTTTTTACTAACATTCCTTATAAAAAGGACCAGATCTGTCTCTTCAGATTAACTCTGCTGGGAATTAGAAATTCATTTCTAGTTACCAACTGAGGAATTAATTGAGGCTTTATGTTTTAAATGTGCTCAACTCAGTGTTCAAAGGTGAAGTATAGGGTTTGTCCCCTTTGGTCAAAAAAAATTGCTAGTGGGAATTTGGAATGTTCAAGTAGAAATTTTTAATATAAAAGTGATTTTAAGAAAATACTGCTGTCCCTAGAATTGCATTTTCTCTAAATCTCTGAATCCCTCTTACTCCTTCTGTTCCCCAACACTGGCCCTTTTTTCACATCCCCCAGCACTCTGCATCTCTGTCACAACTCTGCACACTTGCACTAGAATAGTGTAAATGTATCAGCCAAGGACTGCCTTTCTTCACACCTGCGTTTTAACCTTCTATCACAGTACTTAGGTAGCACATAGTCGTCTATCTCTGGCAAAAGTGTAAGTCAAATTTTGCAAATCCTTTATGTTCAATGAACAGTAAACAACAGAGCTAAGACTTAAAGAGTGTTCAAAAATAATGTAAAGAGGAGAAAAAACAAAATTTTGGTGATAAGTCTTTGCTTCAACCAGATGTTTTGTTTCTTTCCTGTTACCAGTGTAATTTGCTGTAAACTCTGGCATTTGAGCATAAATGTTTGTTTCCATTGATAGAGTCATTTTGGAGGATTAACTTCAAAACTATAGATGTAGCCAATTCCATTTGGCCTTTTTAACATAAGAGGATATAAAAACAAAAGGAACCAAAGAAAGGGAGTTAAGTATGTTACTTAAAATTTGTGAATACTAGATACAAAAAGCTCATCCATGGCCTAGCTTAATGAGTTTCTCCAGACATCATCTTGTGTATATTGGTAACATGTTCTTCATTCTAACATGAGTGATGTTAGCTCATCCCTTAATCAATGCGTTGGCAGTCCTTGTTAGATTCCCAGATTGATTTCTGATTCCTAAAATTGTCACCAACATTTAAACTTCCGTATGCCCTTATTAAAATTTAAAACATGTTTTTATTCAAAATGCTAAATCACAAAGAGGTGAAACAAAACTACATGAGTGTATTAAAATATTACTAAGCCTAATTAAGTATCTTAGAGATGAACTGAATGGGGCAACATTTCTTAATTCAGTGAAATCACTAGGTCCTTTAAACTGAGATAAATGTAAAATCCATTCTGGTCTCTAAAAGTCTGAGGAGACTTTTATTGATTTGTTATGGGAGTGAGGGAAGGGCATGTGGTACATGGGAAGTAAAAATGGTGAAATATCAGAATCAACTTAAACTTCAGTGTTACAATGATGGCCATTGTGCATGGTTCTCTTACATTAAAACATAAAAGCATTTATTCTTCAAAAGATAATTTGGCATAGCTTGATTAGGTATCACTATGGTAATCAAATCTAATTAAATATGCTGTGGGCCATTACTTTAACAGAACGTATTTCAGAAGTGAGATGCCAGCCGTGTCAAGTACTATTTACATAAACTCGTCCATTTATTTGATTGTCCAGATGCCAATGTCTTACTGTAAACTAAGCAGAACTTTGCTCTGAGCTCTTTTCTATATGTAGAAAAGATTCAGATAGCTGAAACCGTGCCTCCAAATGGCTTAGAGAAATAAATAGTACAGTACAGGATATATGGTTCTTGCCCCAGCAAATATTTTTATGTTTTTGTCTTACTTTTCTCTTTCTCTAACTTAAGAGTGTTGCATCTCGGGAATGTACAACACATAAAGCAACCTGCCAAAGGAAATGGTCTCCTCTGGAGAAGAACAACATAACTTCTGCCAGCTTCTGTTATCAAAAGCACAGTCCTTTCATGTAATCTTAAGTCAGAGTAGAAGGGGTTGCACATTTTTATTATTATTTTTATGTAATTTGTTTTTAGCATGGAAGCAGAAAAACATTGTTATATCCAGCCATATGGATAATTTGAGCTAGCCACAATATATAAAACTTTAGAGCACAAGACAGGATGAGGAGACAGTAGAAAAAAGAAAAATGTACATTTCTTTTTAAAAAGTGCATATCTTGGGCTGGGCACAGTGGCTCACGCCTGTAATCCTAGCACTTTGGGAGGCCGAGGTGGGCGGATCATGAGGTCAGGAGATTGAGACCATCCTGATTAACACGGTGAAACACCGTCTCTACTAAAAATACATAAAAAATTAGCCGGGCATAGTGGTGGGTGCCTGTAGTCCCAGCTACTCGGGAGGCTGAGGCAGGAGAATGGCGTGAACCTGGGTGACAGATCTTGCAGTGAGCAGAGATTGTGCCACTGCACTCCAGTCTGGGCAACAGAGCGAGACTCCATCTCAAAAAAAAAAAAAAAAAAAGTGCATATCTTTTATTTCTGTTCATGAATTACTAAATCGTTCCTTCTCTTGGCTGCTGTGTTTGCTTCATACTAATTTGTCCTCTCTGTCTCTTGGCATGGTTTCTGCTCAAGGCTATTGTAAGTATGGCTTCCTTTTCATTTTTATATAGTGAGCAGTTTTTGGATTTAGACTGCCATCATAGTTGATGGTATGGAAAATTTTATTAAGGTAGTTTTGTACAAAATGAATATCTGGATTACTTGCCTTGTAGGTTTAGGACCTTTACAATTAAGATACTTAAAGGTTATCGAACTCTTAAAGAGTCAACCGACAAGAAGTCTGCTCTTGGTTTTATTCCCCATTCCACTCCTGTTCCATCCCATTATTATAATTAATTCATTTATATAAATTATCTTGATACAGTCTACCCTCCTTCTGCCCCGTGCTTTGGTAGGAACAGTCTTCAGTTTGGAGAGGCACTGCAGCATAGGAAGCATGGAGTTGAAGGCCAGGCATGGACTCTGGGGTCTGGCAGACCTGGGTTTTGGATCTGCCACTTGAAAGCTACTACATGTTCTCCAGCCTGTCCTTCCTCAACTGTAACGTGGGGCTATTGTTACACAGGCTGTGAAGTTTACATATGACAGTGTCTATGACACGATTTAGAGCATTGTTTGGCATATTAACCACCCATTTAACCATTTTATTATATATCTTCTCAGAGTTAAAGTTTTGCTAGACTCTAATCAAATCATAAGCACAGAATTAAAGTTTCTAAAAAGTATTTACATTTTACCCCTGTGCTAAAGAAGGAATGAGCAGTAATCGAAAGTTAATAGAGTTGGCCGGATGCAGTGGCTCACACCTGTAATCCCAGCACTTTGGGAGGCCGAGGGTGGGAGGAGGATCACTGAAGCCCACAAGTTAGAGACCAGCTTGGGCAACAAAGTGAGACCCTGTTTCTATTTTTTTATTTTTTATAAAATAAAGTTAACAGGGTTATCTTTTTGTATATTTGGAAAGCGGTGATAGAGGACATGTGGATCTACTGAGATAACTATAGTTAACATATTGAGGAAAGAAGTGAAAGTTGAAGTATTACAGAGCTGTGTTAGAATGGAAATGAATAAAAATTTATGGTAATTATTATCAAAAGAACTTAGTGTGAGGGTTCCTTTTCCCTCATCACTGGCATTGATTGGACAATTTGTTTTATAAGCCTATATTAATTGGGTTTTGACTGAATTAATTATATAACCATTTATCTCAAAATGTTTCATAAAATTGATTAATAGTATGTACTGTGTAAGTTTAATTATGAAATTTAGTGGTCTTATAGAGAATGTCTTTATTGTTTATTTTTAGGTCAATTTTGATCTCCTGCTTTTCAGGAGCCTTTTTTTTTTTTTTTTTTACCCAGTGAAAGCTACATTCTCCTTCACATTCCCATACCATTGCATAAATTATTTGTAACCTGTGCATTTTCATAAGTCACTGATTAAGTCAGACGTATTTATAGAAGCTGACCCAATACTTTATCATGACTCAAGGAAAATAGCAGATAAGTGTCTTAAAGGAAATCTATTATTACTAGGGTCCTGTCTGCCTACCAAATCCAGGAATATTAGGTCTATAATTAAGTGGCTTTTTCATTCCTATTTTATTCATCTGCCTGATTATAAATAGAGAATTCATATATATATCCAGGTTGTGGGTATTTCATACTGATTGTCATCCCTTAGGGGGATGTAATTATAATCTAATTACATGTCTCCCTTTATTAAAGAGATTTAAACTGGGGTACATTGTGTGTTTTCAGCTCTTTGACCAAACAAATTACTGAGAGCTCACTCAAAATTCTGACTGTTGTACTTTTAACTTAAAAAAATATTATTTTAGTTAAAATGTGAGGTAATAAACTAACTTTGTTTTTCATTTTTAGTCAGTCCTTCTAAAAAAGAAGCTTGAAGAACATCTGTAAGTATAAAAGCTGTTGAGGCTGATTCTTCTATAGTGGAACAGACGTGCTTTGTGTTAGGTAGTTATGGGTGTGTCTAGGCGTTGGCATAGGTGGCCCTTGAAGAGATAGAAAATTATAATATATATTAAGAGAGTCTGAAGGGTCACTCCCGCCCAAGGTTCTTAGGTCAGAATAATGACTGCTTTAGAACTGCCTTCTCAAATGAGACTTTAGGGTTTTCTCTCTTTGTGATAATCGTAGTTAGGAGTTTGAGACACTCTAGATCATGGGTCAGACACCTCTTTCTATAAGGGTCAGATAATAATTGTTTTTTAGGAGTTGAAAGCTGGTCTCTGTCACAGCCACTCAGCTCTGCAGTTGTAGCTTGAAAACAGCCATAGACAATACATCAATTAATGGTTGTGACCATGTTGTAGTAAAACTTTATAGATACAAACAGGCAGCAGGCTGGTTTTGGCCCATGGACTATAGCTTGCCAGCTCTAAAGTATTGCCAGCTTAATCTATTTATTTAAAAAAAAAATTTTAAGAGACAGGGTCTTTTAAAAAAGAGACCCTGTCTCTTAAAGACAGAGCAAGACTCCGTCTCAAAAAAAAA
>NW_012107019.1:175737-212733 GCF_000951045.1 Mandrillus leucophaeus | reverse complement strand
GAGTAGCTGGGACTACAGGCACACACCACCATGCCTGGCTAATTTTTTGTATTTTAGTAGAGATGGGGTTTCACCATGTTGCCCAGACTGGTCTCAAACTCCTGAACTCAGGCAGTCTACCCACCTCGGCCTCCCAAAGTGCTAGGATTATAGGCATGAATCACTGTGCCCAGCCAATGTCTATTTTTTAACATGGTAGTGATTCATTGGGCTTAGTTTTATTATTATTTTAACTGTTATATTGTATATGTTCTTTGTCATAGGTCATAAATGCATACAAGTCACATCCTCAAAAAATTTATTGAGAAAGAAAAAGGTTTATTAAAACATATTTCATGCATGGAAAAGATCAGAAAGACATAAAGTGATGTATTTTTTTAATTAGTGATTTTCTATATCTTCCCATTTTTACAGCCTTTTTTCCTAGTTACGTTATATAGTGCCATATTAAATATGATAAAGGGAAAATTACACATATTATACAAATACGAGGGGAAAATATCTCACTTTCAGTTAATTATTTAAATACCTTTATATTGGAATATAACATATGAAATACACATCTTAAGTTCCTAGATTTTTTTTTTTTTTTTTTTTGAGACAGAGTCTCACTCTGTCATCCAGGCTGGAGTGCAGTGGCGCGATCTTGGCTCACTGCAACCTCCGCCTCCCAGGTTCAAGCGATTCTCCCTCCTGTGTAGCTGGGATTACAGGTACCCACCACCGTACCTGGCCAATTTTTCTATCTTTAGCAAAGACTGGGTTTTGCCCTGTTGGCCAGGCTGGTCTTGAACTCCTGACCTCAAGTGATCTGCCTGCCAAGGCCTCCCAAACCTAAGTGACCCAGATCAACATATGGAATATGTCCAGTAACCTACCAGGATTCTTTGTTCTTCCTCCCAGTAGATTGACGGCAAAACAAGCCGCACAGCTGATCTGTATCATCTTCCACTCATTTTAACATACCAGCAGAATCGCAGATTGTTACCCCTTTGACTTTCTGTGTTCAACATTCTGTGAGATCTATTCATGTGGTTGCGTATATCATTAGTTCATTTTTTTATTGATATGTACTATTCTATTTGTTAATTCTTATTTTTAGAACTTCATTTTTTTGCAACAAGATTTTGCATGGTAAAACCTTTGCAAAGTTATTTCAATATTCTTATTCCTAGAAAAAATCTATACCCTCTCTTTATGCAGGTCTATCTAAACTAAATGACTACTTTTTCAAACAGAGGAATATTTTTTACTTATTTTTAAAATATATTAAATTTGTGTTTTGTCTTTTCATATCTGTTTCATATCACTTGCATGCAATGCAAGTGTAATCCAAATATAAAGAACTTAGATCTTTAATTTGAACTGGAAAAAATTACAGAAACAGTAGTCAGTGATATTTACCTGTTTGTTACAGAGAGAAGCTGCATGAAGCCAATAATGAACTACAGAAGAAGAGAGCCATTATTGAAGATCTCGAGCCAAGATTTAACAACAGCTGTGAGTTTTCCTAATTATGATAGTTTTTAAATGGGCTTGCTGTATACTGCCATAGTGATAGTGAGTTTACATAATTTTTATTTTATTTTATTTATTTTTTATTTATTTTTTTTTTTTGAGATGGAGTCTCACTGTCGCCCAGGCTGGAGTACAATGGTGCAATCTTGGCTCACTGCAAGCTCTGCCTCCTGGGTTCTTGCCATTCTCCTGCCTCAGCCTCCTGAGTAGCTAGGACTACAAGCGCCCGCCACCACACCCAGCTAATTTTTTATATTTTTAGTAGAGATGGGGTTTCACCGTGTTAGCCAGGATGGTTTTGATCTCTTGACCTCATGATCCGCTCACCTTGGCCTCCTAAAGTGATGAGATTACAGGCGTGAGCCACTGCGCCCAAACTGTTTATTTATTTTTGAGACAGGGTCTGGCTGTGTTGCCCAGACTGGAGTAAATGGCATGATCACAGCTTACTGCAGTCTTGACCTCCCATGCTGAAGCCATCCTTCTACCTAACCAGTCCCCCAGTAGTTGGGATGCAGGCAAGAGCCACCCTGCCCAGCTAATTTTTATAATTTTTTATAGAGATGGGATTTCGCCATGTTGCCCAGGCTGGTTTTGAACTTCTGGGCTCAAGTCACCTGCCCACCTCAGTCTCCCAAAGTACTGGGATTACAGATGTGAGCAACCACACCTGGCCTATATTAAATTTTTATTTAAGAAATAGGCTCTATTGGCTGGGTATGGTGGCTCACACCTGTAATTAGCAATTTGGCAGGCCAAGGTAGGAGGATCGCTTGAGCCCAGGAGTTCAAGACCAGCCTGGGGAACACAGCAAGACCCTGTCTCACAAAAAAAGAAAGAAGGCCAGTGCGGTGGCTCACTCCTGTAATCCTAGCACTTTTTGGGGAAGCCGAGGTGGGTGGATTGCCTGAGCTCAGGAGTTTGAGACCAGCCTGGGCGACATGACAAAAGCCTGTCTCTACTAAAAATACAAAAAATTAGCCAGGAGTGGTGGCACACACCTGTAATCCCAGCTACTGGGAAGGCTGAGGCAGGAGAATCGCTTGAGCCCAGGAGACAGAGGTTGGAGTGAGCCGAGACCTCGCCACTGCACTCCAGCGAGACTGTCTCCAAAAAAAAAGAAAGAAAGAAATAGTTTCTATTTACATATAGGGAGTATATAATCATCTTTATAATGTCTTACTTTCTAATTGTACTTTGAATTTTTCCTTAACTCTCTATTCTAATGAATATTATATGATGTTAAGATATTTTCATAATGTAGTTCCATGTAAGTCATCCAGACTTGTGCTTCCCAAATATTTACTCCTGTGGGTAGCTTGGTTTTGTTAATTCTTTTGTATTAATAAAGAGGTAAGAGGTGAGAGAATAGACTTATTTTTATTGTGGTAAAATATACAAAACACACCATTTTAAGCCATTTTTAGTGTATAGTCCAGTGACGTTGAGGACATTCACACAGCACAACTATTACTTTTACCTATCTACAAAACTGTATCATCTCAAACTGAAGTTCTGTATGCATTAAACAATAACTGTCCCTTCCTCCCTCTCCCCAGCCCCTGGTAACCGCTATTCCATTTTCTGTCTCTGTGAATTTGACTATTCTAGGTCACTCATATAAGTAGAATCATGTAATATTTATCCTTTTGTATCTGGTTTACTTCACTTAACATAATGTCTCCATATCATAGCATGTGTCATAACTAAGCATGTGTTATATCTATGTATTACATTTTGTTTATCCATTCATCCTTCATGGATTCTTTATTTATGTACTTCCATACTGGAGTTTTTATTTATTTATAAGAAAACATTTTTGTTAAAAAAAAAAATCTGAATTTTTTAAAAATAAAATTATGTGTAAAAATAGACCAGTCTCTCAAAGCTGTTAACTGTTTGTTATTAGTCAATTAAAATATTTTTGAAATTGTTGTAATCTAAAATAAATGTATATTATAACTATATATATTATAATCTGTATATATTTTACTATGTTTCATCTGCAGCCTTAAAAATTGAAGAATTACAGGAAGCTTTACGAAAGAAAGAGGAAGAAATGAAGCAAATGGAAGAACGATATAAAAAATACTTAGAGAAAGCCAAAAGTGTAAGTATGAATTTTGTAGGCATCTCACTCTACCTTCTGATCACATTTCAGTGAAGTCTCAAATATAATGGATGGACACTACAGCAACTTCTTATGCAGAAAACTCTCAGGAGAAGAACATACCTTATAACAAAAAGAACCTGAGCAAGAAGCAGTGGTCAAAATAGGTCATTGCATGGATTACTTACTAATTACCAAGAAGAAAATGTACTTTGTGTGGGAAATGAGTGGCACTTGCCACCTTATTAGTCATCAAAATTAACAACACCAATTAGTGATAGGACAGCTGATATCCTGTGCCTTCTGATGGAGTATTGTTGTAAATAATAATTAACCTGAATTTAAGCAACCTTCTATTTCCAGTTCACAGGCAAAATAAGGTTTATTGGAACAAGCTAAATAACACATTCAGGAAACCATCAGGTAAATCCAAAATTTGGAATGGAAGTCACTGTCATGAAAACAAGAACAGGCCATGGATTGTGGGAGAGCACAGGACCCATTCTAATTGAAAAGAGCCCCCTTCTAGTTGCCGAATCAAGACATTCACCTCTGAGTCCTGGATTGAGGGTTAAGGGGGTCATTTTTCTTACAGATAATGGTTTGTGATTATGTAGGTTAATATTCTTAATCTAAGGAGATTTGTGCTCAAGTATTTAAAGGTTCTGCGTTATGAGACCTGAATAACTTATTTGGGAGACTTTAAAATAGCCTCCCAAATAAGTAACAGCATGTGTGTGTGGAGAGAAATCAAATATGGCAACGAAGCAATTGGTGAGTCTAGGTTAAGGGTAAATGGGTTTTTTTCTTCCCTTTCAAGTTTTCTATGGGCTTGAACATTTTGATAGTAAAAATATTAGGGGAGCTGGGCACAGTGGCTCACGTCTGTAATCCTGTCACTGTAGGAGGTCAAGGCTGGAGGATTGCTTTAGCCCAGGAATTTCAAGTCAGTCTAGGCAACATACCCAGACTCCGTCTCTACAAAAAAATGTTTTAAAAAATTAGCTGGTCATGGTGGCATGCACCTGTAATCCTAGCTGTTCAGAAGGCTGGGGCAGGAAAATCACTTGAGCCCAGTGGTTCAAGGCTGCAGTGGGCTATGATCACATCACTGCACTCCGGCCTGGGTGACAGAGCAAGGCCCTGTCTTTAAAAATAAAATAAAACTAAATGAAAATATTGGGTGGAGAAGTAAAAAGACCTTTCCCAGCAGTCCTCTAGTTGGCCAGCCAGAATCACATCCAATATCCATGCCCAAACAGGATTGCCGGCAGAGAAAGAAATGGGGCCACAGTGATAGGCTTACACACCAGTCAGGACCCTCTCCCCCAAAGTGCCTATCTGATTAGAGGCAGAAGGCTAGCAGACCAGATCAGAGGAAAGGAAAAGAGTAGACCACTGTCAGTAGTGTCTGCTTTACAGACACACGTCATTTAACAACAGGGACACATTCTGAGAAATGCATCCTTAGGCGATTTTGTCATTGTGCTAACATTGTAGAGTGTACTTATGCAAACCTGTATGCTATAGCTTAGTACACAACTAGGCTATATGGTATGGAGTATTGCTTCTGTACTGAATAGTATAAGGAAATACTTACACAATGGTAAGTTATTTTTGTGATAGGACTTTTTCATCTCCTTTATAATGTTATGGGACCACCATCATATATGTGGTTCATCACTGACTGAAACATCATTATGTGGTACATGACTGCTTTTATTAATTTTAAGCCAGAATTACTTCTTATAATTGGTTCTTTATATAAGTAAAAAGTTTTATGTTTGCACAAATATTATGTACCCATAACAAATTTTTACTTTAAGTTGCAACAATTAATACTATTTTATACATTTACTTTTTATTTTTTTTAGACAGATTCTTGCCCTGTTGCCCGGGCCGGAGCGCAGTGACCTGATCTCAGCTCATTGCAGCCTCAGCCTCCTTAGTAGCTGGGACTATAGGGGTGCACCACCACACCCAGCTAATTTTTAAACACTTTTTATAGAGACAGTTCTTACTATGTTGCCTGGGCTTGTCTCAAAGTCCTGAACTAAAGTGATCTACCTGCCTCAGCCTCCCAAAGTGCTGTCATTACAGGCATGAGCCACCACTCCAGGCCACATTTACTTTTTAAAATACCCTTGTAAGATAACCTTTGATTTTTCATAAGTTTATCCTTTTATTTTTAAAAAAATAGTCATTCTTTTCTTAAACGTTACATTCTTTAAGTTTGAGACTTTTTGAATTTTTCTTTTATTATTTTTTACAGGTTATTCGTACTTTAGATCCTAAACAGAATCAAGGAGCAGCACCAGAAATCCAAGCTCTTAAAAATCAGCTCCAGGAACGAGACCGACTGTTCCACTCATTAGAGGTAATTTACTCTACTGTACAATAAAATAATTGTGTTTTGATTTTAATGTTCTGGGAGCCTTGTTATATTTTACAATTGTGTCCCTGGGTTTTAACAATTAACTTAAGTATTTTATTTATATCGAGTTATTTTATATCTTTACATATTTACATGTGCTTTTTTTTAGAAAGAATATGAGAAAACAAAGAGTCAAAGAGAGATGGAAGAGAAATATATTGTTAGTGCCTGGTACAATATGGTAAGAAAATAGTACTTTGGAGCATAATGAAAAGTTCAATGAATATGTAATACTTATTATATTCCCTTTACTGTAGAAGTCACTCTACCAAATGAATCTGAAAGTAATTGCTATCCTAATATACACTAACAGAATCTTAATGCTATTTCTGAACTGAAAAGCAAATATGAGAACCACTGTAAACAGGATTAGAGCATTTTGAAAACATTATTTCTAGAGGATAGAAAGATAAATGTCAGTCTAATTTCTGTCCCTCAGAGACTTTATTGTAAGGGAAGGGACATTAATACTATCTAAACACAGATGCAATAGTTTTTGTTTTGTGGGATTATTTCAGTGTCTTTGCAGGATGATATTTGATTGAGGATAGTTTATCTCATGGGGTTTGGAAAATGTTCACATTGTCAGACCCTGAACCACTGCAGATTTTGAAATTGAATATCCCAACACAAAAACTAATGCTCATGAGCATCCTGGTTGGGATGTGAATACTTACGGATTTTAAAGAGTGCTGCACTTCTTTCAGTATTTTTCCAAGACTTTCTGTCTTCCTTTTGTTTTTTGTTCTTCCCAATAAGACCACTTCTGCCTTTAAAAAATGTTAGTTGGCTGGGTGTGATGGCTCACTCCTGTAATCCCAGCATTTTGGGAGGCCAGGCGGGCGGATCACGAGGTCAGAAGTTTGAGACCAGCCTGGACAACGTGGTGAAACCCCATCTCTACTAAAAATACAAAAATTAGCTGGGCATGGTGGCACATGCCTATAATCCCAGCTACTTGGGAGGCTGAGGGAGGAGAATCGCTTGAACTTGGGAAGCAGAGGTTGCTATGAGCCAAGATTGTGCCATTGCACTCCAGCCTGGGTAACACAGCAAGACTCTGTCTCATTTAAAAAAAAAAAAAAAAAAAGTTGTCTGACACAAGAAATGGGACCAGATTCCATTTATTTATTTATTTACTTATTTATTTATTTATTTTTGAGATAGAGTCTCACTCTGTACCCTAGGCTGGAGTGCAGTGGTGTGATCTCAGCTCACTGCAACCTCCACCTCCCGAGTTCAAGCGATTCTTCTGCCTCAGCCTCCCAAGTAGCTGGGACTACAGATGCCTGCCACCACGCCCGAATAATTTCTGTATTTTTGGTAGAGACGGGGTTTCACCATGTTGGCCAGGCTGGTCTCTAACTCCTGACCTTGTGATCCACCTGCCTCAGCCTCCCAAAATGCTGGGATTACAGGCGTGAGCCACTGCGCCCAGTTTCCCCCTCCCCAGATTCCTTTTAACATCCCCCTGTGACCCTGTAGCTCTGTTACTGGCACAGTACCATTGTTTTTGTTTTACAGTTATAATTGATACTGCCTCTTAAAGGTTAGTGTCCCTGGCCTCTGAACACTGTGATTTGATCTTTGTCAAAAATTCATTAAATTTCATTATATATTATTTTCACATCTGTATTTGCCTTGGTCAAAACTGCATATCTGTGGCTGGGTGCAGTGGCTAATGCCTGTAATCCTGACACTTTGGGAGTCTGAGGCAGGCAGATCGCCTGAGGTCAGGAATTTGAGACCAACCTGGCCACAACATGGTGAAACCCCGTCTGTACTAAAAATACAAAAATTAACCAGGCATGGTGGCACGCGCCTCTAGTCCCAGCTACTCAGGAGGCTGAGGCACGAGAATTGCTTAAACCAGGAGGCGGAAGTTGGGATTGCACCACTTTACTCCAGCCTGGGTGACAGACTAAGACCCTGTCTCAAAAAAAACAAAAACTAAAAAACAAAAACTGCATATCAAAGATTTTATTGCAATTTAAAAACCAAAGAGGAAATCATATCAGAGTTAGAATACTATTATTGACAAATATAGGTCATGCACGGTGGCTCATACCTGTAATCCCAACACTTTGGGAGGCCAAGGTGGGCGGGTCACCTAAGGTCAGGAGTTGGAGACAAGCCTGGCCAACATGGTGAAACCTCATCTCTACTAAAAATACAGAAATTAGCAGGGTGTGGTGGTGGGTGCCTGTAATCCCAGCTACTCTGGAGGCTGAGGCAGGAGAATCTGGGAGGCGGCGGTTGCAGTGACCCAAGATCACCCCACTGCCCTCCAGCCTTGACGACAGAGCGAGACTCCATCTCAGAAAACAAACAGATACAGATTTCTTGAAAATTAAAATTCAAAAAATAGAAAAAATAAAACTATATATTTAAGGACATTCTCTGGGAATTAGTCCTGACTTTTAAACTATTTTATCTCTTCCCTGTCCTCCTGGAACCTTAGTGTTAGCAATCTAGGAGCTCTGCATTTCAGGCCTTATTAATAATTTCATATTACTATTACTATGTTTTGAGACAGGGTCTCACTCTGTCGCCCAGGCTGGAGTGCAGTGGTACAATCTTGGCTCACTGCAACCTCTGCTTCCCGTGTTCAAGCAAGTCTCTGCCTTAGCCTCCTGAGTAGCTGGGATTACAAGTGACTGCCACCACGCCCAGCTAATTTTTATATTTTTAGTAGAGACAGGGTTTTACCATCTTGGCCAGGCTGTTCTTGAATTCCTGACCTTGTGATTCACCCGTCTCAACCTCCCAAAAGTGCTGAATTACAGGCATGAGCCACCCCGCCGAGCCCAGTAGTTTCATATTCTGGATTGATTTTTATGACTTCACATATTGTGTTTCTTATGGAACCAGATTGATTTATTCTGTGAAGTGATACTAAAGAATAGTCCTAATTTTTTATTTTTTTATTTTGAATGAAGTCTCACTCTGTCGCCCAGGCTGGAGTGCAGTGGCATGATCTCGGCTCACTGTAAGCTCCGCTTCCCAGGTTCATGCCATTCTCTTGCCTCAGCCTCCGGAGTAGCTGGGACTACAGGCGCCCACCACCACGCCTGGCTAATTTTTGGTATTTTGTTTAGTAGAAATGGGATTTCACTGTGTTAGCCATGATGGTCTCGATCTCCTGACTTCATGATCCACCCTCCTCAGCCTCCTAAAGTGCTGGGATTACAGGCGTGAGCCACCGCACCCGGCCAGAATAGTCTTAATTTTTAACTTAGAGAGTGAAGGAATAAATCCAAATAGACTCCCAGAAGTTACGTTCAGATAAGTAAACCATCATGCTTACATTCAGAAAGTTCTGCATCTCAGGTAACTCTAAATGGAAATGGAAATTATGAGTGCAGGGAAGAGATATTAAGTAGCTCAGGGAATGCCCTTGCAATAGATTGAGGTCTTTAACCTGTGTGAAGAATTTGGATAAATTGCTTGAAATGTGAAAGTGGAAAAATTAGAATATTTAAATAAAATATAAATTTTAATATATGTAGCCAAATGTATAAGTTAAAGATTACCAATAAATATTTGTCAATTTTATTCAAAACTTTAAGTGCTCTGATTTCAAGTTGAGTTTAAAAACATGTTTTAGATTTTTCTTATTTGGAAAATATTATGTATTTGGATTGATAGGATAGACTGAAATTGTATTAAAAATGCAAAGCTGAGGTTGGGCGCATGGGCTCACGCCTGCAATTCCAGTACTTTGAGTCGCCAAGGTGGGAGGATCTTTTGAACCCAGGAGTTCGAGACCAGCCTGGGCAACATGGCAAGACTCCGTCTAAAAAAAAAAATGAAAAAAGATAAAATAATGCAAAGCCATGACCTGTGTTTTCCCTAGAAACTAGCTAGTGATGTATCTTCCAGCCTTCTATCTTCTGCACATCATTCATTGCATCCCGTAGTTTGACTTTTCCCCCTGGCTCTCCTTTTGCCTCTTGATTGCTTTTTTCTTCCTTGCTGCCAGCTTCTACTTATGCCCAGCAGTTTACTTGCATTCAGTCATTAGTGAGATTAAACAACAGCTCTTTCATTTTTGTTGTTGTTACCGTTTTTGAGCCAAGGTCTTGCACTGTTCCCATGCTGCAGTACGGTGGTGTAATCACGGCTCACTGCAGCCTCAACCTCCTGGGCTCAAGCAATCCTCCCACCTCAGCCTTCCAAGTAGTTGGGACTATGGGCATGCCATCATGCCCAGCTAATTTTTTTTTTATTATTTTAGAGAGGGGGTTTCTCACTATTTTGCTAAGGCTGGTCTTGAGCTTCTAGCCTCAAGTGATCTTCCCAGCTTAGCCTCCCAAAGTGCTGGGGTTACAGGCATGAGCCACTACCCTGGCCATCTCTCAGTTCTTAATGTTTCTCTGGCTAGGATTCTTCATTGTCTTATTAAATGAGTACCAAAAAACTGCTTTTTTCCTGATCTACTCATAGACTTCTGCCTTTAGTAAGTAGTGTTATTATCATATTCTTGTCATTCCTCCACAGTCAGGGAGTGCCCTGCAGGTTTCCTCCCTCCTGTTAAAGTGCTCTAGGTCCAGCAGTTGCCTCCTCTCCCTTCTAAGCTAGTAGGCGATCCTTCTCCTGTCTTCAAGAAAGACCCCCTTCTCTCGTTTGGGCCCTCTGTTGTGGACTGTAAGGAAGTTTTCTTAATTTGTTTGAGAATACAAGTCTGCCTTGAAGTGAAGAAAAACAGCATGGTGGTATGTACAGTACCTAGTGTGGCTTTCCACCTAAAGAAACAACACAAGCATTTGTGTTTTTCATTCTAAATAAACCCTGTGATTTCCACCACCGGAGTGAATCAACTGCTACCAATTATGCTCTTTTCCTTGGAAAAAAATCACTTTCTACATTTAATTTGAAAGGAAGTATGATTGAGTGTGGGTAATGTCTGTCTCTATCATCTCCTGTATTGTTTGTTGTAAAATCAGACAATTAAGCCTGAATTTTTCCAAAAGAAAATTTGTGCCTAACTGTGGGAACTAAAATGCCTCTATGAGATTTTAATCTATAGTGAGTAGTATTAACATTCCTAATTGTGCTTTATGATACAGTGTAACAAATTCTGCATGATGAAATTTTATTTTGTGAAAGTATGTTCCACTATTTTTTCATTGATTCCTTTTTTTATTTTAATGTTGCAGGGAATGACTCTGCATAAAAAGGCAGCTGAAGACAGACTGGCAAGCACAGGCTCAGGGCAGTCGTTTCTGGCAAGGCAGAGGCAAGCGACCAGCAGCAGAAGATCGTACCCAGGCCACGTGCAGCCGGCCACAGCAAGGTAGAGAAGTC
The DNA here is from genome assembly GCF_000951045.1 of Mandrillus leucophaeus. Classification (NCBI taxonomy): domain Eukaryota; kingdom Metazoa; phylum Chordata; class Mammalia; order Primates; family Cercopithecidae; genus Mandrillus; species Mandrillus leucophaeus. The sequence goes on along the minus strand of NW_012107019.1, from coordinate 201,364 downwards.
CTGCTGCTCAAACACAGACACCTGCACCCACAGCATACTTCTGTTACACACAACAACATTTCAGGAAACTCAGCCAGCTTACTTTTTGTTTCTCTTCTGTGTCAATACTTAGTGTTTCTCATTTTGAGGACTTTTTCTCTCTCCCGTATCTTTGTTTTAGTTTGTTTGGTTTTTATTTTGTAGTCCTTTCAGTTCTTTTTAATGTGCCAAAAATTTGTACATGTTCAATTAAAAATGTTGTATAATAGTGTAATACTTTTCTTTGTATGAAAATGTCCTCTTCCTCAAAGGTGTAGGATTTGTAATAAATTAGATTTTCTGCCAATAATTGATAATACAATTTATATTCTTTATTGTGCCTGTGTGTTACCATGCTTTATAAGAATGTCTTTGTTTAAAGGGAATTAATCTTTTTATGATGTATTAATCTGTGTTTTCAATTGTTTTCCAAGTACAGTTCAAATAACTTGCATATTTACTATACAAAATGGTTGACAAATGTTCTTTTTGCAAAGACATAAATACATTGGCAGAGGTGCTAATCACATCTTCCCTAAGGCACCTGGTAGAATTATTTGAGGAAAAAACGAGTTTTCACATTGTTTTATAGGAAATTAAATTTGTCCAAAGATTTGGAGACTATTTTTAAAACATAAATACATAAAATTTCATTATTTCCTGCTATCTTGTTTGCTGGCAGAAGTGAATGTATTGGTGAGGTTATTTTGGGATAAATTACAAAAGAAAAAAAATCAGGCACTGCATTAATTTCTTGTTGTTGTTTTGGAATATCTTAGTAACTGAGGATCATTTTCTAGCAATGTGGTTGACATACCTTCAGTTGCTCTCCACATCTAAAAGAGTTTTCTTTCATATATGTACAAGTTATTGGTAGTCTTATTTTTGGGCTGTTTGTTGACTTATGCCCCATGTGTTTTACTTATTCTTTAATATAAACCCTTCCATTTTTTAATAATTCCTAACACTTGACATCTTAATATCAGTCATTAACATTAGTAACTTCTTGTATGTTATATTATGACAGATCTCTTTACGTTTTTTCTCACATCTATCTGCTAGTCCAGGAATTTGTTACTAAATAGATTTTCTTGGGTATTTGGTTGCCTCAAAGTGCTTACATTTGTTAACAGATTGTAAACCACATTTATTTACATCAATGAATGGGCTGTCGAGTAATCAGTGTAAAGCACTTTGTATATATAAGGTGCTATGTAAGTGTGAAATATTCATTTAAAAATGAAATGCCTTCTAACTTTCCATATTGACTTATGTATTTGGTCCCAAATTATATTTAAGTCTATTTTCTTGCAACATAGCCCATTTTTTTAAAGCAAAAAGTTTCTGAAATTAGGTCATGGTATTTTTTGTTTATTTTTAGATAGGTTACTTAATATAGGAGGATGTTTTCTCATGTGCTTGCTATTTGGAAGTTCAGGTTTCATTTAGTTCTTTATGTTAAATACAAGTAATCTCAAATCAAGTTAAATGTAATTAAGAATTTTCAGAAACTATATTCAACTGTTTGATTTTTAAATTCTTTCTTACTTTTTAATAAGAAAGATGACCCAAAAATCAGTAGTATTTGTTTGTCCTCAGAAGCCGTAGTTGAAGAAAGATTTGAGTATACACAGAAGTGGAGCCATACATTATGGCTAATTTTTTACGTTAAGTGCAGAAGTCTGAACACAGCATGATTGCTTCTGCCTGACGAGACCACAAAGCAGCAAGAGTTAGGGATAAACGGAGGTAGCCATGAGTAGAACTGCTGTAGGGCTTCAGGAGGCTACGCAGACCTGATCAACTGGAAAGTTTCCAAAGTAAAAGATTAAAAACTTTCAGACTGTTCTTACCCCTACCTGTATTTCACAAATAGCCTGAGGATCCAACTAATTTTAAGGCAAATTGGGACCAGACATGGTGCCTCAAGCCTGTAATCCCACTATTTGGGAGACCTAGGCGGGAGTGGATCACTTGAGGTCAGGAGTGTGAGACCAGCCTGTCCAACATGGTGAAACCCCATCTCTACTAAATTACAAAAATTAGCTGGGCGTGGTGGCACGTGCCTGTAATCCCAGCTACTTGGGAAGCTGAGGCAGGAGAGTCACTTGAACGTGGGAGCCAGAGACTGCAGTGAGCTGAGATCGCACCACTGCACTCTAGCCTGGGCGACAGAATGAGACTCCGTCTCAATCAATCAATCAATCAATCAATAAAGCAAATTGGGATGTGAGCACTAACCTTGGTAAGTTAAAATTTTGGGAAAATTGTACCTGCAGAATATGATGGATGAAAACAAGAGCCAGGTGCAGTGTCTCATGCCTGTAATCTCAGCATCTTGGGAGGCCAAGACGGGCGCATCACCTGAGGTCAGGATTTCCAGACCAGCCTGTCCAACATGGTGAAACTCTGTCTCTACTAAAAATACAAAAAATTAGCCAGGTGTGGTGTGTGCCTGTAGTCCCAGCTACTTGGGAGGGTGAGGCAGGAGAATTGCTTGAACCTGGGAGGCGGAGGTTGCAGTGAAACAAGATGGCGCCATTGCACCCCAGCCTGGTGACAAAAGCGAAACTCCGTCTCAAGAAGAAAAAAAAAAAAAAAAGTCTGTGAACTACTCACTGAATGAATTTTGTTCTGTGAGATGAGAGGTTTTCATTTTCATTTTCTATTTACAGGCCCAGTCCTAATCTCCTACCCATCCACCTACCCAGATATTTTTTTCTCTAACTGGGTTGGAAAGGTGCCAGGCCTTTAGAGGGGAGTTTTACTTCTGAATTCCCCCACCCCGCTCCCTCGAAATGGAGCCTTGCTCCTCACCCAGGCTGTAGTGCCATGGCGCGATCTCGGCTCACCGCAGCCTCTGCCTCACGGGTTCAAGCAATTCTCCTGCCTCAGTCTCTGGAGTAGTTGGGATTACAGGTGCCTACCACCATGCCCGGCTAATTTTTGTAATTTAGTAAAGATGGTGTTTCACCATGTTGGCCAGGCCGGTCTCCCGTGATCTACCCACCTTGGCCTCCCAAAGTGCTGAGATTACAGGCACGAGGCACCGCGCCCAGTCGTACTTCTGACTTTTCTTCAGCATCTATTGTATGCTATTATTTTGATGTTAACGTTTATAATTTTCTTATCTTTTTTTTTTTGAGACTAAGTCTGGCTCTGTTCCCCAGGCTGGAGTGCAGTGGTGCCATCTCCACTTACTGCAAGCTCCACCTCCTGGGTTCACACCATTCTCTGCCTCAGCCTCCTGAGTAACTGGGACTACAGGCCACCACACCCGGCTAATTTTTTGTATTTTTTAGTAGAGATGGGGTTTCACCATGTTAGCCAGGATGGTCTCGATCTCCTGACCTCGTGATCCACCCGCCTCAGCCTCCCAAAGTGCTGGGATTACAGGCATGAGCCACCGCACCCGGCCGCCCAGCCTACATTTATCATTTTCATTCTCCTTTACTGTACCTATAAAATTTAGTATATTAGTTTCATTACATAGGAGAAATTATATTTCTAAACATTTTATGATGTTTAAAAACAAAACAGGCTTTTGTAAAAAAAAAAAAAAAAAATAGCTTCTGAATATACTTTAGGTATGAGAAAGCCAAGAATAAAATTTAACTGTAATGGTGGCAACTCCATGTCTGGTGTCCGGCTTTGGACAGGGTTTATGACATTCTGTTTCTCTAGTAATGATTCCTCAGGAGATTCACGATGTTGTATCGTCTATCTGGAAATTTTTTAAAGACACTAGGAACTTTGCCTCATCATGAGTGATGCTGTGCTGTATTTTTACAAACTCCCGCATACAGCACCTTCCTGGGGCCACGTTGGCTCGTGCAGTGGAGCTTGTCCAGGCACCAGCATGGAGCAACTGCAGGGTTGCTGTGTTGGGTTGCAGCACGCTGTCACCACAGTGTCTGAAGTCTTATAAACAGGAAAATGACTTTCTGTTTTCCTTCTAACCAGGGTGAGAAAAGAACTAAAGAATATTAAAACCTAGCATTTATGTTCTACAGTGTGTATTTTTAAAGTTTGTAATCCAGAAAATATAGTAGTGTATAATATCTGAAAAGAGAATCAAGTGTACAATTGTACATATTTTTAAAGAACTTTGAAAAACTCTTATATCTTTTACCATTTGTCTGTTTGATAGTAATGCAGCAAAAGAAGTCCCTAAAGACCCTGTGTTCCGAAATTTACCAAGATTGACATTTCTATTAGACATCCTTAACCTGATATAATGGTTTTAATTAGATTATTAGACTATAATAAGGATGAACTTGCTGTCTGTAATTTTGTTGAGGTTTTATTGTTAGTATAATAAAAGCTCAGCTGTACAAAATTAAGCTAAATGTTATCCAGTCAGAAACATCAGCCTGTGGCTAGTTGCGGTGGCTTACACCTGTAATCCCAGCACTTTGGGAGGCCAAGGCGGGCGGATCACCTGAGGTCAGGAGTTCAAGACAAGCCCGGCTAACATGGTGAAAGCCCATCTCTACTAAAAATACAGTATTAGCCAGGCATGGTGGCAGGCACCTGTGATCCCAGCTACTCGAGGGGCTGAAGCAGGAGAATCACGTGAACCCAGGAGGTGGAGGTTGCAGTAAGCCGAGATTGTGCCACTGCACTCCAGCCTGGGCCACAGAGTGAGACTCAAAAGAAAAAAAAAAGAAAAAAGGAAAGAAACATCAACCTGTATATTCCAGCAGTTCTCACAGAAGAATGAAAATCCATGCTGGGCAAATAGATCAGTAGTGAGTGATTGTTAAGTGAAAGATGAGCTAGATTGAAGAAAATACATATTTTATTGATGAGCCATTTTACTGTCTCCCCTTCCTTCCTTCCTTCCTTCCTTCCTTCCTTTCTTTTCTTTTCTCGTTTCGTTTCTTTTTGTTTCCTTCCTTCCTTCCTTCCTTCCTTTCTTTTCTTTTCTCATTTCTTTTCTTTTTGTTTCCTTCCTTCCTTCCTTCCTTCCTTCCAGTTTCCTCCCCTCCCCTCCCCTCCCCTCCCCTCCCCTCCCCTCCCCTTCCCTCCCCTCCCCTCCCCTCCCCTTCTCTCCCCTCCACTTCCCTCCCCTCCCCTTCTCTCCCCTCTGCTTCTTTCCACTCCCCTCCCCTTCCCTCCCCTCCCCCAGGCTGGAGTGCAGTGGTACAATCCTGGCTCACTACAACCTCTGCCTCCCAGTTTCAAGCGATTCGCCTGCCTCATCCTCCCTTGTAGCTGGGATTACAGGCATCTGCCACCACGCCTAGCTAATTTTTATATTTTTACAAAATACAAAGAGATGGGGTTTCACCATGTTGGCCCGGCTGGTCTCCAACTCCTGATCTCAGGTGATCCGCCCATCTTGGCCTCCCAAAGTGCGGGGATTACAGGCATGAGTTACTGCGCCAGCCTCCTATCCCCTTTTCAAAAGTAGCAGTTTGGTTTATTCTTGTTAGCTAAGTAATCGTTTGAAATATTTTTCAGCCTCTCCTGCTCCCTCACAAAAATTCACCTGTTGTTTTAATGATAATAGCATGTTAAAAACTTGGAAGTCTTTATCCCAATACAATAATCATCTTGAAACAAAAATCTAAATTACTTTTAAAAATTATCTTAACTCTGCATTTAGTCTTCTGTTATCCAAATGTCTGACTCCAGGATAACTCCAGTTATCCCCAGTTGGATCGTATGTGATTTATCTGAAAAAGCATCCACAACCCACAGCTAGTGGAAACCCAGCTAGTTTACAGCCATGTGGATAAGAACATCTCTGTTTCTAAAGTGAGAGGAAAGTGCTTGGTATCTTGCTTTTTGCTGAGGGCAAAATAACAACATGAAGACAAAGTGCTTTTTGTTGTCTATTCATGAAACTAGAAGAATATTTTGAGTTTTTATTCTTATATTATGAAGGGATTCTTTGCCTAGCAGTGGCCATCAAACTGATGTAGCATTGTACTTCTTAACAGTGAAGCCTGTGTGATACCATACAGTAGGATGAAAGACTATTCTGAGCAAAATAAAATGGGATGTCAGAATCTTCTAAAATTATTTTATCATTTTTCTATTTTTTCATTTTTATAAATTAGAAGAATTTTCCATTCAATAAGGATAATCTCTCTTCCTACAATTCTGTCAGAATGGCAGTTTCTTTTGGTAATTATCCAACCTAGTTTCGTTACATTTAGAAAGAGGTTTCAGGGCTTATTCTTGATAGCTATAATAATGCTTTGAATGTTATATATCATGAAGTTTTTTCTATGAGGAAGGCTATTCTCAATGCATCTGTCATCTAATTTTTACTTTCTATCTATAAAGAATATTTAAATAATAATTGGTATATGTTCCTTTTGCTGAAAATGTTTTATTGTCCAGTTTTAGCACAGAAGTGGTCTAAAGTTTTGCAGCAAATGCTGTTCAGTTCCCAGAAGCCTAAAAAACATAATATGCCACTAACAGAGCTAATTTCCACCCAATCCCTCAAATTACCGAAGTATTAATATTTAGCTTCCTTTCTAGAAAACAAGAGGCAGCACAAATGGCGTGGCATCCATCTCTTTTAAATCACTGATGATTTTCTGGGGAAGTATATGTAGATGATTTTATTTTTTAAATAGCCTTTTATCGAACCAATTCACATGTATTATATTTATGACTATAGAAACTTATAAAACATATTTAATTAATGTTGACTTAAAACATGAGCATCCTTGGATTCTCCACATTGCACTGAAATGATAGAGAAAAGGATGTTCGTTTGAGAAACAAGAGACCTGAACCTAATTATGGCAAGTGTATGAGTTTTGGTGATTGTGATTATAAATGTTTTCCTATGATAGATAAATATATAGATATAGATCAGGAATTACTTGATGTCTGTTCAGAAGTTTTCTGTTTTCTTATAATTTCCAGTAATACTCTGTAAGACTTGGTTTGCATGCTGTGTGTGTTTGCATGACAATAGAAACCTAAGAACGTAATGGAAGGCTATTAAGGCAAATTCATTCCTAGGAAGTGGAATGGATCATTGGGATAAGAAATAGCTTAATTATAAACAAATATGCAGGCAGAGAGAAGTCCTAATATAATGAAAACTTGCATTATCTAAACAGATGTTCCCAAAGCAATAGTTTGCCTAAAATCCTCTGTATTACATGATTATTCAGTAAAAGAGTAAACAAATATCTAATTTATTTTCTAATGGTCCTTGCCTTCATTGAGTATTAACTAGGCACATAATATAATTGTATATGTTTATTAGTAAAGGGAAAAACACTTTTTTTCATTTTGAGACTGTTTGGCTATTACTAAAGCTCAGAAAGTGATTTTAGGTCGCTAAGGATGCTGTGATTTGATGAGATGCGAAGAAATCTGTGGTGACTGAAGATCGTGAGCAACTTGTGTTATCTAGATCTGCCTTATCTAGTTTGCAAGCCATAGGCTCAATTTTATGTCCCTCTTATTTACACACAGTAGCCCCACACAGTTTTGTTTTAAAAGAAGGCAAAAGTAGACATTTTTAAAGTATACTCAACATTGCGCCATTATGTACCTGATAAAAGTGAAATCAGAGGTGTTCACAGCCTCAAAGTTTGGGCCCATAGGACTATCAAATCTGAATTATATCTACTTAGAGCTTAGAGGAGGATTTGGGTATCATGAGAAAAGCAACTCCTACATGAGAAAAAGAAAACTACCAAAGCATGTTGAGGCTTTAACATGGGAGACTTCCAGGTAGGCATTATCACTTGAGTGGTAACTAACTTAATGAAGGAAAATAATTACTTTAGCAGTTATGTTGTAAAATTAATAAAAAGGACTTGTGTTTATTCTGATGTATTTGTCAACCCATGGGTAGTGATTACTCCATGTACATTCTATAGTGTGTTTATTTTATTTAGTGTCTGAATATATAGTCTTTATATAGTATCTTAATATTATTTACTGTTACTTCTAGTCATTTATGTAGTATATTTTACTGCAAAATTTGTAGCACTTTACTAATATTAGATCATTATTTTCCCTCCTCCCCTCTACCTTTCTGGCATTTTCTATTATCTTAGAGTCAGGAATCTAAAGGTCTAAGTCTAGAAATCTGTTGGAAGCTGGGTTGGAGCTACTGGACATGAGTTACTTTTTACATGTCTCTTTAAGAAGATTCTTTTATAATGTAATACTTAGAAGCCAGATCCTTTCAAATGCAAACACCCTTGAAAATTGATGGTTTCTGAAGTTGTATTCATAAAAATTATCCCATCTTACAGTTAGTCAGAAGATGTTCTTACCTTTGGTTTGCCTGCCTCCTGAAATACAAACCTGCAGATTGCCCCTAACTTCAGCAGTGCCTCCGTCACTGCATGTACCTAAAGACAGGAAAGCCAGGTTCCAGGAGCTGTCAAGTCGGAGGATCAGGAAAATGGTGGAGAAGAGGTGACTGGAAAGGCAGGCACTAAAGATGGCAGGCTGCAAAAGCATTCTGAGTTCCCCTGTAACAGATAGGTTTTATGAACTTGGCTGTTTTCTTTTTCTTTTTTTTTTCTTTTGAGTTGGAGTCTCACTCTGTTGCCCAGGCTGGAGTGCAATGGCACAATCTCGGCTCACTGCAGCCTCCACCTCCTGGGTTCAAGTAATTCTCCCACCTCAGCCTCCTGAGTAGCTAGGATTACAGGTGCCCGCCACCATGCCCAACTAATTTTTGTATTTTTAGTAGAGACAGGGTTTTGCAATATTGGCTAGGCTGGTTTTGAACTCCTGACCTCAGGTAATCCACCCACCTCAGCCACCCAAAGTGCTGGGATTATAGGCCTGAGCCACCACGCCCAGTGAACTTGGCCATTTTCTTACATTCATATATAGCAAAGTTTTCAGCTTGTTCTACCGAGAGACTTTCTTTAGGAGCCAGGACTTCTCCATTTGTAACTTGAGTATATTAATATTCAAATCATAGTTCAAAAATACTGAAATATTTGTTTATTACATTACATAAATATGGACACAATTACTGCCAAAGAATAGAGAGATTTGCTCATAAGAACATTCTATCATTTGTTTTGTTCTGTTTGTAGATGAGAGACGTGCTTTTATAGTACAAAACGTTTCTCTTCTACCTTATCCCCTGTTTTACTGACGTGCTTTGCATAAGAAGCACATCTAGAAGAGAGCAATGCTAGAATAGAGAAGTCTAGACCCTGGCCTTTGAGGGAAAGGACTGCTTTTTTTCTCTCCCAAATTAAAAAGTTAAAAGTGAAACATAACACATAAGGACAAAATAAAGTGTTCTGAATATCTTCCACTAATTAATTGTTGAATGATTAAGTCTCTAAGTATCTTAATTTCCATTGTCTTCTTATTAACCTAGACAAGAGTAGATTATAGGTAATTCAGTAGCCACATGTGGCAGTTAAAATTAAGTAAAATTAAAACTATAGTTTCTTAGTGGCCTAGCCACATTTCAAATGTTCCAAAGTCACATGTGGATAGTGGTCACCTGTCAGACAGTACAAGTATAGAACATTTCCAGTATTGCCGAAAATGCCATTCAACAGTACTTTTAATGCCCAGAGAGAAAATAAGGACAAAATAAAGGCAGTGAAGTAACTTATGACAACTCTGAGATTTTACCACCATACTTAGAGAAAGTTTTTCTCTTATAAAAATTAATACCAATCCTTTCTAAAGACCTTGGGAAAAATCAAAACCCCATTCCTTTAAGCTAGTCTTCAGTGTATATTTTTCTAAGAACAGATTCTCAATACTTTATTTTTCAAGTGATAAAATCATTTTATAAATCATTTCTTAATATCTTCAGTGTTTTTTCCCTTTTTATGTACTCTTTTTAAATTGATATTAGCTGGGCATGGTAGCTCATGCCTGTAGTCCCAGCTACTCCAGAGGTTGAGGCAGGAGGATTGCTTAAGCCCAGGAGGTTCAGGCTGCAGTGAGGTCTGATCACACCACTACACTCCAGCCTGAGTGGCAAAGCAAGACCCCTGTCTCTAAAAAATATACAATATAAATTGATGTTATATAGTTAACATTTATCAAGCAAATTGATATGAATGCTTATTTCAAATAAAGATTGATACATTTCATGATGATATCCTTCCTTTTAAATTTATATAGATCTAATAAACATTGCCAATAGTTTTTTTTTGTTTCTGCCCCTTAAACATTTCTCCTGGAAGTCCACCTCAAAGGTACATCAAGATGCAATTTTTTTGTTTATCTTCATAACTTCCTCCTCTTATTAACTTACATTATGAATCAAATTAAGTTTTATGTATGAGGCATTTACTATTCCAATGACTTAGCTAATGAAAACATTTAAAAATATGTATTAATTTACTTGGCCTGTTACTAAAGTGCTTAACATAACTAGATGGATCTATAGTAATATGTCTAAATTTTTTAATGGAAATAAGGGACTAACCATAATCCTTTTGAGTCAGCTTGGTGCTTAGAATTATTTTGTTAGGAAGGCTTGATGCTTTCCTCTTTCTCTTTAAATTTTTGTAGTCAAGCAACAGACTTGATCCAGCAGTGTCAAATTCCAAGCAAGTTATGATGAAATTCTTATTGTAGTTCAAGTACAAATGAGTAAGTGGTGTGACTTCAGTTTATTATCTTCTTGGTGACCTACTTTAGTATGTTTCTGTAGCAATTCATATTAGTTAAGAGACGTTTTCAATATGTTTGAAATAAGAAATAGCATTTTACTCTAAATACAAGAAATGACTGTACACAAATGCCAATCAGTGATTTGGGGCCTTTTAATATTTTTAACAGCAATCTTTTATTTATTTTATTTTATTTTTTTTTTTTTTGAGACGGAGTCTTGCTCTGTCACCAGGCTGGAGCAGTGGCACGATCTTGCCTCACTGCAACCTCCGCTCCTGGGTTCAAGCAGTTCTCCTGCCTCAGCCTCCCAAGTAGCTAGGACTACAGGTACACGCCACCACACCCAGCTAACTTTTGTATTTTTTTTTTTTTTTGAGACGGAGTCTCGCTGTGTCGCCCAGGCTGGAGTGCAGTGGCCGGATCTCAGCTCACTGCAAGCTCCGCCTTCCGGGTTCCCGCCATTCTCCTGCGTCAGCCTCCCGAGTAGCTGGGACTACAGGCGCCCGCCATCTCGCCCGGCTAGTTTTTTTGTATTTTTTTAGTAGAGACGGGGTTTCACCGTGTTAGCCAGGTTGGTCTCGATCTCCTGACCTCGTGATCTGCCCGTCTCGGCCTCCCAAAGTGCTGGGATTACAGGCTTGAGCCACCGCGCCCGGCCAACTTTTGTACTTTTAATAGAGACGAGGTTTCACCTTGTTGGCCAGGATGATCTCGATCTCCTGACCTCGTGATCTGCCCGCCTTGGCCTCCCAAAGTGCTGGGATTACAGGCGTGAGCCACTGCGCCTGGCCCAAATCTTTTATTTTTTAACAGCCTTAGTTATTTATAATTCAAATGCACTAAAATATCATCGCTGTCATGAACTTTGCTGTTTACAGGTTCTGTGTAATTCAGAATGCTTTGTACTTAGAAAATAATTTCTAGGTTTATCTTGTTTTGCAGTTTTCATGTTTTGACAATTGCCCACCATTTAGAACACTCAGTTTTTGATTATTTAATAGTAAAATTTAAACATATCTAATAATAATTTGCCTTAGTTTGATTAATAAATTATATCAAAAAATTTGGGGATAGAAAGAGGCTTTTTTTCCCCCTTGTATTATTTTTAAAACTTTTTAGATGAGCTGGACGAAACCTTAGTACATTGGAGCTGGAACTGTATTGAGTACAGCCCCACCTCTGAAGCCTTATATTCATGTCTTAAGTACTATTGATTGTTCTGTGAATTGTTGTTAGTTTCATATTTGACATTGTAGTAATCCACCTTGCATTTTAGTCTTTGCAAAAAGGATATTGCTAGGTATATTCTTCTTTCTGATTGAGTATTGAATTTACATTTTCACAATTTCATTCTTTGTCATTATAATCCAAAAACGATGTCCACATCGGTCTTGGAACTTCTCACTTCAAAAATGAAATACAGATTTAGCAATGTTGTACATAATGATGTCCAAGCATTTTTCCACCTGTTTACTGAGTTTTCCAACCGTTTACTATGTGTTGAGGTTGGTGGGTTTTCTTGCTGTTTTTCTGAGGTGAATGACTTGTAAAAGAGCCTCAGTAAGAAATTTCAACTGAAATCACAAAACCATAAAGTCCAGGAAACCACCAGAAGATGGATTTTTAGTGTTTTTGAAATCTTGTATTTCCTTTTGATATCACTTACTCATTTTAATTTTACGACTGCCAACTTGTTATGGTATTAACTATATGTATGTGTTTATATGTATGCATATAAGATATGTATATGTATATGAAGAATAAAGTTAAGATTTGGTCAAACTATATTTTCCCATTCAAGTACAAAAATGTTTTCAAGGCTGCAAAAAGTGTACAGTTGTTAAACAAGTTGTAAATAAAGACTTGTATAAAAATTCAGCTTAGATTTCTTTTTTCTGCTCTTAAACTGTGACAAATGTACTTCATAATTGGTGATATTCTTCCACTTTCCTTTGACACTTGCCATTGTGTCCTATCAATTTAAAGATTATGTCACTGGCTGGGAGCAGTGGCACATGCCTGTAATCCCAGCACTTTGGGAAGCCAAGGCAGGCAGATCACCTGAGGTCAAGAGTTCAAGACCAGCCTGGCCAACACAGTGAAACCCCATCTCTACGAAAAATACAAAAACTGGCCGGGTACAGTGGCTCATGCCTGTAATCCCAACGCTTTGGGAGGCCGAGGCTGGCGGACTACCTGAGGTCAGGAGTTCAAGACCAACCTGGCCAATGTGGTGAAACCCCGTCTCTACTAAAAATGCAAAAATTAGCCAGGCTTGGTGGCACACATCTGTAATCCCAGATACTCAGGAGGCTGAGGTAGGAGAATTGCTTAAGCCCAGGAGACAGAGGTTGCAGTGAGCCGAGATTGCTCGAGAGTGCCACTGCACTCCAGCCTAGGTAACAGAGCGAGACTCCATCTCAATAAATAAATAAATAAGCAAGTAAGTAAATAAATAATCCAAAAATTAGCTGGGCGTGGTGGCATGCACCTGTAGTCCCAACTACTTGGGAGGCTGAGGCAGAAGAATTGCTGAACCCAGGAGGCAGAGGTTGCAGTGAGCATAAGTCAGAAGTATTCTTTGGGTTTTTTCCAGTACTGGTGGTAGATTTCATGTTGATTTAGGCTGGTATTTTATGTTTGTAAGCTGATTAGCCTTTGAGGATAAAAATGAAACATGGCTGCTTCTCTCTAGAGCTAGCACATTGCCATGATTGATTTTGCCAGAGTATGGTATTCTTTGTGAAAACTTAATGTAACAATGTAAAGCATTGTTGGCACCCTATTTAGGCAATAAAGGCACTTTTCCTGCCTTCTTAGATCCTTACAATTTATCCTTTTCCCCCAGCTATCTCCTAATCATTGAAATCTGGCATCTTTGGTGTTATTTAAAATGGTAGTAGCAGAATGGAAGTTGATTATATTTACATTAAATATCAACTTGTTAGTTCCAAAGTGAAGTTAGCAGCAAAATAAAACTAGTATACATTTAGCCAAAATAGTACCCATTTTAATGTCAGAAAAATAAATACAAGTTTTCTTTCCTCATTTGCTTGGAGATACCCATATTAATTAAGCATTAAAGTTCACAATGGAAGTTTATGGTGATGCACAACTGTAGTCCCAGCTACTCAGCAGGAGGATCACTTGAGCCCAGGAGGTCGAGGGTGTAAGTAAGCCAAGATCATGCCACTGCACTCCAGCCTGGGCAACAGAGCAAAACCATGTAAAAATAAGTGTTCCCCAGCCAAAGGCCTGCCAGGTTTGCCTTAAATATATTTTTGCTACTGTTCTGATTATCTATTGCTGTATCACAAACCACTCCAAAACCTAGGGTCTTCAAACAACCTATTATCCCTCCTGAGTCTGGAGACCAGCTCAGGCTCTGCTGTTCTCAGATGTGATCTCCCATTTGGGTGTGGTTAGGTTAGATGACATGTGAGGCCAGAGTCATCTGAAAACTTGCTCTCCCACATGCCTGGCACCCAGGCTGATATGGATGGCACCTCCAAGGCTCATTGGAGATTTCCACACAGCTCATGCTAGGACTTGTTTAGATTTTCTCACAAAATGACTAGGTGAGTTATTCCACGCAGCCAACTTTCCCTGGAGCAAGAGTCCTAAGAGACCCAGGTGAATGCTTTGCAGCTTCTTATACCCAGCCTTGGAAACCACATGGCATCACGTCTCTTATTTGTCAAAACTGTCATGGACAAGACCAGGTCCATGGGGTGACAGAACACACTGCAATTCTCAGTGGTAGGATGACCAGGTTACACAGCTGCCACTCTGGACTCGAAGGAAAATGTCTGTTATGAGGACCATACTTCTGAAGTAAACTCTTTCCCCATTTTCTGATTTCTATGCCAAGCATGTTCACGGTACGCAACAGTCAGGTACATGACTTCAGTGTGAACAAAACCTGAGGTAGAAACTGAATTTGTTCACACTGAAATCTGGTAGGTTCGAAGCCACAACTAACACTCATACTTCTTTTGGTAGGTATCTAACTGCACGTAACATAAGCTATAAAAAAGTTATATATATAATGTCGGCCGGGCACAGTGGCTCGTGCCTGTAATCCTAGCACTTTGAGAGGCCGAGGCAGGTGGATCACAAGGTCAGGAGTTCGAGGCTAACCTGGCCAACATAGTGAAACCCTGTCTCTACTAAAAATACAAAACTTAGCTGGGTGTGGTGGCATGCACCTGTAGTCCCAGCTACTTGGGAGGCTGAGGTGGGAGAACCACTTGAAACCAGGAGGCGGAGGTTGCAGTGAGCCGAGACTACGCCATTGAACCCCAGCTTGGGTGAGCGTGAGACTCAGTCTCAAAAAAAAAAAAAAAAGTTACATATAAAATATTAAGTACCCTGGTGCCTAATTTGAGGGACTTTATTTATTCATAAGACAGGGTCTCATTCTGTCACCCAAGCTAGAGTGCAGTGACACAAACACTGCTCACTGTAACTTCAAACTCTTGGGCCCAAGCAATCCTCCTGCCAGCTTATTTATTTATTTATTTATTTATTTATTTATTTATTTTCCAAGACAGAGTCTTGCTCTGTTGCCCAGGCTGTAGTGCAGTGGTGTGATCTCGGCTCACTGCAAGCTCCACCTCGTGGGTTCACACCATTCTCCTGCCTCAGCCTCCCAAGTAGCTGGGAATACTGGTGCCTGCCACCACGCCCAACTAATTTTTTTGTATTTTTAGTAGAGACAGGTTTCACCATGTTAGCCAGGATGGTCTCGATCTCCTGACCTCATGATCCGCCCACCTCTGGGATTACAGGCCTGAGTCACTGTGTGGCCCACCCCCCCGCCTTTTTTTTTTTTTTTTTTTTTTTTTGAGACAGGATCTCATTCTGTTGCCCAGGCTGGAGTGCAGTGGCATGATCTTGGCTCACTGCAACCTCCACCTCCCAGGTTCAAGAGCTTCTCCTGCCTCAGCCTCCCAAATAGCTGGGATTACAGGCATGTGCCACCACTCCCGGCTAATGTTTGTATTTTTAGTAGAGATGGGGTCTCCCCATGTTGCCCAGGCTGGTCTCAAAACTCTTAAACTCAAGGGATCTGCCTGCCTCAACTTTCCAAAGTCCTGGGATTACAGATGAGCCACCGCACCCAGCTTGGGGGACTATATTTTAAGGATATTGTCCAAAATATGGATACACATGTGTGTGTGGTGATGAACTGTTCATACTCCCAGTTAAGGTTTGCTCAGGCCCCTTTGTCATTCCTCTAGTCCCTCCAAGCTCCCACATACTCACCCCCATTTCTCGACAATGATTTATCTGCTTTCTGTCACTAGATTATTTGGCATAGTCTATAATGTTATGTAAATGGAATCATATAGCACGTACTCATTTTGTCTGAGTTTTCTTTTACTCAACATAATTATTTTGAAATTTATCCATGCGAGCAGCCAGGCGTGGTGGCTCACGCCTGTAATCCCAGCAATTTGGGAGGCCGAGGAGGGCGGATCACGAGGTCAGGAGATCGAGACCATCCTGGCTAACACGGTGAAACCCTGTCTCTACTAAAAATACAAAAAATTAGCCGGGCATGGTGTCGGGCACCTGTAGTCCCAGCTGCTCAGGAGGATGAGGCAGGAGAATGGTGAACCCGGGAGGCGGGGCTTGCAGTGAGCCGAGATCGCGCCACTGCACTCCAGCCTGAGCGGCAGAGCAAGACTCCGTCCCAAAAAAAAAAGAAAAAAGAAACGTATCCATGCCATATGCACCCATAGTTCATTTCTTTTAACTGCTGAGTAGGACCCATTATATGGGTACTACTATGAATGCACAACCTATGCATTTGCCTGCGGTAGACATTTGAGTTGTTTCCAGTTTGGGGGCTGTTACAAATAAGTCACTTTAAATGTTTGTTTACAAGCATTCCTGTGAACATTTGCTTTCATTTCTCTTGGGTAAACACCTAGGAGTGGAATAGGTAGGTCATATGCTTAATTTTTTATTTTTTATTTTTTATTTATTTATTTATTTTGAGACGGAGTCTCACTCTGTCCCCAGGCTGAAGTGCAGTGGTGCGATCTCGGCTCATTGTAACCTCTGCCTCCAGGGTTCAAGTGATTCTCCTGCCTCAGCCTCCCAAATAGCTGGGATTACAGGCATGTGCCACCAAGCCCAGCTAATTTTTGTATTTTCAGTAGAGAAGGGGTTTCACCATGTTAGCCAGAATGGTCTTGATCTCCTGATCTCATGATACACCCGCCTCAGCCTCCCAAAATTCTGGGATTACAGGCCTCAGCCACTGTGCCCAGCCTGTGCTTAACTATGTCACCCAGGCTGGAGTGTAGTGGTGAGATCTTGGCTCACTGCAACCTCCCCTTCCTGGGTTCAAGCGATTCTCCTGCCTCAGCCTCCTGAATAGCTGGGATAACAGGAGGCCGCTACCACACCTGGCTAAGTTATAATTTTTTAGTAGAGACAGAGTTTTACTATGTTGGCCAGGCTGGTCTCAAACTCCTGACTTCAGGTAATCCATGCACCTTGGCCTCCTGAAGTGCTGGGATTACAGGCATGAGCCACCACATCGGCCATTTTTAACAAACTGCCAAACTATATTATGAACTGGTTGTATATTTTACATTCCCAACAGCAGTGTAGGAGACTTTCAGCTCCCTCACATCCTTGCCGATACTTGGGTCCATCTGTTTTATTCTAGTCATTCCAGCAGGTGTGAACTGGTATTACTGTGGTTTTGATTTGGTCAGTCTGTTTCATTTTGGCCACTCTAATGGCATATAATGATATCTTGTGGTATTAATGTTCATCCCTCTTGATGAACATTTCATGTTCTTACTTGCCATACATATGTATTTTGATGGAATTATTGTTCAAATTGTTTCCCATTTTTATTGGGTTTATTTTTCTATTATTGATTTTGAAAGTTCTGTATGTATTCTAGATGAAAGTTCTTTATGGCTGGATGCGGTGGCTCATGCCTATAATCCTAGCACTTTTGGTGGCCGAGGTGGGCAGATCATGAGGTCAGGAGTTAGAGACCAGCCTGCCCAACATGGTGAAACCCTGTCTCTACTAAAAATACAAAATCAGCTAGGCGTGGTGGCACATGCCTGTAATCCCAGCTACTCAGGAGACTGAGGCAGGAGAATTGCTTGAACCCAGGAGGTGGACATTACAGTGAGCTGAGATCACGGCATTGCACTCCAGCTCTGGGCGACAGAGCAACATTCCATCTCGGAAAAAAAAAAACAAAAAAAAACCCACCTTATTAGATAATTGATGTGCAGTATATTTTCTCCCAGTCTGTTGCTTGGCTGTCTATTTTCTTAGTAGTGTGTCTTTCAAAGTGCAGAATTTCTTAATTTTCGTCTTGGATCTAAGAAATCTTTTTCTAACCTAAGGTCACAAAGATTTCCTTTTTGTGTGTGTGTGCGCTTTTTTTTTTTTTTTAGAAGTTTCATAATGTTATATATTACATTTAGGTTTATTATCCATTTCGGCTTAATTTTGGTATATAGTGTAAAATACGAATTGAAGTTTCTTTGCTTTCTTTTTATTTTGTGTGTGGGTATATAAACTGTTCCAGCACCATTTGTTGAAAAGTGGAAATTTGTTCCACTGAACCGCATTGTACATGTTTGTTGGAAGTCAATTGAGTATAATGTGTAAGTCTATTTATTTCTGGATTCCTTTTTGGTTCCATTGATCTATATTTGTATCTTGACACCAGTAACACCCTACCTTGATTGTGGTAGCTTTACAAGAAATGTTGAACTCATATAGTGTGAGTCCTCCAATTTCTTTTCCTTTTCAAACTTGTTTTTGTTATTTGGATTCTTTGCCATATGAATTTTATAACCAGCTTATCAACTTGTATTTTTAAAAAGTTGAAAGTTTGGGCCGGTCGCAGTGTCTCACGCCTGTAATCCCAGCACTTTGGGAGGCTGTGGCGGGCAGATCACGAGGTCAAGAGATCGAGACCATCCAACATGGTGAAACCCTGTCTCTTCTAAAAACACAAAAATTAGCTGGGCGTGATGGTGGGCACCTGTACTCTCAGCTACTCAGGAGGCTGAGGCAGGAGAATCATTTGAACCCAGGAGGCAGAATTTTCAGTGAGCCAAGATTGTGCCACTGCACTCCAACCTGGGCTACAGAGCAAGACTCAGTCTCAAAACAAAACAGAACAAAACAAAACACCCTCTCAGTACTACCTTACCTAAATCTTGCAAATTTTTACATACTACGTTTTTCTTTTTATTCAGTTCAGAATATTTTCTTTTCTTTTTTCTTTCTTTTTAGACGGAGTTTTGCTCTGTCGCCCAGGCTGGAGTACAGTGGCACAATTTTAGCTCACTGCAACCTCCCGGGTTCAAGCAATTCTCCTGCCTCGGCCTCCCAAGTAGCTTGGTTTACAGGCGCCCACCACCATGTCTGGCTAATTTTTGTATTTTTAGTAGAGACAGGTTTTCACCATGTTGACCAGGCTGGTCTTGAACTCTTGGCCTCAGGTGATCTGCCCACCAAGGCCTTCCAAAGTACTGGGATTACAGGGGTGAGCCACTGCACCTGGCCCCATGCTACCCACTTTTAAGTGATCATATCTCACAAGAACTCACTGTCTACCTGGAGGACAGTACCAAGGGGGATGGTGCTAAACCATTCGCGAGAAATTCACCCCCAAGAGCCAATCACTTCCTTCTAAGCCCCACCTGTGAGACTGGGGATTACAATTCAGTATGAGATTTGGTCAAGGACACAGATCCAACTCACATCCGTGTGTTAGGCCATTTACCTTTAATACAATTGTTTGTATCGCCAGTTTAAATCTGCCATCTTGCTATTTGTTTTCTATTTGTTCTACCTGTTCATTGTTCCTTTTTTCTTTTTTTGCCTTCTTTTGGAATGATTGAGTATTTTTTAGTATTCCATTTTATCTCCTTTGTTGATATATTTGTGATAACTCTTTGTTGTGTTGTTTTAGTGGTTGCTTTACGGTTTATAGTTTACATGTTTAACTTACCACAGTTTGCTTTCAAGTGATATTGTACCCCTTCAAGTGTAGTGTAAGAGCCTCCAACAGTATATCTTCATTCTTCCTGCCCATGCTTTATGCTACTATATTTTGAATCTACAACTGTTATTTAAACCCATAATACACTTTTGTTTTGCTTTAAGCAGTCACTAATCTTTTAAAGAGGACTGCATAAGAATAAAAATATTATATTTTACAATATAGTTACCATTTCTGGTGCCCTTCTTTTGTGTAGATCCAGATTTCTGTTTCATATCATTTTCCTTCTGCTTGAAGGATGTCCCTTAACGTGTTTCGTACTGAAAGTCTACTAGTGATGAATTCCTTCAGCTTTTCTATAACTTGAAAAGTACTTTGCCACCATTTTTGAAACACATTTTCACTGGGGGTTTTCTTTCAGTTGTTTAAAGGGGTTGCTCTAGTTTCCTCCGCCTTGCATTTTTTCTATTTTTCGTTTTTTTTTTTTTTTTTTTTTTTTTTTTTTTTTTTTTTTTCAGACGGAGTCTCAACCTGTCGCCCAGGCTGGAGTGCAGTGGCGTGATCTTAGCTCACTGCAACCTCCTCCTGGGTTCAAGTGATTTTCCTGCCTCAGCCTCCCGAGTAGCTGAGATTACAGGCATGCGCCACCATGCCTGACTAATTTTGTATTTTTGGTAGAGACAGGGTTTTGCCATGTTGGCCAGGCTGGTTTCAAACCCCTGACCTCAGGAAATCCACCTGCCTTGGCCTCTCAAAATGCCGGGATTACAGGAGTGAGCCACCGCGCCCGGTCCTCTGTGTTTCTTGTCTATTGCTATGAAAGAAATTGCGGCCAGGCGCGGTGGCTCACTCCTGTCATCCCAGCACTTTGGGAGGCCGAGGCGGGTGGATCACGAGGTCAGGAGCCCAGGACCATCCTGGCCAACATGATGAAACCCCGTCTCTACTAAAAATACAAAATATTAGCCAGGTATGGTGGCGGGCGCCTGTAGTCCCAGCTACTTGGGAGGCTGAGGCAGGAGAATTGCTTTAACCCGGGAGGCGGAGGTTGCAGTGAGCCGATATCATGCCGCTGCACTCCAGCCTGGGGGACAGAGGGAGACTCCGTCTCAAAAAACACCACAACAGAAAAGAAATTAATCCCCAAGTTGACCACATAAAAGAACACACATTTATTGGCCTACAGTTTCTGTGGCTTGGGAATGCAGACGCTGCTCAGCTGGTCCCTCCAGCTCAAACTTTCTCACAAAGCTGCAATCCAGATGCCTGTCCTGGCTGTAGTCATCTCAAAACTAGACTAGGATCTTATTTTCTCAGGTGAATTCCTAGAAGGGACTCTCTTCCCATCGCTTCCCCCCTAGCAACTAGCATGGGGCTAGGGACAGATAATACTTGTCAGCTGCCACCCACTCCCAGACCCCTACCCTCCCCCATAGGTCGTAAGCCTTGGGGATCAGAATTCCCAACTCCTCAATGCGATCATTGCTGCTGAACCTCCGTCTCCTTTCAACTGAAGATGATCCATTAAAAATTGGAGCAGGAACCTGAAAACACATATACCCCATGACCCAGCCACTCCACTCCTACATATATGCCCAACAGAAAAGCACGCGTGTGTTCACTAAAGCTCATATATTAGCATGTTCACGGTAGCACTGTATATAAGGGTCAAAACTGGAGACCACTCACATATCCATTAAAGTAAAATGGATAAAGAGGTTGTGGCACATCCATAAAATAGAACGCTACTCAGCAGTGACAGCAAATGAACTGCTGTTACATACAACACTGGTAATTCTCGTAGATTAGTATTGAACAAAAGTCAGACACAAAAATGGATGCAGCATGGCCTATACATATAAAGTTCAAAAACGAGCAAAACATAATTACCCTTGGGGGAGTGCCTGGGAGGGGACACAAGGACAGCTTGGTCGGTGGGAATATTCTGTAATTTGGTGCAGAAGGTGTCATGAGAGTGTCTTGTTTGTGATCATTTGTGTAGCTGTTGACTTAAAATTTGTATTTTTCTATATATGTGTTATACTGTCATTAAAATATCACATAAGAATGAGGGAAGACTGGCTGGGCATGGTGGCTCACACCTGTAATCCCAGCACTTTTGGGAGGCCGAGGCAGGCGGATCACCTGAAGTCAGGAGTTTGAGACCAGCCTGGCCAACGTGGTGAAACCCCGTCTCTACTAAAAATACAAAATATTAGCCAGGCATGGTAACAGACGCCTGTAATCCCAGCTACTTGGGAGGCTGAGGCAGGAAGAAATACTTGAACCCCAGAGGCGGAAGTTGCAGTGAGCAGAGATCGTGCCATTGCACTATAGTGTGGGCAACAGAGGAAGATGCGGTCTCAAAAAAAAAAACACAAAAAACAAAAAACCAGAATGAGGGAAGACGTTAAATAGAATACGAGATGAGTTAAGCAAATTACCTTCACTCACACTCCCATACTCCTGCAAGGGTGTCTACAACTTTGGTACCAGGCATGTTCAACACAACTGCCAGAGTGTGCCTTGGTACAGCCTCTTTGAAAAAGGAACTTGGCAATATGTGTCAAAGCCTTAAAAAAATTTCACTAGCCCAAAGAAGTAATCCTACCTGCAGAAAGGTCTTGTATGCATAAAGGGGCATGCCACATTACATAGAGAAAAATAAAAAATAATCTCCATGTCCAGCAATAAATAGTTAAATAAAATTTGGAATGTTCCTCCAGATGGGATGTTGTATTTACAATAAATAACATGAGGATATGTCAAGTGAAAAGTAGGATGCAAAATTGTATATAAAATCTAATTATCACAATGTAAAAATATGTGTAGAAAAACCTCTCAGGACGAAATACACTTTTGATAAGGAAAAAACAAACAAACAAAAAAACAAAAACAAAAAGCCAGGTAGAATGGCTCACTCCTCTAATTCCAGCACTGTATTTATTTTTTTGAGACGGAGTTTCATTCTTGTTGCCCGGGCTGGAGTGCAGTGGCACCATCTCGGCTCACTGTGACCTCCGCCTCCTGGGTCCAAGCGATTCTCCTGCCGCAGCCTCCCAAGTAGCTGGGATTACAGGCACCCACCTCCATGTCCAGCTAATTTTGTATTTTTAGTATAGGTGGGGTTTCACCATGTTGGTCTGGCTGGTCTCTAACTCCTGACCTCAGGTGATCCACCCACCTCGGCTTCCCAACGTGCTGGCATTACAGGCGTGAGCCACTGTGCCAGGCCAGTCCCAGCACTTTAGGAGGCCAAGGTGGGAGATGTCTCGAGCCCAGGAGTTTGAGACCAGCCTGGGCAACATAGCAAAAACCCCATCTCTATAAAAAATTTAAAAACCAGGCATGATGGTGCATGCCTATAGTCTCAGCTACTGGGGAGGCTGAGGCAGGAGGATCACTTGAACCCAAGAGGCAGAGGCAGCAGTGAGCTGAGATCGCACCAGTGCACTCCAGCCTGAGCGACAGAGGGAGACCCTGCCAAAAAAAAAAGCTGGGCGAAGGGAAGATCTGCTTCAAGTTCACTTACATCACTGTTGGCACACTTCAGGTCCTTACCAACTACTGGCCAGATATGACAGTTTCCTGCCACATTGGCCTCTGCATAGTGCAGTTCACAATATGGCCATTTGTTTCCCTCAAAATGAGGGCTCCTAGAGACGTAAGGGCAGGAGCAGCGGGGCAAACATGGTGGAAGTCACAGTCTTGCAATCTCAGGGTGGCGTGCTATCACTGTCGCTATTTTTTTTTTTCTTTTTTGAGACAGAGTCTCACTCTGTCACCCAGACCGGAGTTCAAGGCATGATCATAACTCCTTGCAGCCTCAAACTCCTGGGGTCAAGTGATCCTCCCACATCAGCCTCCCAAGTAGTAGGGACTACAGGTCTGGCCACTTTTGCCATATTCTATTCATTAGAAGCTGGTCATGAAGTCAACCCACACTCGAGTGGAGGGGACTTTACACGGGTGTGAATTCCAAGAGGCTCCTTAGGGACCATCTGTGAGACTGCCCACTGCAGCTGCCAGTGAGAATCTGCTGTCATCTGTAGGTTTTTTTGTTTGTTTGTTTTGTTTTTTTGTGATGGAGTCTTACTCTGTTGCTCAGGCTGGAGTGCAATGGCGCGATCTCAGCTCACTGCAACCTCCACCTTCTGGGTTCAAGCAATTCTCCTGCCTCAGTCTCCCCAGTAGCTGGAATTACAGGCACCCACCAATATGCCTGGCTAATTTTTTTTTCTTTCCGAGATGGAGTTTCGCTCTTGTTGCCCAAGCTAGAGTGCAATGCGTGATCTTGGCTTACCGTATCCTCCACTTCCTGGGTTCAAGCGATTCTCCTGCCTCAACCTGCAGAGTAGCTGGGATTACGGGCATGCACCACCATGCCCGGCTAATTTTGTATTTTTAGTAGAGACGGGGTTTCTCCATGTTGGTCAGGCTGGTCTCGAACTCCTGACCTCCGGTGATCCACCCACCTCAGCCTCCCAAAGTGCTGGGATTACAGGCATGACCACTGCGCTCAGCCTAATTTTTGTGTTTTTAGTGGAGACGGGGTTTCACCATAATGGTCAGGCTGGTCTCAAACTCCTGACCTCCGGTGATCTACCCGCCTCGGCCTCCCAAAGTGCTGGGATTACAGGCATGAGCCACCGCCCAGCCAGGTTTGTTCTTCTATACCTAATGTGTCTTCTTTTTTGGTGGATTTTAAGATTTTCTCTTTATCACTGCTTTTGAGCAATTTGATTTTGATTTGTCATTTATTTTTTGAACATTTCTTGTGCTTGGGCTTCTTTGGGCTTTCTTTGTAGGTTTATAATTTTTCTCCACTTTGGAAAAACTGTAGCCATTATGTCTCCAAATATTATTTTCTATCCTTCTACTCCTCTCTGAGAACTCTAGTTACACAGATATTACTGAGCTAAGGGTGTCTGACAGCTCACGGATGCTCTGTGGATCTCTTTCCAATCTTTTCTCTCAGTTTCATTTTGGATAATTTCTATTAGTATCTTCAAATTCATGAATCTTTTTGTCTAGAATGTCTAATATGCTGCTAATGCCATCCCGTGTATTTTTGAATCTCTAGAGGTTAAATTTATTTTTGTATTGACATCTTCCATCTCTCTGCTTAACATGTGGAATATTTCTGCTAGCTTCTTGATCATAAGAACACAGTTACAACTGTCTTAGTGCCCATGTCTGTTGATTGTAATGTTTGTGTCAGTTCAGGGTTGGTTTTGAGAAAGAGAATTTTTTCCTCTTCATAATGAGTCAAATTTTCCTACTTCTATGTGTGCCTGGAAACTTTAAATTGGATGCCAGACATTGTGAACTTTATTTTACTGGGTGATGAATATCTTTCTATTTCTAAAATAATTATTGAACTTTTTAACAGGGTACAGTTAAGTTAATTGGAAGCAGATTGATCCCTTTGGGTCTTGCCCAACCATGTCTACATTTGGGATAATTTCACCCCACAACTAAGGGAAGACCCTGTTGAGTACTCTACCTGATACCCTGTGAATTTTAAGATTTCTCACTGTAGGTGGTAAAAACTAAAAACAAGCAGTATTTTTGTTGTTGTTGTTGTTGTTGTTGTTATTTTAAAGACAGAGTCTTGCTCTGCCACCCAGGCTGGAGTGCTGTGGCATGATCATAGCTCACTGCAGCCTCAAACTCCTGGGCCCAAGCAATCCATCTGAACAGGCAGTATCCGTGACCATGTGTGAGCTTCAGGAATTCCCTCATCTAATCCTTTGTGTGATCCTTTCTCCATCCTTGGTTATTCTTCCAATACATACACTGATCATTATGCAACTGAATACTTGAGGGCGACCCTCAGCAGGTCTTCAGAATTTTCTCTCTGTAACTGTCTCCTTCAGGTATCCTGCCCCGTAAAAAGCAGCCACACTGGCTTCCTCAATTGTCCAGCGCTGCCTCTTCAGTTCTGGAGGGGCCATTGTGCTCTGCCTCTCTACATCATGGTCTGCACATTTTTTTTTTTTTTTTTTTTAG
>NW_012107019.1:166964-175062 GCF_000951045.1 Mandrillus leucophaeus | reverse complement strand
CTGGGATTACAAATGCACGCCACCATGCCCAGCTAATTTTGTATTTTTAGTAGAGACAGGGTTTCACCATGTTAGTCAGGTTGGTCTCGAACTCCTGACTTCAGGTGATCTGCCTGCCTCAGCCCCCCAAAATGCTAGGATTACAGGCATGAGCCACAGAAATCTTTATTGTCAATTTTGTAGGCAGGATAATGATACAGTTATATTTTTTATATTATAATGATGTTATATGATGTCTTGAATTTGCTTCAAAATATTTCTGTAGGGTGAGAGATTAAGAGAAGAGTATTGGGGCCAAGCGCAGTGGCTCACGCCTGTAATCCCAGCACTTTGGGAGGCCGAGACAGGTGGATCACTTGAGGTTAGCCATTTGAGAAATGGCCAATATAGTGAAACCCCGTCTCTACTAAAAATACAAAAATTAGCCAGGTCTGATGGCTCACGCCTGTAATCCCAGCTACTTGGGAGGCTGAGGCAGGAGAAGCACTTGAACCCAGGAGGCAGAGGTTGCAGTGAGCCAAGATTGCATCACTGCACTCCAACCTGGACGACAGAGCAAGAATGTGTCTCAAAAAAAAAAAAAAAAAAAAAAAGACAGAGAGAGAGAGAAAAGTATTGAAATCAATATCCTTGAGTTGATGATTGTTTTGGTACTTGGCTGAGAGGATATGAGGGTTTATTGAATTATTTCCCCTATATCTGTGTGCATTGAAATTTTCCATGATAAAAAGTAAATATGAAGGGCTTATACTTGCTGATTTCAAAATTTATGTCAGGGCAGGCACAATGGCGTGAGCCTGTAATCCCAGCACTTTGGGAGGCCAAGTCAGGAGGACTGCTTGAGCCCAGCCTGGGCAACATAGCAAGATTCCATCTTTACAAAAATTGAAAAAAAAAAAAAAAATTCAGCCAGGCATGATGGCACACACCTGTAGTTCCACCTACTTGGGAGGCTGACGTGGGAAGATTGCTTGAACCCAGGAGTTCAAGGCTGCAGTGAGCTATGATTGTGCCACTACACTCCAGCCTGGGTGGCAGTAAGACCCTGTGATGTGCTTCACCTCCATATCTGACCTCATCTCCTTCCACCCTCCCATCTGGTCACTCCATTCCAGCTACACTGGCTGCCTAGATCCACAGATGCACCAGGCTTTCCCTGGGTCAGTATCTTTGGACTTCTGCCAGGAATGGTCTAGAAGATATCCACATGGGCTTGCTCCTTCATCTCCCTCAAACCTTTATTTGACTGTCACCTCCTCAATGAGGACTTCCCCGAATTTTTGTTGTTGTTGTTGTTGTTATAAGTTTTGTTTTCACTGCTATATCACCACTGTTGAGAGTAGTAGTCCACAATGCTCACAAAATGAATGTTTATTAGATACATTTATTACTGTGAAGAGATTCATGAATGAAACATTCCAAGTGAGAAATTCGAAACAATGTTAAACATTCAACAATAGATTATTTTTTATTATTAACATTATTATTATTATTATTCTATATGGAGTCTCGCCCTGTTGCCCAGGCTGGAGTGCAATGGTACGATCTCAGCTCACTGCAACCTCTGCCTCCCAGGTTCAAACCATTCTACTGCCTCAGCCTCCCAAGTAGCTGGGATTACAGGTGCCTGCCACCATGCCCTGCTAATTTTTGTATTTTTAGTAGAGATGGGTTTTCACCATCTCGACCAGGCTGGTCTCAAACTCCCAACCTCGTGATCCACCTACCTCGGCCTCCCAAAGTGCTGGGATTATAGGTGTGAGCCATTGTGCTTGGCCAACATTATTATTTTTTAGATCCAGGGTCTCCCTCTGTTGCCCAGGCTGGAGTGCAGTGGCACAATCATGGCTTACTGCAACATCAGCTTCCTGGGCTCAAGTGAGCCTCCTGCCTCAATCTCCTGAGTAGCTGGGACCACAGGCACATGCCACCATGCCCAGCTAATTTTTTTTGTAGCAATGGGGTTGCCCAGGCTGGTCTCAAACTCCTGGGCTCAAGTAATCCTCCCTCCTTGGCCTCCCAAAGTGCTGGGATTACAGTAGTGAGCCTGTAACTGCTATATAACTGTTAACTACTATATAAAGCACAATATCGAAAAGAAATATCATGCAGTCATTAAAAACTATCTGTTTCTGTGGAGGAGACCAAGCTACACATTGTGTTTGGCCAATATATTTCAACATTTGTCTCCAGAGTGTTTAGACAGAAAGAAGCAAGCTGCCTTCACAAAGCTAAAGTCGCATTTCTTCCCTTACAGAATTTCAAATAGCCTTTATGAGAAGTGAGTTATAGATTTTTTTTTAGTAACAGATAATTGTTTTTAGTGAAGTACGGCTTTTATGTAATTTTCTAGAAAAGTGATCACTTTTAAATCAACCTAGCATAAAACCTTTACCTGGAGTACATTCGACTTACATGAAACTTGGGAACACAGAATTCCATGTTTTTCCCCGTGTTACTGATCTAGTGAACACCGGTGTCACTGTGATCCAAGGCAGAAAATCAAACATTGCAAGCACCCTAGGATCCCTACACGTGTCCCTTCTCAACCATAACCTCCTCTCCTCCCCAGAGGTACTTACTAGTCTGAGTTCTATGGTAACGATTTTCTTTATTTGTTTAGTTTTATCATTAAATAAAAACAATAGGCTGTAATTTTGCCTGTTACTAAACTCTATGTACATAGAATTATATACTGTGGTTTCTTTTGCTCAGCACTTTGTTTATACAACGGTGGTATTGTGATATAATAAGTATGTACCTTGGTCTTTATCTCCAGCTCCTGGCCAGAGAGCCCATAATTCTTTTAGTTCCTAAGTGATAAAGGTGAAGGGTGAAAGGAATGTCTTTTTTTTTTTTTTTTCCTGAGATGGAGTCTCCCTCTGTTCCCAGGCTCAAGTGCTGTGGTGCCATCTTGGCTCACTGCAACCTCCGCCTCCCAGGTTCATGTGATTCTCCTGCCTCAGCCTCCCAAGTAGCTGGGATTACAGGCATGTGCCACCACACTCAGCTACTTTTTGTATTTTTAGTAGACACAGGGTTTCACCATGTTGGCCAGGCTGGTCTTGAACTCCTGACTACAGATGATCCACCCACCTCGGCCTACCAAAGTGCTAGGATTACAGGTGTGAGCCACCACGCCTAGCCATGTCTTTTGTTTTTCATGACAAATCCTTTCAACCAAATCGGAGTTTATGCTAATAAGCTGACTCTTGGAGGGTGGGGGCTGGTTGCCATGTGCTATGGTTTGAATATCTGACCCTCCAAATCTTATGTTGAAATGTAATTCCCAGTGTTGGAGGTGGGGCCTACAGGAGGTGTTTGGGTGATGGGGGTGGATTTCTTATAAATGGCTTGGTGCCATCCTCTCAGTAATGAGTGACTTCTCACTCTGTTGATTCCCACAAGAGCTGATTGTTAGGAAGGGATGGGCCCCTCCCGGCCTCCTGCTTCCTCTCTCGCCCTGTGATCTCTGCGCAATGGCTCCCCTTCAGCTTCTGCCATTACTGGAAGCAGCCTGAGGCCCTCACCAGAAGCAGATGCTGGTGCAATCCTTCTTGCACAGCCTGCAGAAACATGAGCCAAGTCAACCTCTTTTCCTTATAAATTACCTAGCCTCAGCTTTTCCTTTATCACAGCATTAAATGGACACCAGGGAAGCCAAGCATGTGATTAGAGGATTGGCGCTTTCAGCGGCCCACACCTCGGGGAATGGGAGAAGGGCTAGAGGTTGAGTCAATCACTGGTGACCAATGATTTAATCAACTGGGCCTATGCAATGAAGCATCTATAAAAGCCCTAACTAAAGTGGCTCAGAGAGTTTCAGGGTTGCTGAAAAAGGATGCATCCACATGCAAGAGGGTAGCAGACCCCAAACTCCATGGGAAGATCAGCTCCCATGCTCAGAACCCTTCCAGACCTCACCCTATGTACCTCCTCACCTAGATCATTTGTAATATCCTTTATAATAAACCAGTAAACATAAGTAATGTGTTCCCTGCATTCTATGAGCCATTATAGCAAATTGTCAAACATGTGGGGCTGCAGGAACCCCTGATTTATAGCCAGTTTGTCAGAAGCTCAGGTGATAACCTAGGACTTATGACTGGCATCTGAAGTAGGGGAGCAGTCTTGTGGGACTGAGCCCTTAACCTGTGGGGTCTCCACTAGCTCAGGGTACTTAGTGTCATAATTGAATTGTAGTTTACTCATCTGTTGTCACCAGGGTTGGAGGATTGCTTAATGTGAAGGAAAACCTCATACATTTGGTGTCAAAAGTGTGAGTAGAGGAAACAAATGTTTTTCTTTTTCTTTTTTTTTTTTGAGACGGAGTCTCGCTCTGTCGCCCAGGTTGGAGTGCAGTGGCATGATCTCGGCTCACTGCAACCTCCTCCATTTCCTGGGTTCAAGCAGTTCTCCTACCTCAGCCTGCCAAGAAGCTGGGATTACAGGTGCCCGCCACCACGCCCAGCTCATTTTTGCATTTTTAGTAGAGACGGGGTTTCACCATGTTGGCCAGGCTGGTCTCAAACTCCTGACCTCAGGTGATCTGCCCGCCTCGGCCTCCCAAAGTGCTAGGATTACATGTGTGGGCCACTGCACCTGGCCATGTCTTTCTTTTTTCATATTTTTTTGAGACAGGCTCTCACTCTGTTGCCCAGGCTGGAGCGCAGTGATGTGATCATGGCTCATTGTAGCCTTGACTTCCTGAGCTCAAGTGATCCTCCAACCTCAGCTTCCCGAGTACGTGGGATTACAGGCACATGTCACCACGTCCAACTAATTTTTGTATTTTTTTAGAGTTGGGATCTGGCTATGTTGCCCAGGCTGGTCTCAGACTCCTGGCCTCATGTGATCCTCCTGCCTTGTCCTCCTAAAGTGCTGTGATTACAAATGTGAGCCACTGTGCCCAGCCATGATTTTCTTTTAACTACACTTACTAGTGTATGAGCTTTAGTTCATATGTTTCATTTTTGCATAGTATTCCATTATATGACTATACCACATTGTACTCTTGATGAGCATGTTGTTGGTTCCTGGTCTGTGGCTGTTACAATGTGTTGCCAGTACTGTTGTTCATGTGTTCTGATGCATGTGAGTACACCATTTAAATATATATATATATATATATATATATCTGGCCAGGCACGGTGGCTCATGCCTGTAATCCCAGCACTTTGGGAGGCCGAGGCAGCCAGATCACAAGGTCAGGAGTTCGAGACCAGTCTGGCCAACATAGTGAAACCCCATCTCCACTAAAAATACAAAAAATTAACTGGGTGAGGTGGTGTGCACCTGAATCCCAGCTACTTGAGAGGCTGAGGGCTGAGGCAGGAGAATTACGTGAACCTGGGAGGCAGAGGTTGCAGTGAGCCGAGACCATGCCATTGCACTCCAGCCCAGGGAACAATGAGAGACTCCGTCTCAAAAAAAAAAAAAAAAAAATATATATATATGTATATATGCATATATCTGAGCATTACTGGGTGTCTCAGTTGTTTTGTGTTACCATAATAGAATACCTGAAGCTGGTAATTTATACAGAAAAGAGGTTTATTTGACTCATGATTCTGGAAGCCGAAAGGTTCAAGACTGGGTAGCTTTATCTAGTGAGGGCCTCAGGATGCTTCAACTCATGGGGCAAAGTGGAAGGCGAGTAGTTTGTGCAAGGAGATCACATGGCAAGAGGGGAAGCAAGAGAGAGAAACCAAGGAAGACTATCTATTCTGGAAGAGCAAGAACCCACTTATCCTTGAGGGAGGGCATTCATCTATTCATGAGGAATCTGACCCCATGACCCAAACAGCTCCCACTAGGCCCTGCCTCTCAACCCTGAATGAGTTTTGGTAGGAATAGAACACATCCAAACTATCACCCAAGCACTGGGTGATAACAATGTGTATCTTCAGCTTTCCTACATAATGCCAACCTATTTTCCAAAGCCACTTGGAATTGTTAAGCTTTTCCATTTTTGCCGATGTAGTGGATGTGTATGGTATATAAAGATATTTCTAATATGCATTTTCTTGATTACTAATGAAATTGATCATCTCTTCATGCATTTATTTGCCATTTTGGGTTTTCTGTTTTGTGCAGTCCTAAGCTTTTATATTTTGCTGTTCACATTGAAGTCTATGTAGTATAACGTAGGGATGTAATTTCTTTTCCTCTGTGGGTGCCCAATTGACCCAGCACCATTATGCAGAACACCATCCTTTTCTCAATCTTCTGCAATGAAGCCTTTGTCTAGTCTCAAGCATCCACATATGCATGGATCTGTTTGTGAGTTCTCTACTGTGTCCCATTATTTAATTATTTCTGCACCAACACTTTTTGTTCAACTTTGAACAAAAAGAGGTGATTTAATGCTAATATATGGAGTGGAGAAACTCAACAAGGCCTGTCTGTTCAGGTTTTCCTTGGCCTCACTGTTCCTCCCTGCAACCCCCAGAGGGAAAGGAGCCCTCTGGAACTAGGGTTCAGTTTCTTAACAGCCAGCTGTCACATAGAAAGGCAGGGCTGGAGGAAGGTTAGAGTAGTATTTGCAGGTGTCATGGCTGGCTTTGGGGGAAAAGGGTTCTGGTTTCTATGACCTGTGAGGGGGAAGAGGGATTCTAGTTGCTGTGGCTTGCCTCAGGAGAGGATGAGCGGCCACAGAGAGAAGGGCAGGAGAAGGTCAGAGAGAGACTGTGCTTCTGAAGCTGATGCTTAGACCTTCATTTGGGATATTCTTTTCTGAGCCCCAACAACATACATTCATATGACCCATTGTTAATGCAAAGAGTCAAACTCTGGAAAATACTTGAAGAGATTTATTCCGAGCCAAATATGAGTGATTAATGGCCTGTGACACAGCCCTTAAGAGATCTTGAGAACACGTGCTCAGGGTGGTTGGGGCACAGTGGGGTTTTATGTATTTTCGGGAGGCAGGAGACATCAAATACATGTAAGATACACATTGGTTCGTCTGGAAGGACAAGACAACTCAAAGTGCAGGGAGAGGGGTGCTTCCAGGTCCTAGGTAGATTTAAATATGTTCTGATTAGCAGTTGGTTAAGTTGTTATCAATAGAATGTCCAGGTTGTGATAAGGGGTTGTGAAGACCAAAGTTTTATTATGTAGATGAAGCCTCCAAGTAACAGGCTTCAGAGAGAATAGAGTGTAAATGTTTCTTATCAGACTTAAGGTTGGTCTTGATGTTAACGGCCCACCCCCACCCCCTTCCATCATGGCCTGAACAAGTTTTTCAGGTTAACTTTGGAATGCCCTTGGCAGAGAAGGGTCTATTCAGATGGTTTGGTTTTGGGTTCAGAATTTTATTTTTTGGTTTACACCATTATATCCGAACATATATAAATACAAACAAAAACTTCACCAAAAATTACTTTCTTTTTCTAATGGTGTGTGTTTTGAGACAGGGTCTCTGTCCCTCAGGCTGGAGTGCAGTGGTGATCTCTGCTCACTGCGGCCTTGAACTCCCAGCTCAAGTGATCCTCCCACTTCAGCCTTCCGAGTAGCTGGAACCACAGACACCCACATGACGCCCAGTTAATTTTTGCATTTTTGATAGAGATGGGGTCGCATTAGATTGCCCAGGCTGGTCTCGACCTCTCTGGCTCACACGATCCTCCCGCCGCGGCCTCCGAGCGGCTGGGATCAGGCTTGAATCACTGCGCCAGGGCTTTATATTTCGTTTTGAAAATGCTGAGATGGATGCAAAGGGCTGAGTGCTCAGTGTCCGCCAGCCGCCCTCAGTTGCGGCTTCCGTCCAAAGAAGGAATCGCACTCCCTGCTGGGGCCACTAACACGGTCCGAGTGACATCTGCAAAGCTCGGGAACGGCGACAGATGGGAAGACGCGTGGGAGCCTGGGGGGCCCTCGGGAGAGCCGCGCACCCTCGCGGCCGACTCAGCCAGTACCCGCACCCTCTTACCCAGATCCCGGCCGCCCGCCAGGACTCTCTGGCCCGCACCTCTATGGTAGGAAACCAAGAAAACAGGAAGTGGCCTCGAGAGGGGGAAGGGAGGGGCGGGCCCTCCGAGGGGCGGGGCCTCCGCCACCACCTTCGCTGCGGACCCAGGCGAGATGGCGGCCACCG
>NW_012107019.1:149858-166613 GCF_000951045.1 Mandrillus leucophaeus | reverse complement strand
ACCGCGGGGACGCGGAGCAGCGAGGTCTCGGCTTCCCTCCTCCTTTAAGCCACGCGGAAACTGCTGCACCCTGGACCGCACTCGTTCAGCTGTTCAGGTGTCGCGATTCGTAAATACAAGAAATTTCCCGCTCTCTTTCACGGCCCCAGAACGCTGTGCCGCTAACAACCAGTGAATACCCAAGGGCTAGGGTGCAGTTCTGGTAGCCGGGCAGGAAACCAGGGCCAGATTTGCTCACCCTAAAAACGAGATGTGAGGCTCGTTCCCTTGGCTGGCTCTGCTTGGAGCACTGAGACATTTTCATCCAATCCATATTTTAGCGCCTCGTATCAGCCAGGCTAAAGGCTGAAAAGAGATTTGCTGCTGAACCTCTCTTAAGCCTCCCTGCATCGCCTCGTAGGTAATACAAGTGATGTGTACTGGGGACTGCGGTAACTTTCTTGCCTCTATCACCCCGTCTTTGCTGACGCCCAGTTCCATCAGTTCTTTGCTTTCAGATGGTAATGCTGATTCCCTAATTCCCTGTGAACCTGCAGAGATAATCGCCTTAGGTCTTCTGTAGTTCTAGGTAAACCCATTCGATGGTTTGTTTACCTTGATTTTATGAATAAGTCGTAAAAGCCACTACCCAGATTTTTTTTTTTTTTTTTTACTAAAGATAATGTTTTATTGATTTAAATTGGTAGCCCCATAACCCTCAAGTCGGCTCTCTGGATTGTGAAATACTCAGGTTCTCACATGACTGTGTGTGATTCCCTAGTGACTAAATGACAGCATTACTTTTCCCAGGCCATTCCCCCAGACTCTAGGTGTCACGTCTTTGGTCATGATTTCTCTTGTAGTTCTCTTTGTATAATGGACGCAGTTTCTAGCATTGGATGCCACAGAATATCTCCTGTCAATAGCTGATCATTATAGAGAAATAAAAAGTGAAAGGCGTCTCAGGCCTGTAATCCCAGCACTTTGGGAGGCTGAGGTGGGCGGATCACCTAAGGTGAGGAGTTCCAGACTAGCCTGGCCAACATGGTGAAACCCTGTCTCTACTAAAAGTACAAAAATTAGCCGGGCGTGGTGGCGTGCACCTGTAATTCCAGCTACTTGGGAGGCTGAAGCAGGAGAATCACTTGAACCCAGGAGGCAGAGGTTTCAGTGAGCCGAGATTGCGCCATTGCACCCCAGCCTGGTCAAGAGCTCTGTCTCAAAAAAGAAATAAAAATGAAAGGAAAAGAATATAAGTGAAAGTGTTTAAGAGAAATTTGGTCACACTGGGTAGTTCACAGAAATTTCTGTAAGCACTCACTGTTGTCACTATACAGTTATTTTAGTATTGCTTATTAAGTAGTCATTGAATGCCGCCTGGGTGCTGTGATGTTTTAAGCGCTTAACGTCTGTTACCTCATTTAATCCTCCAAAGACCCTTCTAAGGTTGGTAGGTAATAATATTGCCCTGATTTTATAAATGATGAAACTGAGGCCCAAATAAGTAACTTTCTGAAGGTCACACAGCTAGTAAGTGCTAGAGCCAGTGTTACAACTTAGGCAGTTGTCAGATTCCAGAGCCTGCTTTCTTATTAGTGATCACCTGCGCCACCTCTTGAGTAAATTAATAGTGCTTATTTTTATCTTAAAATGTCAATTCCTAGTATTTTGTTATTCAAACGTTTTAAAAATGCTGACTCAAAGAATCTTATTAGACCAATGAGTTAGATTGATTTCTAAGTTAAAAATACTGTGAGGCCGGGCATGGTGGCTCATACCTGTAATCCTAGCACTTTGGGAGGCCGAGGCAGGCGGATCACCAGGTTAAGTTATTGAGACCATCCTGGCCAACATGGTGAAACCGCATCTCTACTAAAAATACAAAAATTAGCTGGGGGTGGTGGCGCACGCCTGTAGTCCCGGCTACTGGGGAGGCTGAGACAGAAGAATCTGTTGAACCCTGGAGGCGGAGGTTGCAGCGAGCCGAGATCACACCACTGCACTCCAGCCTGGGTGACAGAGCCAGACTCCTCAAAAAAAAAAAAAAAAAAAATCAGAAAACTGTGTACTCGCTGCAAAAACTTATAAAACTTTAAATTTGAAAACTGTTGATTAACTGTTCATCTGAGGGTTATTTGTTTTAATTTTACTTTAATAGTTTAATATGTAAAGCATATTGGCAAAACTTTGTCATGAAGAATCCAACCATGATTGCATTATGAGCCCTGTAAGTTACTAATGTCAATGTAAGTTTTAAAAACACTAGAGTTCTTTTTCTTCTGTATTTGAATGTAACCACTGGTTGGGAAATGTCTGTTTTCAGGGACAGAGCAGAATGGGCTGATATAGATCCAGTGCCGCAGAATGATGGCCCCAGTCCCGTGGTCCAGATCATTTATAGTGACAAATGTAAGTTTGTTTATATTAGGAAAAGGTCTGTAAGTTAAACTTAGTAGCAGAATTGGAATTCACAACTATGTAGCAAGGTAGATGACAAATTTCTGTCTAATAAAAATCTGAATGACTTAAGATGAGTTAATTTTGTGTGTTTTTTTATGTATGATTTATCTTTATGATTAAAAGTTTTATTTTGCCCAAAGACTGGACATATTCTAAATAATAAACGTTACAGTATAATAGGTAATAGCTACTATGTGATTGTGGTTTTCTTTTTTTTGCTGGAGACTCCACCGCCTGGGAGATTGTGCATGTAGCACACAATGTAAATGAGTTACTGTTTTTAGAATAAACTTTGGTTGCTGAAACATCAGCATTTAAAAATATATTTTGGCAGTGAAGTGTTCGGCTCAGTTGGAATACATTTATTGATATTAAAATGAGTAGTTTTTTTCTTTGACAAAATATTCTTTTATAATGTGAAAATGTAAATTGAAGGTCATGGAAATGTTAATTGTTCTTCTAGGAAAGGGAAAATGAATAAAATGGAATGATAGTTTTGTAATTTTATGTATACATATTTCTTTCAGTTAAGTCTTTACTAAGATCATTCTTTTACAAAAGCGTTTTTTTCTGATAATAAAATGACAATGTTTAAAAAAGAATAATGATGCAGAGGTTTGCCTTATTAAGTATGCAGATATATTACTAAACTTCAGTGGAAGTAGCACAGAAATAGGTAAGTAAGGACTCTAGAAATAGATCCTCACTCTATGAAAGCTTAATATGTGATAAAAAGGACATTTTATACCTTTATGAAAAGGGTGGATTAATCAAATAATGGTTGGAACAGTTGGCTGTGCACTTAGATAAAAGCAGAATTGTATCCCTATCATTCTTACGACGAAGAAGGTATTATTAGGCATTTTGTAAACCTCAGAATTGATTAAGGAAAAGGTCAGAATATATAACTGCACGAAAATGCAAAACTCTCATATGTTGAGAGATATTACATGTGAAGAGACAATTCACGAAATAGAAATATCTATGAAGAGATATTAACCTTACTAGTGATTGGAGAAATATAAACCATAACTTTTTCAGATTCATAAGTACTTATAACAGAGATGTTGGGGAAAACTAATATAATCATATGTTTCCATTGAGGATAAATTAATAACCTTTTTTGCAAGGCATAAAATTAACATTTTGGGCCAGGCTCGTTGGCTCACGCCTGTAATCCCAGCACTTTGGGAGGCCGAGGCAGGCAGATCACCTAAGGTCAGGAGTTCGAGACTAGCCTGGCCAACATGGTGAAACCCTGTCTCTACTAAAAATACAAAAATTAGCTGAGCGTGGTGGCAGCTACCCGTACCCCAGCTACTTGGGAGGCTGAGGCAGGAGAATCGCTTGAACCCGAGAGGTGGAGGTTGCAATGAGCCAAGATGGTGCCATTGCACCCTAGTCTGGGCAACGAGCAAAACTCTCTCTCAAAAAAATATGTATTTATGTATATATATATAACATAGTGAATTCTTACATACACCATGGTTAGAAACCCTGAAGGAAAAGATAAGTTTTAACCTGTCAACCATTTATAGACAGATATATCAATTTAAAACTTACACAGCAGAAGAAACCACAAGCAAGTTAAAAAGCAAGCAGCAGTGTGGAAGAAGATACGTCACTTAAACAGTATCCATATTAAAACTAAGAGGTTTCTACAACAGGATAAGGAGACAGTGTAATGAAAAAATGGACAAAGGGTATGAACTGGCAATTCACAGAAAAGAAAATGCCATTGGCCAATAAAATAGGAGGAAGAATCCCTTATCATTAGGAATGACACGTTAAAATGAGAATTCCATTTTCTATCCATGATTTAAGTGGCAGAAATGAAAACTCTTATGATATTAGGTATGAAGATATATGAAGAGCTCCATGTATTTCATATGGGAGTTTTCATATGTTTAGCCGTTTTGGAAAGCAGTTTGGTATATCTGTTAAAACTGGAAAATGCACTTACCTTACAACCTAGCAGTGTTGCTTCTAATTTAATATTCTGGGTTCATTCTGGCACATGGCATGAGAAGATATGCACAGGAGGTTAAACATTTGGGAGTATATTTGTGAGAGAACTTTCTAGAGCTGGAATTACTGGGTCAAAGAGGATGTAAATTTTAATGATTTGTTGTAGAAGTTTTTATACTGGTTTACCCTACCTTTAATAATGTATGAGTGAAAAATGCAAAGCCCAGACTTTGGAGCCAGACCATCTGGTTCACATTCTAACTTCACATTTTACTGACTGTGTAATCTTGGACAAGTTATTTAACGCCTATGTGCCTTTGTTTCCACCTGTGTAAAATGAGGATCTTGATAGTAACTGTAGGTGTAGTAAATTATTCACATAAAATAATAGAATACTTTCTGGTTCATAGTAAGCACTATATATGTTAGCTACTATAATTTGCAGCATTTTTTTTAAAAAGCAAGATATTGGAAGCTATGCCCATCTTTTGGAGAAATGGATAAAATGTATCATTGTCATACAGTTGAATACTATATAACCATTAAGAGGATTTAGATCTATTATAACATGAACAGATCTCAGAAACAATAAAAAAGTCAAAGTTTTAGAAACTTTAAGCATGACAATATGTTGTTTATATTTTTGTTGTTGTTGAGATAGAGTTTCACTCTCGTTGCCCAGGCTAGAGTGCAATGGCGCAATCTTGGCTCACTGCAACCTCCGCCTCCCGTGTTCAAGTGATTCTCCTGCCTCAGCCTCCTGAGTAGCTACACCACGCCTGGCTAGTTTTGCATTTTTAGCAGAAACGGGGTTTATCCATGTTGGTTAGGCTGGTCTTGAACTCCCGACCTCAGGTGATCCGCCCACCTCGGCCTCCCAGAATGCTGGGATTACAGGCGTGAGCCATCGCACCTGGTCTGTTGTTTATAATTTTTGAATTAAAAGAATAATGTTGTTTCATTTTACCTTTTACATTGAATTGGATTTTGGTTGTTTACCTAGGAACCTGAGGCTTTGGAGCTATCCCAGCCTGATAGCCTCCCAGTTTATTTTATCAGTGTGCATATGTATGTGTGTATGTTTTGTGTGTGTGTGCGTGCGTGTAAAATAATGTATTTTATATATATACATGATATACTAGTTAACATGTTATCATTTTGTTTTAAATTTAAATTATTTGGAAACTTGGTTCTTTTTGTTTTTTGAGACAGAGTTTCGCTCTTGTTGCCCAGGCTGGAGTACAATGATGTGATCTCGCCTCACTGCAACCTCTATCTCCCAGTTTCAATTGATTCTCATGTTTCAGCCTCCCGAGTAGCTGGGATTACAGGCATGTGCGACCACGCCTGGCTAATTTTTGTATTTTTAGTAGAGATGGGGTTTCACCATGTTGGTCAGGCTGGTCTCGAGCTTCTGACCTCAAGTGATGCACCCACCTTGGCCTCCCAGGGTGCTGAGATTACAGGCCTGAGCCACTACTCAAATTCAACTTTTTAAATATAGTGATTAGAACCAGGTAACCTTTGCATAACTCAGAATTTTGTGAAGAGGAGTAATTGCTCATATTCTTATCCAGTATTTTCACTTTCAGTATTATAGGCTAAAAGGAAAAACTGTTTCTCTGTAGTCAAAATACTTTGACACCAAATGTTTGGAATTTTCACACGAAGCAATTTTCTGTAGACACCAACTAGTTGCCCTACAATTTAATTCAGTTCTGACATTACCCAGACAGACCCCATAGGCCTAGGGATCAGTGCTGCAACATCCATCCCACTTGAGATGCCATTGCAAGTAGTGGGTCCTCACATTACCCACATCTAATATTCTACTTGGCTATAAATGACCCCTTCCTGTTTTTTTCTTTTCAGAGACAGGCTCTCACTATGTTACTCAGCCTGGTCTCAAACTCTTGGGCTCAAGCAGTCCTCCTGCCTCAGCCTCTCGAGTAGCTGAGATTACAGGTGCAGACCACCATACCTGGCAGTTCCTTATTTTTTTTTTTTTTGAGACAGTGTTGCACTGTCACCCAGGCTGGTTGCTTGCGATCATGGCTCACTGCAGCCTTGACCCCCCAGGCTCAAGCGATCCTCCTACCTCCGCCTCCCGAGTAGCTGTGACTGCAGGCCTGGATCACCACACCTGATTAATTTCTATACTTTTTTGTAGAGGCAGGGTTTCACTATGTTGCCCAGGCTGATTTCAAACTGCTAGGTTCAAGTGATCTGCCTGCCTCTCAGTCTTTTGTTTTTTATGTAACCCAGTGCTCCCAATAAATATCCTTGGATACTTGCACACATATGGGAGTATATTTGTGAGAGAACTTTCTAGAGCTGGAATTACTGGGTCAAAGAGGATGTAAATTTTAATTATTTGTTGTAGAAGTTTTTATACTAGTTTACATTATCTTTAATAATGTATGAGTGAAAAATGGAAAACCCAGAATGTGATGGGATCTCGTTTGCATAAAAAATGAAGGATGGAATTAGGCTATATACTTGTAGATGCATAGAATATATTTGGAAGGATACACTAGAATGAGTTAATAATGGTTGCTTCTAGGGAGGAGGATTGGGAATTTAGTGGAATGGAAATCTAGCGTGAACCTTTTTGTACTGTTTGAGTTTTCTGCCTTTGGGTGGGCATATTTTTCAGTTAAAATTCTGATCAGAATAAAATGTCAGAAAAACAGGTATATGAATATATTTGAATATATGCACCCCTAATTTTCCTTTTATACATAAGGTCTATGGGAGATTTGGAATCTGGCATTAACTCATATGCGCACACGTAAGCAGTAAGCATACGGTTATACATAAATAGCCCATGCTTTTTGTGGCTGTGACACTAGGGCATTATCAGGGTGGGGCCACAGCCACTTGACTCTTTATTTTGCTTCTTGGTATAAATGATACACAGGCAAATAAAATATCTTTATAGGTATAGTGACATTATACATTATAGTGCTAACTTTAAGTAAGATGATCCTAATGTAGTTGTGTGCTCTATCTCTAGTTAGAGATGTTTATGATTACTTCCGAGCTGTCCTGCAGCGTGATGAAAGAAGTGAACGAGCTTTTAAGCTAACCCGGGATGCTATTGAGTTAAATGCAGCCAATTATACAGTGTGGTAAGTAATACACATCATCAGTATTCCCTGCTTAAATGTTTTACTTCAAGTGGCTTTTCTTTTTTTAAACTGCACTTTTCTTTTTTTAAACTGTACTTTAATTTTTTTAAACTGTACTTTATTTTTTTTTGAAGGGGGGAGGGAGTTTCACTTTTGTTGCCCAGGCTGGAGTACAATTGGTGCAGTCTTGGCCCACTGCATCCTCTGCCTCCTGGGTTCCAGTGAGTTTCCTGCCTCAGCCTTCTGAGTAACTGGGATTACAGGCGCCCACCACCACGCCTGGCTAATTTTTTTTGTATTTTTAGTAGAGACACGGTTTCACCATGTTGGCCAAGCTGGTCTTGAAATCCTGACCTCAGGTAATCCACTCCCTGCAGCCTCCTAAAGTGTTTGGATTACAGGTGTGAGCCACTGCGCCTGGCCTTTAATTTCTATCAAAATAGCAATTCGCGTGTGGGTTTAAAAGTTAAGCTGCGTGAAAAGTAGCGATCTCCAGTCCATTCCCTCCCACTGCCAGTCCCACTCTGCAGAGATGGTAACTCTTAGGGATTTTTTTCTTGAATTAACCTCCATATTCTAGATAATTTGCTTAATTGGTTTTATTTTTTTCATTTCATTTTATTTTATTTTATTTTAGTTTATCTTATTTTTTATTTTTATTTTTGAGATGGAGTCTTGATTTGTCACCCAGGCTGCAGTGCGATGGCGTGATCT
This sequence comes from Mandrillus leucophaeus, assembly GCF_000951045.1. Lineage (NCBI taxonomy): Eukaryota > Metazoa > Chordata > Mammalia > Primates > Cercopithecidae > Mandrillus > Mandrillus leucophaeus. The sequence continues at coordinate 158,361 of NW_012107019.1, read as the reverse complement.
CGGCTCACTGCAACTTGTGCCTCAAGGGTTCAACCGATTCTCCTGCCTCAGCCTCTCCAGTAGCTGGGATTACAGGCACACACCACCATGCCCGGCTAATTTTTGTATTTTTAGTAGAAACGGGATTTCACCATGTTGGTCAGGCTGGCCTCCATGTCCTGACCTTGTGATCCGCCCACCTGAGCCTTCCAAAGTGCTGGGATTACAGATATGAACTGCTGTGCCCGGCTTATGTTTTTCCTTTAAAACATTATTCCTTCTGTGAAAGATGGTTCGTTCTCCACTACCCTCCCTACATCACAAATGAGCACTCAGTTTATGTCCATGCTGACACACTATTTTTTTTTTTTTTTTTTGAGACGGAGTTTCACTCTTTTTGTCCAGGTTGAAGTGCAATGGTGTGATCTCGGCTCACTGCAACCTCTGCCTTCAGGTTCAATCAGTTCTCCTGCCTCAGCCTCCCAGGTATCTGGGATTACAGCCATGCGCCCCCACACCCGTCTGATTTTGTATTTTTAGTAGAGATGGGGTTTCACCATGTTACTCAGGCTGGTCTCGACCTTCAGACCTCAGGTGATCCCACCCGCCTCATCCTCCCAAAGTGTTGGGATTACAGGCATAAGCCACTGTGCCCGGCTGCTGACCCACATTTAATAGTGTAATTACATTCCCTCTGTCATTTTTGTTTTCTTTGTACCAGTAAGTAATTTGTCTTCCAGATGCTCTGATATATGTGAAGTGTCATTTTTCTATTGAACACAGGTCATCCTTCAGTTCCATTTTTCTCTTCACCAGTTGGATGCTACATAGCTGGTCTTCAGCTCATTTGTGTGTTAGATCCCCTGTGTCCTAGATCCCATACCTTTCTCTTTCTTGATTCACTTTCTCATTTTATAGAGCATATCATTGAATAGAAGGATGGAAAATAATTTTTGAGATTTATACAATTAAAAATCATTAGTCTCCCTTCAACTTTAGTAATAAAATTCTAGATTGGACATTATTTTCACTCAGTATTTTAAAACTCTTTTTCTGTTTCTCTTAGCTTCTTTTCAGCTTGAGAAGATTTCCATTCCTTTGTTTAAAACTTTTCTTTTTCTCTTTATGTTCTGGGGATTCTTCTGTGTTCTTCTGATAATTTCTTCTCTTTCCTCTGTTTTCTTTTTCTGAAATGCCTTTTAGTTCTATGTTGTATCTCCTGGATTTTTTTTTTTTTTTTTTTTTTGAGATGGAGTTTCAATCTGTCGCCCAGGCTGGAGTGCAGTGGCGCAATCTTGGCTCACTGCAAGCTCTGCTTCCTGGGTTCATGCCATTCTCCTGTCTCAGCCTTCCGAGTAGCTGGAACTACAGGCACCTGCCACCACCCCCAGCTAATTTTGTTTTTGTATTTTTAGTAGAGACGGAGTTTCCCTGTGTTAGCCAGGATGGTCTCGATCTCCCGACCTCATGATCTGCCCACCTCAGCCTCCCAAAGTGCTGGAATTACAGGCGTGAGCCACCACGCCCGGCCTTCTCCTGGATTTTTCTTATTTTCATTTGTTTATGTTTTTATTTACTTTTGAGATATTTCATCAATTTTATTTTCTAACTTGTATGGGTTTTTAAAGATTCTGCATACAGTTTTAATTTGGGGGAGCTGTTTTTTTGTTCTCTGAATATTTTTTTTAAATAGCATCGTGTGTGTGTGTTTTGTTTTTTTAATTTCATGGACGTGAGATCTTTTCATCTCTTTTGTTCTCTTTCACATAAATATTTTTCTCAATGGTTGGTAATTTTTGATTTTCTCTTTTTGCGTATGAGAGAGACAGGAAAAATCCTGATTGGAAGCCTTGTATGTGGCAGGATTTATCAGTTGGAGGGCTTCACTGTGAAGTTACTGAGTGGGGGATGTGGCTGTGTTGTAGTGAAATCTCACTTGTCAGTATTTAAGTCTTTTCTCTTGGACAGTGTGTCTCTCAAAGAGTATTAAGTGGTTTATTGCCTCAGTAATGTACATTTGACTGCCATAGTTCTGAGGGGTTAGGCAGGGGAAATGATAGGAGAGTCTCACTGTTTAGGATATCAACTTTTTGCTTTTTTGCAAATCTTATCCTGTTGCAATTTGAAATAGAAACTTTTTTTTTTCTAACTTTGTATATCAACATTTTAAATGTCCTTATTTCCACCCTTTAACTCACCCTGCCTTCCAATGTGCCTTGTAACCCATTCTGCTTCAGATTTTTCCAGAGAATAAAGCCACTTGTCTCCTGCCCAAGACAGGATGTCACTTCTGCTCAGGGTAGTGGGAACGGTCTTGGCCACCAAGGACTCTTTCTATAGACTTTCCACTGCTTTTAGTCCCACCTTTGACCCCCAGTTTTAGAAATATGTCATACCTCTGACTTCTGGAATTTTTTTAAAGTCTTATTCTATTTTTTAGTCAGTTAAATCTTGTCTATCTGCTTACACTTCCCATAGTGTCGTTGACCTCTTCCAGTTGCTGTGGTGTCTTTGTCCCTGATTCTCTTTGTTCTTGTGGGTTTATTCCTTTGTTGTCATTTTACTGGGGTTTTATTAGGGAGTGAGAATAAACTTGTTTACTTAATCTACCCTGTTTAACTGGAATTCTCAGTGTGTTTCATCATTTTTGGAACTTAGATTACACTTAAAGATTTCCTGCGAGTTTATTGCTGTTTTGAAAGAAGCAGTATACCTGGAATCAATTACCGATAAAAGCCAAGGGCTTATATTTACATGCTTTGGGAAGTCTACTGTTTGTTTTTTTTTTTTTTTTTTTGAATAATAATGGGGAGAAATACTCTCTCCTGTTTAGCGTTTTATTTTATTTTATTTCTATTAATTTTTTTGAGATGGAGTCTCATGCTGTTACCCATTGGAGTACAGTGACATGATCTTGGCTCACTGCAACCTCTGCCTCCCGGGTTCAAGCGATTCTTGTGCCGCAGTGTCGCAAATAGCTGGAATTACAGGTGTCTGACACCACACCCAGCTAATTTTTGTATTTTTGTTTGTTCATTTGTTTGTTTTTTGAGACGGAGTCTCGCTCTGTCACCCAGGCTGTAGTGCAGTGGTGTAATCATTGCTCACTACAACCTCTGACTCCTGGGTTCAAGCGAGTCTCCTGCCTCAGTCTCCCGAGTAGCTGGGACTACAGGTGCATGCCACCAAGCCCAGCTAATGTTTTCGTGTTTTTAGTAGAGATGGGGTTTTACCATGTTAGCCAGGATGGTCTCAATCTCCTGACCTCGTGATCTGCCCACCTCGGCTTCCCAAAGTGCTGGGATTACAGGCTAATTTTTGTATTTTTAGTAGAGATGGGGTTTTGCCATGGTAGCCAGGCTGGTCTCAAACTCCTGACCTTGAGTGATCTGCTGCCTCGGCCTCCCAAAGTGAGCAGTTCATTTTAAAAGCTAATAAAATTAGGTCCTGGAATGTCCCTTACTATATATTGAGTTAAAAATTTTGAAGTAAAACTAGACCAGAACTAACGACGTCTTTAGGAAAATTGTGTGGTGGTGGTGGTGGTGGTTAAACCCCACCTATGGGGAATTTAAAGACAAACTTGTTTCATTTACAAGTAGCATTTTTGTGGTGGTTCTAAAAGTAAATATTTTGTTAATGTGTATAATAGAATTAATTTCTTATATGTATAATGTATCTACACGAACAAGGTATACTGTATAGGGAAAGAAATGTCTTTGATTCTCATGTTATAGAACACTGGTGACCAGAGTAGTACCTGAATATAATTTTAGTTGGTTGTCTGTCATTACTTAAGAATAAGAAATTTACTTTTCTTCTATCTCATACTTGTTACCTTTCACTATTTTTTTCTTTTTGAGACGGAGTTTCACTCTTGTTGCCTGGTCTGGAGTGCAATGGCATGATCTCGGCTTACCGCAGCCTCTGCCTTCTGGGTTCAAGTGATTCTCCTGCCTCAGCCTCCCAGGTAGCTGGGATTACAGGCATGCACCACCTTGCCAGCTAATTTTGTATTTTTAGTAGAGACAGGGTTTCTCCATGTCGGTTAGGCTGGTCTCAAACTCCTGACCGCAGGTAATCTGCCTCTCAAAGTGCTGGGGTTACAGGCATGAGCCACCGCGCCCGGCCACCTTTCACTGTTTTTACTAAAAGGGCTTGATTTCTTCCAGTGACCAGATAGTCGTATGAATTTGGACACTCACAAGCAGTTAAATTGTTAAATTTTTTTTTTTTTCTTTTTTTTGGGGTGGAATCTCCCTCTGTCGCCCAGGCTAGAGTGCAGTGGCGTGATCTTGGCTCACTGCAACCTCTGCCTCCTGGGTTCAGGCAATTCTGCTTCAGCCTCACCGAGCAACTGGGACTACAGGCGTGCACCACCATGCCCAGCTAATTTTTTTTTGTATTTTTAGTAGAGACGAGGTTTCACCACATTGGCAAGGATGGTCTTGAACTCGACCTCATGTGATCCGCACACCTTGGCCTCCCAAAGTGCTGGGATTACAGGCATGAGCCACTATGCCTGGCCTATATAATTGTTAAATTATACAGATTACCTGACAAAAATTTATCTAACTCTATTGCTGACTTGTAGTTGTATTTGACATTGTTATTAGGCAACTTCTGTGGAATAATGCGACTTTGGATGTTTTATGTTTGCCCTAGGCATTTCCGGAGAGTTCTCTTAAAGTCACTTCAGAAGGATCTACATGAGGAAATGAACTACATCACTGCAATAATTGAGGAGCAGCCCAAAAACTATCAAGTTTGGTAAGTTTGGAGTCTTGCCGTGTCTCCCAGGCTGGAATACAGTGGCGTAATCTTGGCTCACTGCAGCCTCTGCCTCCCAGGTTCAAGTGATTCTCCAGCTTCAGCCTCCTGGGTAGCTGGGATTACAGGCACATGCCACCACACCTGGCTAATTTTGTATTTTTAGTAGAGATGGGGTTTTGCCATGTTGGCCAGGCTGGTCTCGAACTTCTGACCTCAGGTGATCTGCCAGCCTCAGCCTCCCAAAGTGCTGGAATTACAGGTGTGAGCCATCCTGCCTGGCCTAGAATTTTATTTAAAAACTACCACTCTAGCCAGGTGCAGTGGCTCATGCCTGTAATCCCAGCAGTTTGGGAGGCTGAGGCGAGCGAATCACTTTAGTTCAGGAGTTCAAGACCAGCCTGGCCAACATTGGTGAATCCCTGTCTCTACTAAAAATACAAAAATTTAACCAGGTGTGGTGGCACGCCTGTAATCCCTGCTACTCAGGAGGCTGAGTCAGGAGAATCACTTTAACCCGGGAGGTGGAGGTTGCAGTGAGCTGAGATCACACCACTGCACTCCAGCCTGGGTGACTGAGTGAGACTCTGTCTGAAAAAAAATAAATAAATAAAAAATTAAAAAACTAAAAACTTTACCATTGTAGCCTCTTGATTACAAGATTGTTGTATTTCTAAGAAATTACATTATAAAATAATTGGTTTAATGAGAAAAGAGATTAAATGGAGAGTGTCATACCCTCACTAAAGTTATTTACCCTGTGGAATTAAGGTGCTTTTATGTAAAAATCTGTAGCTATAAAATTCTGACATCACAGGCATTAGTATTTGATTACATCGTGTTTTTGCTAAAGAGAAATTGTTTTTCTTTTCTGGATACTGCAGACAGTGTCATTAGCACTTCATCACCCACTGTTATGTAAAACAAAACCACTCAAAGTAGCTGCTACAGTAAGCCCAGCAGTTTTTAAATTGTTGTACATTTCTAGTTGTCCATTCTGTTCGTTTTATAACCATTATAATACAGGTAATGCAAATTATGTATCCCAGTTAACTAATCACTTTTATTAACTTCTAACTATGAAAACTTATGCTTTAACATAAAGCCCTGTAATTCCTTAAATCGGAGAACATCAGCGTGGACTTTTTCTTCCTCAGTTTGATATCCTGGAGGATCTCATTCTTAGCTTTCTAAATTACTGAACTCACCAGCAACCTGGAAAAATAAAATGCAGGTAGTGTTCATTGACTTGGAGGATTTCTAAAATAAATTTGGAAACCTTCTGTCTAGGCTTTTGTTTTTGGTAGTATCTTGTGTTAATCTGTAAGACAAATTTTTAAATTTTCCAGGCATGTAGAATAGTCATTAAGCATTAAATCCTTCCTTTTTTCCTATTATTCTGCTCACTTTTTGTTGAATGAATGTTATACTCTAATAGATTTTTTAAAGATCCATTTTGAGAGAGAGTTCACTAACCATATAATTCCCTCATTCAAAGTATATAATTCAGTGTTTTTTAGTATATATACAGATCTGTACAATCATTACCATAGTGAAGTTTAGAACATTTTCACTAATAGAGTTCTATAAATATTTCAGCCAAAGAAAAAAATGGAACCCAATATAAAATAAGCCTTAAGTGTTTTCCTAGTACAGAAACTCCTCTGTTGACAGCTTGCAACTTGTCATAGCTACTTGCCGGTGTAGCAGTGAATTCAGTTCTGCCCACTAATTTGTAGACTGAGAAACTGCTTGTTTGGTGACACTTTGCACTTAGGGAAAATTGATAGGTGTTTGTTAAGTAGAGAAACTTACATATTTAATAAAATAATAGCACATTTTATCTTGTCTCTCATTATACAATCTAGTAATGTTTCTGAATTTTTTGGCACAATTTCATGGTTGTCGAAAGATACTACCAGATGTAGTTTGAGATAAACTATCTGATTTTTTTTCTTTTTTTTTTTTTGTGTGTGTTCCTTTTCTCTCCAGTAGAGTGTTGAGAATTAGAGGTGAATTTTTGTTTGTTGCATATCAGCTTTACAACATGTGCTGCTGATGTTTTAGTTCTTGGGTAAATTAACACAAAACTTCTCTCCCTTCTTCTCTGGGCTTTAGGCATCATAGGCGAGTATTAGTGGAATGGCTAAGAGATCCATCTCAGGAGCTTGAATTTATTGCTGATATTCTTAATCAGGATGCAAAGAATTATCATGCCTGGCAGCATCGACAATGGGTTATTCAGGTATTGCCTTTCTTGTACAGTGTTTGTCAGATTTTTATTTTTTTAACTGAACTAAATTACTCTTTTTTTAAAATTTTTTTTATTTTTTTATTTTTGAACTAAATTACTCTTAAAGTCTGTTTGTAAACCAAAACACACGCATATGTAGATCATTGCACACAATGTATAATAATTAAAAATTATTGGCCATGTTTGGTGGCTCATGTCTGTGATCCCAGTACTTTGGGAGGCCAAGGCAGGAGGATTGAGTGAGGCCAGGAGTTTGAGATCAGCCTGGGCAACAAGGTGAGACCCCCGTCTTTACAAAAAATAGAAAACTTAGCCAGGCATGGTGGCACACACCTGTTTTCGCAGCTGCTTGAGAGGCTGAGGCAGGAGGATTGCTTGAGCCCAAGAATTCGAGGTTGCAGTGAGCTATGATTACACCACTGCACTCTACCCTTGGCAACAGAGTGAGACCCCATCTATTAAAAAAAAAAAAGGGAAGAATTATTAAGGTAATTAAAACCTGACATCCTTCGTGTTAGCTAATCTTAATAATCTCTTTGGATATGGTACATTTTTAGTATTTTTTAGATTGAATTTGTATCATATTTGCTAACAAATTGAGTATAAAAAGTAGCATATTTTTACTACAGATGTATTATTTTAACTAACAGGTATATATAATATACATTAAGTTTTTTTCATATATAAACTTTGGAATATGATTTTACAGTAACTTAAATAAAACTTAATAAAAGTTAAGTTTTAATAAAAGTAACTTAAATAAAAACTTAATTTTATTTCTACCCACGTCAAAAGTTTTCTGCTAAATCCTGAATAGAATAGTTGTAACTCCCACTCTGGGTATTTTATTTATTTTAAACAGTTCTAGTATTGTTTCCTGTGAATTTTTTCCAGGAATTGCTACTTTCTGCACTATTCATTAGACCAAGAGCATTTCACCAAATATTTAAAACTTGAAAATGTTTAAACTTTTCCAAATTTGATTAAAGGGATAACGTATTCTAAAGGTATTCAATATTTTTACTTATTTCTGAAAAACTTAATCACATAAAGGCATACATTTTACACATACAGCTCTCTCCATCTACCACAGTAGATTAAGACATAGAACATAACCAGTATTTTTGAAAAGCTCCCTTAACTGACATGCTTCTTACGGAAATTATCATAAATGATTCCTATGAGAAAGGATTCCAGAATATCCCTTAATTGTGTTGTAGCTTATGCATTTCTATTTATTTTATAAAGTGTACATAATTGTCTTTGTTTTCATATTTGATATATTACGGTTTTATATGTTTCCAACATAATTTTTAAAAGGTAGTGATTTCAACTATAATGAATTCTGAAAACTGAACAGAGAATCTGTTCTATACATTTTAATATGCGAAAGGAAATAATTTGTCCCAAGTGGGACATATATACATCCTTTTTTTTTTTTGAGACGGAGTCTCGCTCTGTCACCCAGGCTGGAGTGCAGTGGCCGGATCTCAGCTCACT
>NW_012107019.1:130865-148545 GCF_000951045.1 Mandrillus leucophaeus | reverse complement strand
AAAAAAAAAAAAAAAAAAAAAAAAATTTCGTGACATATATATAAAAAAGTGGTAAAATTTTAGTTTTAAACGTTAGTTTTAAACATGAATTATAAACATTCATGGCCTGTATGTCATTGGCATTGACTGTACTAGAGCCTCTTAAGTGAAGGAGTGGAGGACCCTTCTTTGTCCTCAACTGATCACAGATTGGGTGTATTTTACTGTATTTCATGTATGTCTCATTTATATAAAATACAGTAAAAATCAATTACTTTAAAAATGAGGCTGGGTGCAATGGCTCATGCCTGTAATCCCAACACTTTGGGAGGCCCAGGCAAGTGGATTCCATGAGGCCAGGGGTACAAGACCAGCCTGGCAACATGGCAAAACCCCGACTCTACAAAAAATACAAAAAAAATTAGACGAACGTAGTGGCGCATGCTTGTGTTCGCAGCTACTCAGGAGGCTGAGGCAGGAGAATCACTTGAGCCCAAGAGGTCGAGGCTATGGTGAGCTACGCTCATGCCACTGCACTCCAGCCTGGGTGACAAAATGAGACCCTGTCTCAAAAGAAAAAATTAAAAGTGAAATACAGACACACACAATACTACTCACCAGTCAAAAGAAGTGAATGATCCATACAGGCAACAACTTGGATGGATCTCAAGGGTATGATCCTTAGTGGAAAGGGAATTCTCAGGTTTCAAACTGTATGGCTCCATTGAGATAATATCCTTGAAACAGCAAAATTATAGATGTAGAGAACAGACCAGAGGTTGCCAGGGTGAGGGAAAAGGGGGTACAGCTATAAAGATAGGGGTAGCATGAGGCAGTTTCTGTGTGCTGAAAATCTTGATTGTGGTGGTTATACTATATATGAGATAAAATTGTGTAGATTTATATTCTACCCCTACTCCCCCATCTGTACCACGTACACACAAGTGAGTACATGTAAAATCTGAACAAGGTGAGCAGTTCCATTAACACTAATGTACAGATGTCATTTTCTGGTTTTGGAATTGCACTTTAGTTAGTAAGATGTTTACCGTTTGGGGAATCTAAATGAAGGTTATACAGGGCACTGTGTTATATTTGTAACTTCCATGAATCTGAAAACAAACAGAAACATGTATAGAAGACCCCACTCCCTGTTTTTCATTATTAGACTCAACAGACATAAAATTGTTACATTGATACAAAAGCTTGTAGTTGTTTACTCTCTTTCTATACTTAGCATGCTGGAGACTGAGAACAGTGGGAGGACACCAATCAGTGCCCACCCTAGGCACTGGTTCCTGAACTTGACTAGGAACTTTCACAAAAATGTTACTTTCCTTAACGTGTTTATTTTTATGATCACCTGTAATATCGGGGACTATCAATATCGGGGACTATCATAGAAGATTTTTACGTTTTTGCTGTTATCAAATAAGAAGACTCCATTATCTTTTTCAAAGTGAATGTCCCCTACTTTCAAAGTATTTGTAAGTTTTATTCTCCTCTTTTAAATTATCTTTATTGGTTCTCTTCCCCCATGATTTTTTTTATTAAGACAGCTTTATAATATAAAAAATTTGTATTGGCCAGGTGCGGTGACTCATGCCTGTAATCCCAGCACTTTGGGAGGCCGAGGTGGGCAGATTGCTTGAGCTCAGGAGTTCAGGACCAGCCTGGCTTGGTTGGGTGCTGTGGCTCACGCCTGTAATCCCAGCATGTTGGGAGGCCGAGGCGGGCAGATCGCGAGGTCAGGAGATAGAGACCATCCTGACTAACACGGTGAAACCCCGTCTCTACTAAAAATACAAAAATTAGCCAGGCGTGGCGGCAGGTGCCTGTAGTCCCAGCTACTTGGGAGGCTGAGGCAGGAGAATGACGTGAGCCCGGGAGGTGGAGCTTGCAGTGAGCCGAGATAGCACCACTGCACTCCATCCTGGGTTACAGAGTGAGACTCTGTCTCAAAAAAAAAAAAAAAGACCAGCCTGACCAACATGGTAAAACCTGGTCTCTACGAAAACTACAAAAATTAGGCGGTTATGTTGATGCACGCCTGTGGTCCCAGCTACTTGAGGGACTGAGGCAAGAATGTCGTTTTAGCCCAGGAGACAGAGGTTACAGTGAGCTGAGACTATGCCACTGCACTCCAGCCTGGGTGACCAAGTGAGACGCTGACTCAATAAAAATAATAGAAATTTATATCTTTGTCCAATTGTGTATATTTCCTTTTTTTTTTTTTTTTTTTTTTTGAGACAGGGTCTCTTTCTGTTGCCCAGAGTGCAGTGGTGTGATCATAGCTCACTGCAGCCTTAAACTCCTAGGCTCAAGTGATCCTCTTCAGCCTCCTGAGTAGCTGGGATCTAGGCATGTGCCACCATGCCCAACTAATTTTTTTCTTTTTATTTTTGTTATTTTTATTAATAAAAATATTGGGTGTGCCACCAATAAAAATACAAATAAATTTTTGTATTTTTAGTAGAGATGGGGTTTCACCCTGTTAGCCAAGTTGGTCTCAAACTCTGACCTCAGGTGATCCGCCCACTTTGACCTCTCAAAGTGCTGGGATTACAAACGTGAGCCACCGTGCCTGGCCTGTCTTTATTATTTTTCCAGATGAGGTCTTGTTATGTTGCCTCAGCTGGTCTCGAACTCCTGGCCTCAAGTGACCTTTCTGCCTCAGCCTCCTGAAGCAGTAGGATTGCCCATGAGAGCCACCACTCCTGACCATGTATGCTTCTCTCCATGTATTTTAATGTAATTTTATCATATATGTGCACTTTTGAATGCTACCCTTTTACTTAATTTTCATTTTTGAATGCTGCCCTTTTACTTCGATTATTAATATCGGCCAGGCATGGTGGCTTAAGCCTGTAATCCCAGCACCTTAGGAGGCTGAGGTGGGTAGATCACCTGAAGTTGGGAGTTCGAGACCAGCCTGACCAACATGGAGAAACCCCATGTCTACTAAAAATACAAAATTAGCCAGGCGTGGAGGGGCATGTCATCCCAGCTACTCGGGAGGCTGAGTCAGGAGAATAGCTTGAACCCGGGAGGTGGAGGTTGCAGTGAGCGGAGATCACGCCATTGCACTCCAGCCTGGGCAACAAGAGTGAAACTCCGTCTCAAAAAAAAAAAGATATATTAATATCAAGTCACATCAAATTTATATCTATACTCATTCTCTTACTAGTGAGTTTGTTGGGGTTTTTTTTCCTCAAAATTTTCTTGGATGTCTTTTTGCCTGCTTTCTGTATGTGTCTTTCCAGGCTCTGTAATCAATTTCATACTTATATCCCCCTCTATTTCCTTTACTTGCAGCTGTCACTACTTTCTGAATTTGTGATAAATCCTGTGTCCTCAGTTCCGTCGTCTTTGTTGTAGTTTTTTTTTATTTTTATTGTTCATAAATAATGGGACATTTCTGATTGGATGATTTTTCTAAATTTTTCCTTTAGGAATTTAAACTTTGGGAAAATGAGCTGCAGTATGTGGACCAACTTCTCAAAGAGGATGTGAGAAATAACTCTGTCTGGAACCAAAGATACTTCGTTATTTCTAACACCACTGGCTACAATGATCGTGCTGTATTGGAGAAAGAAGTCCAGTTAGTAATCTCCTTCACTTGCTCATTCATTACAAACATGTTTGCATGCCTACCATGTCTCAGGCACTGGGGATACAGCAGATCAAGATCCTACCTCATGGAACTAAAAGAAAGAGGACAGAGTACTGAGTGAAACATACGATGATAAATTTACAAATAATGTAGCATACCTCTACTTCGTTGTATCTTAAGTTTCTTGAAATATTGCTACTGGAGATTGAAAAGAAATCTTAATGTTATGAGGTATTGTTTAAGAAGCTTTATTTTAAAACCATCTCATTAAATTCCGTTGCATTTTAGATAGTTGTCCCTAGATGCCATGTTACCCTAGTGCAGGGTTTGGGGCCGGTAAGTTTTTGTTGCGGGGGGCTATCTTGTGTTTTGTAGGGTATTTAGCAGCATCCTGGCCTTAAAACAAAAATGTTTTCAGACATTGCCAAATGTCCTCTGAGCAGTAAAGTCACCCCCAAGTTGAGAACTAGTATACAAAGAGCTATTATTAGAGCTAGAAATTTCTGAATTGGCATCAATTTCTATATTGTATCCATAAACATTAGTAGCCGCGATTTTTGTGACCTTATTTGTCCATTGTGTGTGAGTGTCTGTTTCGTAATTTGAACAGGCTTGTTGTTTTCAGAGCCTGATGAGATGGGAGTCGTGATCTGAGTGTAAACATGTATGAGTGACTGTTGGGTGGAGCTGACTGGTATGGTGCATCTCCTCTCCTCCAAGCTCTTGATGTTGCCTGGATCGAGGCAGCTTGCTCTTCTTTTATCTGCTCTATACAGGATTCTGGTGACTTAAAATTTATGAAAGGTTTTAATCCATGTCTCACCTTAACATTCTGCTCTGGGCTTATATCTGGAGCGTGCACTACCCCTCAAGCACACTTTATGTTTTTTTTCTAGTGCTCTCCTATATAAAGCTCTACAGGCATACCTGATTTTTCGAGCCTTGCAGATACTATGTTTTTTGTTGTTTTTGTTTTAACAAGTTGAAGGTTTGTGGCAGTCTTGCGTTGAGCATGTCTGTCAGTGCCATTCTTTATCACTGCACGTGTTCACTTTGTGTCTCCGTGTCACATTTTGGTACTCCTCAGTATTTCATATTTTTTCGTAATCATTATGTCTGTTCCAGTGATTTGTGATCAGTCATCTTTGATCAGTCATCTATTGTAATTGTTTGGGGGTGCCACAAACTGCACCCATATAAAATAGCGAATATCACTGTTGCATGTGTTCTACCATCTCTCTCCCTCCCCTCAGGCCTCCCTATTCCCTGAGACACAACAATATTGAAATTAAGCCAATTAACCCTACAATGTCCTCTGAGTGTTCAAGTGAAAGGAAGAGTCACACCCTCTCACTTTAAATCAAAAGCTATAAATGATTAAGCTTAGTGAGGAACACATGTCAAAAGCTGAGATAGGTGCAAAGCTAGGTCACTTGCACCAAACACCAAACTCATAAGAAAGAGTTCTTGAAGGAAATTAAAAGTGCTGCTCCAATGAACACATGGATAAAACAGCATTATTGCTGATATGGAGGAAGTTTGAGTGGCCTGGATAAAAGATAAGACCAGCCACAGCATTCCCTTAAGCCAAAGCCTAATCCAGTGGAAGCCCTAATTCTCTTTAATTTGATGAAGACTGAGAGAAGTGAGGAAGCGGCAGAAGAAAACCTGGATGCTAGCAGAGGCTGGTTCATGAGGTATAAGAAAGAAGCCATCTCCATAGCATGGAAGTGCAAGGTGAAGCAGCAAGTGCTGCTGGAGAAGCTGCAGCGACTTCTCCAGAAGATCCAGCTCAGATCACTGATGAAGGTGACTACATGTAAACAGAAGGTTTTCAGTGTAGATGAAACAGCCTTCTATTGGAAGAAGATGCCATCTAGGACTTTTCATAGCCAGAGAGAAGGCACTGCTTCAAAGCTTCACACAGCTGGCTGAATCTTGTTAGGGTCTAAGGCAGCTGGTGACTTTAAGTTGAAACCAGTGCTCTATGACGATTCTGGAAATCCTAGGGCCTTTAAGAATTATGCTGAATCTCCTCCGCCTGTACTCTATAAATGGAACAACAAAGCCTGGATGACAGCACATCTGTTTACAGCATGGTTTACTGAATATTTTAAGCCCTCTTTGAGGTCTATTGTTCAGAAAAATTTCTTTGAAAATATGACTGTTCATTGACAATGGACCTGGTCACCCAAGAGCTCTAATGGAGATGTGCAAGGAGATGCTGTTTTCAAGCCTGTGAACACAACATCCGTTCTGCAGCCCATGGATAAAGGAGTCATTTTGATTTTAAAGTCTTACTATTTAAGAAATAAATTTTGTAAGGCTATGAGCTGCCATAGATAGTGATTCCTCCAGTGAATCTGCGGAGTCGATTGAAAACTTTGTGGGAAGAATTTACCATTCTAGATGCTATGAGGAATATTCGTGATTCATAGGAGGAGGTCAAAATATCAACATTAACAGGAGTTTGGAAGAAGTTGATTCCAGCCCTCATGGATGACTTTGAGGGGTTCAAGACTTTAGAGGAAGAAGGAACTGCTGCTGTGGTGGAAACAGCAAGGAAACTAGAATTAGAAGTGCAGCCTGAAGATGTGACCGAACTGCTGCATCATGACAATACTTGATCAGATAAGGAGTTGCTTCTTACGGATGAGCAAAAGAAGTAGTTTCTCAAGATGGAATCTAATCCTGGTAACGACGTTGTGAAATCACATTGTTGAAATGACAACAAAGGATTTTTAATATTGTAAATATTACCTAAACTTAGTTGATAAAGCAGCAGCAGAATATGTGAGAGGATTGACTCCAGTTTAGAAAAGTTTTACTGTAAAATGCTATCAGACAGCGTCACATGCTACAGAGAAATCTTTTACTGTTGTCTTATTTTAAGAAATTGCCACAGCCACCTCATCCTTCAGCACCCAGCACCCTACCCTGATCAGTCAGCAGCCATCAACATGGAGGCCAGACCCTCCACCAGCAGAAAGATTACGACTTGCTGAAGGCTCAGATGATCATTAGCATTTTTTAGCAATAAAGTATTTTTTAATTGAGGTATGTACATTGTTTTTTTAGATATGATGCTATTGCATACTAGACTACAATATAGTGTAAACATAATTTGTATGTGCTGGGAAACAGAAAAGTCGTGTGACTTGCTTAATTGTGATAAAATCGCTTTGTTGAACCTTCGATATCTGTAAGGTATTCCTGTACTGTTCAATATGGTAGCCACTAGCCACATACAGCTATTTAAGTTTCAACCAGTGTGATTATAAAAAATTAAAAATAGAGTTCTTTCATTGCACATGTCCTATTTCGGGCATTCAGTACCCGCATGTGGCTAGTGACTACCATATTGGACAGCACATACAAAGAACATTTCCATCATCCCTGGCAGTTTTATTGAACTTTATTGGTCTAAAGATTGACAGTAGTTAGTGGTAACAAAGTATTTTAAAAGTTGAATATGAAGAGTTTTCAAAATGCAAACTTATAGCCTTTTCAGAGGCAGATCACTGGCTTCCTATTGCCAAATAGAAACAGAAGTATTTAAAATGTGAAGAGTAGCTGTAGGTATCTAGAATTTACAGGTTGTTAACTTTTTTTCACTCTAAGCATACACAGATGTACATAATTATTTTGTCATCTTTTTCCTTTTATTACAAAAGTAATACAGTGTAGTTATGGGGGAAATTGTACCGAATTCTATAAAGTAAAACGTCAAAGTCTTTTACTGTTCTTCATCCCACATCCCATTTTCCAGAGTGAGGTATAATTGGGTGAATTTTTCCAAACTTTGTAAATACACTTGCAAACATTTATACACAGCAACCTAATAATTATATAGACATTGCCTTTTCACTTAATGTGTCATGTCCCTTTTTCTAGACTATGAGTGCATAGTCTTCTAGTACTACCAATAACAGCATTTGTCAAGCATTTACTATATGCTACTAATTCTAACAGCTCTCTGAGACACTTCATGAAGAACTTGAGGTTCCAGGTAATTCTGTAATTTGCCCAAGAGCACATAATTTATGGGACCAGAATTTGAAGTGAGGTAGCCTGACTTCAAAGTTCATCGGTCTTTTTGTTTGTTTGTTTTCCTAAGAGACAGGATTTCGCTCTGTCACCCAGGCTGGAGTGCAGTCACGGATCATAGCTCACTGCTGCCTTGAGCTCCTGAGCGCAAGGAATCCTCTCACCTCAGCCTCCGAGTAGCTGGGACTACAGGCATGTGCCACTGCACCCAGCTAAGTGTTAAAATTTTTTGTAGAGATGAGGTCTCATTATGTTGCCCAGACTAGTCTTGATCTCCTGGCCTCAAGCAGTCTTCCTGCTTTGATCTCTGAAAGCGCATGTTTTAACCATAAAAATAGGTAATGCTTTAGTACACATGTGCATAAATAAAAATTTAGATATTGCCAAGATGAAATTAAGAATCTTAAATAAGGACCAGCTAAGACCTGCAGGGACATGGTTTCGCAAATAATTGGAAACAAGTCATGTAAAAGTAGTTGGAAAAATACTTTTATCATGTTGAGTGAGTTTATTATTACTCTGTGGAAAAAAAAAATTTACAGTAACAGCGCTGCAGCAGAACCATGACTACCAAGCTTGTCAGTGACTTACTCATCTGAACAATTATGTGGTGAAGCACGTTCTGTGGCTCCCTTGGGATTTGTAATCGAGTCTGAATTATATTTAATCTGTTTAAGGGGAAGACAAAGGTATGGAGCACCCATTTTGACAGGGAATCACATCACAGTTTACTAGTCATCTTGCTTTGAAATACAAGAAATACGTTGTGTTGATTTTTCATTTTTATTCTTTGTCTATGTAATTTCCATGCCATTTTTTAATGATAGCTAAAGATTATTGGGACGTAAGTAGAGCTTAGACTGCTTTTCCAATGTTGCTTTACCAGTAAATGGAAAGTCTTCTTTTAGCTGATGTTTTCTTCAAAAGGAAAATCTTCCATATTATTTAAAGGAAATATTTTATGTTACTTTTATTCCTATTGTGAATTGAAGCTTTTAGATTAGTTTTGTGTCCTTCCCTAGAACTGAATTGACAGCTGCAGTCTTAAGGTATTCTCTGATTTAAATATGACCTAGAGAGGTGCCACAGTGCACTAAGAGAGATGCTTACACAAGTGAAAGTGTGTTTCCAAAGTTGCACCACAATCTTAGTAAAACTGTGTCTCGGCCGGGCGCTCTGGCTCACGTCTATAATCTCAGCACTTTGGGAGGCCGAGGCAGGCAGATCACAAGGTCAGGAGTTCGAGACCAGCCTGGTCAATATGGTGAAACCCTGTCTCTACTAAAAATACAAAAATCAGCTGGGTGTGGTGGCGGGTGCCTGTTGTCCCAACTACTGGGGAGGCTGAGGCAGGAGTATGACTTGAACCTGGGAGGCGGAGGTTGCAGTGAACTGAGATTGTGCCACTGTGCTCCAGCCTGGGTGACAGAGCAAGACTCCGTTTCAAAAAAAAAAAAAAAAGATGTATCTCATCCTTGCACTGTTCTTTTAAAATTGTATATATATATTTTTTCTTGCAGATACACTCTGGAAATGATTAAACTAGTACCACATAATGAAAGTGCGTGGAACTATTTGAAAGGGTAAGAGGTTGTTTTTGCTTTTTTTATACAAAAAATGAAGTGGCTATATAATGCATCATGGAGTATATTCCATAATCAGATTCCAAAAGGATAGTAAAGAATTTTTCATTTTTCTGGACCTAAGAGTGGAAGTGCCATAGTGTTATGAAAACTCCCAGCCTCTACTCTTCTCTGCACCCCCCAAGCACATACCAACGCCATTTTTAGAATAATCCACAAGTAATTAATGCCATTTTAATTGTATTTACGAATTCTGTAGTCTTTATATCAAAGAATGGAGCATACACACACCCAGGCTCTGGTTGGCTGAGGAACACAGTAAAGCAGGGTAGTTTACGGGTAGATTTTGCCAGTGGGCAGCCAGCCTTTCTGTTTTCATTTCTAGAGATCTCCACCTTCAAGTTAATCTCAACTAGAAAAGGTTTCACTTGCCTGGCCACTGTCATAACTAAGCTCCTTGTTGAACATAAGAGGTCTTCAAGGAAACTAGGCTCAAAGAGCACAAAATATGGAATCAGTCACCCTTGGAGATGTGTCAGGGGAGGTGCCTATGGTATCTGAAGAGCTTGAGGGATGAGAAGCCATCTCAAGAGAAGATGAGGGCTGGGCATGTTAGCTCACACCTGCAATCCCAGCACTTTGGGAGGCCAAGGTGGGCGGATCACTTGAGGCTAGCAGGTCGAGACCAGCCTGGCCAACATTGCAAAACCCCGTCTCTACTAAAAATACAAAAATTAGTTGAGCATGTTGGTGCACACCTGTAATCCCAGCTACTTGGGAGGCTGAAGCACGAGAGTTGCTTAAACCTGGAGGCAGAGGTCAGAGTGAGCTGAGATCACACCACTGTGCTCCAGCCTGGGCGACAGAGTGAGACCCTGTCTCAAAGAAAAAAAAGAAACAAGAACATCTCTCCTGGTTTTGCCCTTCACTTTTTAAGATGATTTATTCTGTGTGTTGTACAGTTTAAGTTATAAATGAATACTTTTAAACTTCATTTTTAAAAACTTTTTTTACTTAGCTCTTAATTATCCTTTTTTTTTTGGAGACAGGATCTCACTCTGTTCTCCAGGCTGGAGGGCAGTGGCATGATCATGGCCCACTGCAGTCTCGATCTTCTAGGCTCTAGTGATTCTCCCACCTCAGCCTCCCAAGTAGCTGAGACTATAGGTGCCACCACTAGGCATGGATGATTTTTAAAAAAATTTTAGTAGAGATGAGATCTTGCTGTTTTACCCAGGCTGATCTTGAACTCCTGGGTTCAAGTGTTCCATCTGCCTGTGCTTCCCAGAGTGTTGTAATTACAGGCATGAGCCACTGCACCTGGCCAGTTCTTAATTAACTAATGATCTATGATAAGACTCATGTAATGTAAAAGTTTCATGATAGTTTCAGCCTCATTAATTCAAAATAACTCTCCTTTTCTTGTTTGTGTTTCAGGGTTTATTTTCTCTTGATCTTTCTACTGCTTTTCTTCCTTCACAAAATCAAGTGTTTGTTTTTTGTTGTTATTTACAGGATTTTGCAGGATCGTGGTCTTTCCAAATACCCTAATCTGTTAAATCAATTACTCGATTTACAACCAAGTCATAGTTCCCCCTACCTAATTGCCTTTCTTGTGGATATCTATGAAGACATGCTAGAAAACCAGTGTGACAATAAGGAAGACATTCTTAATAAAGCATTAGAGGTAAGCTGGTGGGGCTCAGTGCTATTGTTTTTGGTATCTGAGAATTGGTCGGCCCAATGCCACTAATATCCATGTCCCCTTTCAACATCGTTACTCAGAATTCAGTGCAGGGCTATTTCTGGTTAGGGGCAGCATTGATATCACTTGGCAACACAGCCTGTGACTCCTAATAGTGTGTCTCATTTGAATGTGATCCAAGTTAAATTGTGTTGGCTCAAAGGCATTTGCCCTTGAGATTGGATTACATATTACTTTAATTTTTATTTTTCATTTTCAGTTATGTGAAATCCTAGCTAAAGAAAAGGACACTATAAGAAAGGAATATTGGAGATATATTGGAAGATCCCTTCAAAGCAAACACAGCACAGAAAATGACTCACAAACAAATGTACAGCAATAACACCATCCAGAAGAACTTGATGGAATGCTTTTATTTTTTATTAAGGGACACTGCAGGAATTTAAAACGAGAGTGGTCCCTCCCTTTGCCTGTGGTGTGAAAGTGCATCACACAGGTAATTGCTTTTTAACAAGAACTGATGCTCCTTGGGTGCTGCTGCTACTCAGACTAGCTCTAAGTAATGTGATTCTTCTAAAGCAAAGTCATTGGATGGAGGAGGAAGAAAAAGTCCCATAAAGGAACTTTTGTAGTCCTATCAACGTGTAATCTAATCCCTTAGCATCAACTCCTCCCTCAGTGGTACACGCATCAAGATTTGTAGCAGTAATAACTGCGGGTCACTTGTATGTAATGGATATGAGGTAGCTGAAGTTTGGTTCAGTAAGCAGGGAATACAGTGGTTCCATCAGAGCTGGTCTGCACACTCACATTATCTTGCTATCACTGTAACCAACTAATGCCAAAAGAATGGTTTTGTAATAAAATTATAGCTGTATCTAAAAACAGTGTCACAGTAGTTTGATTTTTTAATAGCATTTATATATTATACAAGACATATTGTCTCAGAAAAGCAGTTAGAAAGAAAATACTGCTATAAAACTATAAACTAGAAACATGATGTGTTGGAGGAAATGTTAAAATGTAAATTGGTCAGTTCTTGACTGAAAGTGACAAAATCCACTCAAGGTAGTTTAAACCCAAAGGGTTTATTCAGGTATATAAATATCTCACAGAAGAATTGCCTGATGTTTTAGAAGTACATTCCCGAACCATACTACACAACTGGACCATCCCATTGCTGCTGCCTGTGCCCGAATCAGGAAACTGCTGGATGAGGAATGAGGAAGCCACAACCCTGGCTGCCAGCTCCAGGACTGTGCTGTCTCTGTACGTTCCTTGCAAAGCACATCTGCTGCTTTTCCCATGTAGTGTGGTTCCAAGTTAAAGGCTCACTGCAGTGCATCTGATTGGAAGGAACCAACAGGATGTCTTAAAATCTTAACTACAGAGGAATCTGGAAAGTGTAGTTTGTAGCTTTCCAGCATGTATGATGCAGGATGCCATGCCAGGAAAGAGTTGGGAGCGGTTAGCAAGCTAGCTTGCTGTACCTGCACTTAATTCAATCTCACTTTATTTATTTTTATATATTGGTGTTTTTTTTTACATGGAGTCTCACTCTGTCACCCAGGCTGGAGTGCAGTGGAGTGATTGCGGCTTACTGCAACCTCCACTGCCGGGCTCAAGTAATTCTCCTGCCCCAGTTTCCCTACTAGCTGGGATTATAGGCGCCCGCCACCATGTCTGGCTAATTTTTGTATTTTTAGTAGAGACGGGGTTTCACCACGTTGGCCAGGCTGGTCATGAACTCCTGACCTCAAGTAGTACGCCTGCTTCGGCCTCCCAAAGTGTTGGGATTACAGGCATGAGACACCAGGTCCGGCCTCAGTCTCACTTTATCTGTAATTTTTGTTCAATGTCAAAGCACCAAAGTACGACTAAGGAAATCATATAGAGTTAAATAGTCATCCTTTCTCAAGATAAATTTAGGAAATAATATTTTAATACTTGTGGAAGAAAATATATGTAGTGAGTGTTATTTCTAACATTTTACATGTTTTTGTTGTTTTTAGAATCCAAAAATCTCAATTTTATTTTTGAAGCTGCCATAAAGTGCCATTTCCATGTAGACCATTTCAAAGGTGTCATAAGGATCAAAAGCTACATAGAGAAGTTATCACAAGATAGCCATTACTCTCAGCCGGGCGCAATGACTCATGCATGTAATCCCAGCACTTTGGGAGGCCGAGGCGGGCAGATCATTTGAGGTCAGGAGTTCAAGACCAGCCTGGCCAACATGGTGAAACCCCTGTCTATACTAAAAATTCAAAAATTAGCCAGGCGTGGTGGCAGGCACCTGTAATCCTAGCTACTTGGGAGGCTGAGACAGGAGAATTGCTTAAACCCAGTAGGTGGAGATTGCAGCAAGCTAAGATTGTGCCATTACACTCCACCCTGGGCAATAGAATGAGACTTAGTCTCAAAAAAAAAAAAAAAAAAAAAAAATTAGCCTCAGAAACCGTAATCGGTGACTCAAAACTGATTGGATTTGGGACTTTGGACTCAACAGCTTATACAGACAGCTTAATAAAAAGCATAATGAGGCCGGGCGGAGTGGCTCATGCCTATAATACCAGCACTTTGGGAGGTCGAGGCGGGAGGACTGCCTGAGCCCTGGGATTCAAGACCAGCCTGGGCCCATCTCTACAAAAATTTTTTTAAAAATTATTAGCCAAGAGTGGTGGTGAGTACCTGTAGTCCTAGCAGCCCGGGAGGCTGGGATGGGAGGATCACTTGAGCCAGGGTGGTGCCACTGCACTCCAGCTTTGGCAACGGGAGTGAGACCCTATCTCAAAAAAAAAAAATGCATAATGGAAGTTTATTAATTTACACTTGGGTCACTATGAAGCAGACCAAACAGTTATGTCAGCCTAGCCACTTGGCATTTTTTGCCTGACGTTTAACTGTGTAGCAATTCGTTAACCAAAAGGTTGCTTAGTGAGCACTGAATCAGGTGAGGAGGCTCCGTGACTTAAAGGCAGAATGACTTTAGGCTCTAATCAACCTGAGGGCGATCTCCTAAGGGCAACTGGACACAGGACTTGCAGTGCAGTCATTTCATTAGACCAAAGTGAGGTCTATGGAAAGGCCTGCTAACTCAAAACTATCTGCCTAATAACTGTTATATTTGCATTGGTACAAAAACAGTGGTGGGTAAAACTGCTGGTGCCACAGCATAAAGCAAGGCAGTGGTACTCAGAAAAATGAGTGGTACTCTTGCTTCCCTGCTGTGCATATAGTGAAGAATGTCCTTGATTAGTCATGTATATTTTTATTCACAACACCCAACCTGTATTTTAACGTGACTGAATGAAAGTATGCATAATACATATCCATATGATTGTCTTGAGGAAAAGCATTTGTGCAGCTGTGTAAGCTGTGGGCTGTACAGGACGCATTTTCATGGAACACCATTTACTTAAACAACAAATACACTGGTTATTCATTCTTGGATGGTTGGTATATAGTCTCTCAAAAACGAATGATAGGCCGGGCGCGGTGGCCCACCCCTGTAATCCCAGCACTTTGGGAGGCCAAGGCAGGCGGAACACGAGGTCAGGAGATCAAGACCATCCTGGCTAACATGGTGAGACCCCATCTTTACTAAAAATACAAAAAAAAGAAAAAAGAAAAAAAAGGCATGGTGGCGGGTGCCTGTAGTCCCAGCTACTCAGGAGGCTGAGGCAGGAGAATGGCATGAACCTGGGAGGAAGAGGTTGCAGTGAGCTGAGATCGCACCACTGCACTCCAGCCTGGGCTACAGACCAAGACTCTAAAAACAAACAAACAAACAAAAATGAATGAAATGAGGCTGGGCACGGTGGCTCATGCCTGTAATTCCAGCACTTTGGGAGGCCAAGGCAGTGGGATCACTTGAGATCAGGAGTTGGAGATCCGCCTGGCCAACATGGTGAAACCCCATCTTTACTAAAAATATAAAAATTAGCTGGGTGTGATTGCTATTCAGGAGGCTGAGGCATGAGAATCGCTTGAACCTGGGAGGCAGAGGTTGCAGTGATCCAAGATCACACCACTGCACTCCAGCCTGAGCGACAGAGTGAGAAAGTGTCTCAAAAACTGTCTTTAAAAAAGAAACCAATGAAATGAGTTTGTCACTTCAAGGAAAACAACAGAACGTTGCCAATGATAAAATGTGAGCTTTCCTTTTAGTTTGTTTGTTTGTTTTTTTTTTTTTTGAGACGGAGTTTCGCTCTTGTTGCCCAGGCTGGAGTACAATGGCATGATCTCGGCTCACTGCAGCCTCCACCTCCCGGGTTCAAGTGATTCTCCTGCCTCAGCCTCCTGCGTAGCTGGGATTATAGGTGTTTGCCACCATGCCCAGCTAATTTTTTGTATTTTTAGTAGAGACGGGGTTTCCTCATGTTTGCGAGGCTGATGTCGAACTCCAGACCTCAGGTAATCCACCAGCCTCAGCCTCCCAAAGTGCTGGGATTGCAGGTATGAGCCACCATGCCGGGCTAAAACTGTGAGCTTTCAAGTGACAATTTTAGGCCAGACATGGTGGCTCATGCCTGTAATCCCAGCACTTTAGGAGGCTGAGGCAGGTGGAACACTTGAGGTCAGGAGTTTGAGACCAGCCTGGCCAACATAGTAAAACCCCATCTCTACTAAATATACAAAAACTAGCTGGACGTGGTGGTGCGCACCTATAATCCCAGCTACTTGGGGGGCTGAGGCAGGGGAATCACTTGAACCCAGGAGGCAGAGGTTGCAGTGAGCCGAGATTGCACCACTGTACTCCAGCCTGGGCAACAGAGTGAAATTTCATCTCAAAAAAAAAAAGAAAAAAAAAGGTATTAATTCCCAGGGGTTTGGAGATTTTCCTGTTATCTTCTGTTATTTCTAGTTGTTTTTATTTTGTTTTAGTGGTTACTCCAGGGGTTACAAAATATTCAACTTTTCACAGCCTATTTAGAATATTTTGTCACTTCAGTTGGCATATGGAAACATTACCACCATATGTCTCCTTACCGTTCACCATTTCTTACATTGAAAGCCCCATCAGATAATTTTATAATTCTTTTTGTATTAAACCACCAAACATAGTTTAAAGAACTCAAGAAAAGGAGGACAGTGAATTGTATTTACCCAGTTATTTGTATTCTCTGTTATTCTTTCATTGCTGTTAACATTCTGTCTAAATAACTTTCTCTTTTTTTGAGACAGAGTCTCACTCTCGCCCAGGCTGGAGTGCAGTGGCATGATCTCGGATCACTGCAATCTTTGCCTCCCAGGTTCAAGCAATTTTCGTGCCTCAGCCTCACGAGTAGCTGGGATTACAGGCGTGTGCCACCACGCCCATCTAATTTTTGTATTTTCAGTAGAGATGGGGTTTGGCCAGGCTGGTCTCCAACTCCTGACCTCAGGTGATCTGCCTGCCTCAGCTTCCCAAAGTGCTGGGATTACAGGCTTGAGCCACCAAAGAACTTTCTTTTAGCAGTTCAGTTAGAGTAGGCCTGCAGGC
This sequence comes from Mandrillus leucophaeus, assembly GCF_000951045.1. Classification (NCBI taxonomy): domain Eukaryota; kingdom Metazoa; phylum Chordata; class Mammalia; order Primates; family Cercopithecidae; genus Mandrillus; species Mandrillus leucophaeus. Next base: position 132,133 of record NW_012107019.1, on the reverse strand, counting down.
TACAAATTCTCTTAGTTTTCCTTCTTCTGAGTTTATTTCAAGGTTATTCCTGAAGGATGTTTTCACTGCATGTGGAATTCTGGGCTTGCAATTCTTTTCTTTCAGCACTTGAAAAACGTTGTGCCACTTTGGTCTTCGTGATCTCAGAGGATAAATTCACTGTCATTAGGATTGTGGGTCACCTAGAGCTTGTGGCATTTCTCTTTGGTTGCTTTCAATTTTTTTCCTTGTCTTTATTTTTCAGCAGTTTGATTTTGATGTGTCTGGGCATGGATGTCTTTGGATTTGTGTTTGGGTTTGCTCAGTTTTTTGAATCTGTAGGTTGGTGTTTCTTTCCCAAACTTGGGAAGTTTTCAGCCATTATTTCTTCAAAAACTTTTTAGTGCTTTCTTTCTCATCTGCTCTAGGAGTCTGATGGCATAAATGTTATATCTTTTGTTATGTCCCACAGGTGCCCGAAGTTTTATTAATTTTTCCTTCCTCTCTGTTGGTCAGTTTGGATAATTTCTATTAATCTGTCTTCAGGTTCACTGACTCCTCTGTCATTTCCATTCTGCCATTGAATCTATCCAGTGAGTTTTAAAATTTGATTATTGTATTTTTCTGTTTTAAATGCTTATTTGGTTCCCCTTACTTTCTCCAAGTTTTTTAGTCATACTTCCTTTTCTAAATTATTATTTCTTATTTGTTTGAGACAGAGTCTTACTCTGTCGCCCAGGCTGGAGTGCATGATCTCGGCTCACCACAATCTCCACCTCCCAGGTACAAGCGATTCTCCTGCTTCAGCCTCCTGAGTGCATCTGCCACCATGTCTGGCTAATTTTTGTATTTTCAATAGAGACAGGGTTTCATCATGTTAGCCAGGCTGGTCTCGAACTCCTCCTGACCTCAAGTGATTCGCCTGCTTCGGCCTCTCAAAGTCTTGGGATTACAGGCGGGAGCCACTGTGCCCAGCCCTATACTTTCTTTTGCTTCAAGAATGTTTATAATTGTTTGAGCATTTTCATAATAACTAATGTCTTTTTCTGATAATCCTAACAGTCATTTTATAGTTGGTGACTGTTGATTATCTTTTCCCATGCAAGCTGAGATTTTTGTGATGGTTCGTATGCCTAGCAATTTTGTATCCAGAGCATTTTGAATATTATGAGGCTCTAATTCTTGTTTAAATCCTATGGAGAATGTTGGCATTTTAATTATTGTTATCATTATTTTTCGAGACGGAGTCTCGCTCCGTCGCCCAGGCTGGAGTGCAGTGGCGTGATCTC
>NW_012107019.1:109180-130815 GCF_000951045.1 Mandrillus leucophaeus | reverse complement strand
TGAAACAGAGTCTCACTCTGTTGCCCAGGCTGGAGTGCAGTGGCACAATCTTGGCTTACTGCAATTTCTGCCTCCCAGGTTCAAGCAGTTCTCTCCTGCCCCAGCTTCCTGAGTAGCTAGGATTACAAGTATGTGCCACCACACCCGGCTAATTTGTTTTTTTCTTTTTTTTTTGAGACGGAGTCTCGCTCCGTCGCCCAGGCTGGAGTGCAGTGGCGTGATCTCGGCTCACTGCAAGCTCCGCCTCCCAGGTTCACGCCATTCTCCTGCCTCAACCTCCTTCTCCTGCCTCAACCTCCTGAGTAGCTGGGACTACAGGCGCTTGCCACCATACTCGGCTAATATTTTTGTATTTTTATTATTTATTAATTTATTTATTTACTTATTTTTTTTTTTTGAGACAGTGTCTCGCTCTTTCACCCAGCCTGGAATGCAGCGGCGCTATCTCGGCTCCCTGCAAGCTCCGCCTCCCATTTTTGCGCCATTCTCCTGCTTCAGCTTCCCGAGCAGCTGGGACTACAGGCGCCCGACACCACGCCTGGTTAATTTTTTGTATTTTTAGTAGAGACGGGGTTAGCCAGGATGGTCTCGATCTCCTGAGGTCGTGATCTGCCCGCCTCAGCCTCCGAAAGTGCTGGGATTGTACAGGCGTGAGCCACCACGCCCGGCCTTTTTTTGTTTGTTTGTTTGAGAAGGAGTCTTGCTCTGTCACTCAGGCTGGAGTGCAGTGGTGTGATCTTGGCTCGCTGAAACCTCTGCCTCCTGGGTTCAAGTGATTCTTGTGCTTCAGCCTCTCAGGTAGTTGGGATTACAGGCATCCACCACCATGCCCGGCTATTTTCTTTTCTTCTTTTTTTTTTTAAAGTAGAGACGGGGTTCCACCATGTTTTGTTTACCAGGCTGGTCTCAAACTCCTAACCTCAGGTGATCTGCCCTCCCTAAGTGCTGGGATTACAGGTGTGAGCCACTGCGCCTGGCCAACATTTTAATTTAAGCAAGCACATAAACTAGTTAGGGACAGTCTGCAGGTTGCAATCTTCTTCTGGGGTCCATGTTCCAAAGTGAGTTCTGTGTTCATACCCTCTGTGGGGTTATTTGGATCTGTCTCGTGGCTGCATCCTCCAGTAGTTTGGTACCTGAACAAAAATCTGTTCATGAGCACAGTTGTCTGAGTGTTTGGTGTGCTGGTTAAGTCTATGATACGCAGGTCAGCGGTGAGCCCAAGAGTTCAAAAACAACTCTCTGAGGTTGCTTGCCAAATACTGTCACCTTCCCCTCTCTTCTCGGTGCTTTTAGGTTCCCTCAGGTTTCAGTGCCCTGGCCTGAAACTTCCGACTTTCAGTTTCGCTTGGTGGAGCTGCCCACTTCCACAGTTGTGCCACAGCGGTGGGAAACAAATAAAAACAACAAAACACCGAGTTTGTGTCTGTCCTCTTGGAGCTGCAGTGCCACTGAATGGAAAGGACTCTCTCTCTCCCTCAGACTTTTGGCTGCTGAAGCTTTTTGCTCTGGCCATGAGCTTGACTGGGGTCTGGAGTGCAAAGAAATGAAGAAATAGAAAGAACAGGGAATTTTCTTCACTCCCTCTGAGTTAGGAGCTTCCTTTTTTGCTCCACGAGCCAGAATCAGAGGGTTTCTCCCGAGTCTCTGTATGTGCCCCCCACACTCAGTTCCAGGCTTTGGGCTACGTTCAGCTTGAAGAAGGGTGACACAACCAGTTTGATGGTGTGTCAAATTCTGCTGTTTTTTACTTTTAATTGTTTGAATTTAATTCCTCTAATTTTTCATCAGTGTTAAAATTTCACCTTTCCCCAGCACACCCAAAAAGCCCGTAGGCACAAAATGGTGGCCATGTGGCAAAGAACTCAGCAAGCAGAGCTGCCGGTTGGTTTCTATCTTTTTGTTTGTTTGTTTGTTTGTTTGAGACAGAGGTTTGCTCTTTTGCCCAGGCTAGAGTGAAGTTGTTGGGGAAACCAGCCCCACACCACCCGGCGGGTACCCCGAGTCCAGCGGAGACAAAGTAATTAGAAAGAGACAGAATAAGAGTTTAAAAGGCAGGTCCAGGGGACCGGAGCGTTGGATGTGTCTAAACTACTTAAGATCTTTAACTTATCGGGACTGAAATGGGTGGGAGTGGGTTTCAGGAGGAGCCAAGATGTTTGATTATACTCCACTGCTTCAAAGGAGTGTTATTTCCCCCAGCAACCTGTGGCAGGCCGCTGAACTGTTATGCTCTCAGGGCATAAAGAGATGAAGGCAATAAGGAGACTTTTCTCCTCAGAGGCCACCCATGGCTCCCCATGGGTGTCTCGCACAGGGGAGACCAACTCATCTGGCATTTCAGAAACTCTTTTTTCCAGAGAAGTGGCACGATTTCAGCTCACTGCAACCTCCACTCCCCAGGTTCAAGTGATTCACCTGCCTCAGTCTCTCGAGTAGCTGGGATTACAGGCACCTGCCACCACACCTGGCTAATTTTTTTGTATTTTTAGCAGAGACAGAGTTTCACCATATTGGCCAGGCTGATCTTGAACTCCTGACCTCAGGTGATCCGACCGCCTAGACTTCCCAAAGTGCTGGGATTACAGGCGTGAGTCACCCCGCCCCCAACCCTGGCTGGCTGGTTTCTATCTTGATGCCAACAACCAACTCTGTCAGCCAGCAGGTTCAATTTTATGAAAAAACTAAAAAACTCGTCATCCTATCTTTATAGCAATTCAGTGGTATCTGCCAAGTAGTGTCTACTTCAGTGTTGAAAACAGGGCAATGCTGGCCACAGCATCTCACACCTGTAGTCCCAGCATTTCAGGAGGCTAAGGCAGGAGGACCACTTGAGTCCAGGAATTTGAGACCAACCTGGACAACATAGTGAGACCCTTTCTCAAACCAAACCAAAACAAACCAAAATGAAACAAAACAAAACCAACTAACCAAACAGGAAATTTGTGTTATGCTTATTTCTTAATGTATCAATCTTACTGAAAGAAATTAGTGTTTAAAATGTGTTATAGCTGAACTGACTACACTTTATTCGTTTATTTCCTCAATTCTCTACATCTAATAAAATTTCAATGCCTGATTATTTTTCCCGTCAAAGTTCTCATGTTCACAGTTTCTCATATCTCACCCATTTTCCTTTTTACTTTCTTTCTTTCTTTCTTTCTTTCTTTCTTTCTTTCTTTCTTTCTTTCTTTTTTTTTGGTTCCAAGACGGAGTCTTGCTCTGTTGCCCAGGCTGGAGTGCAATGGCGCGATCTTGGCTCACTGAAACCTCTGCCTCCCCAGTTCAAGCAATTCTCCTGCCTCAGCCTCCTGAGTAGCTGGAATGACAGGTGCCCATCACTGCACCTGGGTAATGTTTGTATCTTTAGTAGAGATGGGATTTCACCATGTTGGTCAGGCTGGTCTCAAACTCCTGACCTCAAGTGATCCACCTGCCTCAGCCTCCCAAAGTGTTGGGATCACAGGCGTGAACCACCACGCCTGGCCTACTTTCTTTTTAAAAGTTATTATTAATTTAATAGGTTTGTTTTATGATCCTTCTAAATGGCTTCCCTCTAAGACATGTCATAATACATGTCTAATACTGCTAGCAGGCTCATGGTTCATGTATGTATATACATATATATGGAGAAATACCTATTACATAAACATTTAAAAATAAATATAAGGAAGAAAGGAGAATTTAAATTGCCCCAAATTCTACTTATTGGAGGTAACCATTGGAATATGTATGTATATTTATGATTATAAATACATGTTTTAAAAAATGACATTGCTTACTCTCTTGGCCATATATTATGAATATCCTTTCCTGTCAATATATATAGATCTACAGCATAACTTTTTAAAAATTGTAGTAAAAGATACATAAAATTTACCATTGTAACAATTCAGTGTACAGTTCAGTGGAATTAAGTATATTCACATTGTTGTGCAACCATCACCCCCATCCATCTCCAGGACTTTACCATCTTCTCACACTGAAACTGTGCACCCGTTAAACAGCATTTTTCATGGCTATGTGTAATATAATTTCTTTCAGAAAACTCTATTGTTATACATTCAGGTTTCTTTTTTTCTCTAGTATAAATATCTTTTACCAGCAATGCTTCAGCAAGATCTCTTGTGTATACATCTTGCAGATATATTATTTCTTTTTCTTTTTCTTGTTTTTCTTGAGACTGAGTCGTCGCCCAGGCTGGAATGCAGTGGCGCTATCTCGGCTCACTGCAAGCTCCGCCTCCCGGGTTCACGCCATTCTCACGCCCGCCACCACGCCCGGCTACTTTTTTGTATTTTTAGTAGAGACGGGGTTTCACCGTGTTAGCCAGGATGGTCTCGATCTCCTGACCTCGTGATGTGCCCATCTCGGCCTCCCAAAGTACTGGGATTACAGGCGTGAGCCACGGTCCCCTGCCGCAGACATATTATTTCTGAAGGATAAATTCCTAGAAATGGATTTGCTAGGTCCCGTAGGAGGAATTCCAATTTACACTCACTTGTATGTGTGAGGAAACTTTCAGACTCTATTGTAACGACAGGAGGTGTTACCATTCTTTTGCTATTTGTCCATGTGACAGGCAAACGTTTCTGGTAGTTATTTTAATACTGTTTGGATCGCTAGTAGACTCAGTTTTTTTTTAAACCCACACCATGTTAGTTTCTTAATTCTGGACTTTCTCAGTGTGTCAGTGTAGAAGCAGCTAACGCTTCCAATGTACACAACCCAGACTTTTCATGACCCCAGCCTGACTTCGACGCTGCAAGTCTCCCTCTCGGTTCCCCGGGGCAAGTGCCCGAGTACGTGTTGGGCTCCCGGCGGGGCTCCCGGCCGGCCCCAACGGACTTCCCCGCCTTTGCCCAGTTGTGCCCCTCCGCGGAGGCTTGCCAAGGTCTTGTCTGCTGCGCTTGATGTGTGCAGCTCAGCTTTACTGTGTCTGGGCTAAGCCCCACAGTTTCTTTTACAGAGTGATTGTCCAACTTCAGGCATCTGGGTCCGCGAGTGGTGGGTCTGGGCCGGAGTGGGGAATCAGCCTTTCCAGCAAGGTCCCTGCAGATGCCGCGGATCTGAGAAATACGCTTTGGAAGGCCTGGCAGTGCGTCTAGATCTGACAGCTGCTCTGCATGGGCCTGGCTCCAGGCTGAAGCAATAGTGGGTCAATGCAAAATCGTTCTCGTAAGTTCGGGAAGCAGAAGCCAGAGAGGGAGACTGGGTAGGTGCGCGCTGGTACCGCGGAAGCGTTAGCTCTGGCTTCAGTGCGCGGCCTGAGGAGGACGCCAGGGGGCAGCAGCGTCACGCCCGCCCGCCCAGGACGCGCTTCTGAACGCGCAAGCGCAGTAGGCCCAGTGCGTGCTGTCCTGGGGTAGCAGGGGGCGCAGAAGCTTGGGCTGCAGGTAGGTGCTGGGGCGAGGGGCGAGGGGCGAGAGGGCGAAGGGGTGAGGGGGCGTGCAGCTGGGTTTCTCGAGGGGCCTGTACGTGGCCCGGGCCGCAGCGTCGGCCGCCTGTGCGGAGGCTCCCTGGGAGGCTGCGCTTGGCCTGGGCGGCCGGGTCCACCGCGCCCAGCCCCCGCCTCCGCGTCCAGCCCTGCGCGGTAGCGGGAAGTTAAAGGACCCGAGAAGGGCCGGGCGAGGTGGCTCCAGTCTGTAACCCCAGCGCTTTGGGAGGCGGAGGCGGGAGGATCGCGTGAGCTCAGGCGAGAGAAGCCTGAGCAACATGGCGGAACTCCTGTCTCTGTAAAATAAAATTTAGCCGGGCGCGGTGGCGCTGCCTGTAGTCTCAACTACTCGGGAGGCTGAGGCGGGAGAATCGCTTGAACGCGGCGGGGGCGGAGGTTTCAGTGAGCCGAAATCGCGCTACTGCACTGCAGCCTGGGGGACACAGTGAGAGACTGTTTCTATTATTATTACTTTATTATCATTATTATTATTATTTGAGACGGAGTCTCGCTCTGTCGCCCAGAATGGAGTGCAGTGGCGCGGTCTTGGCTCCTGGGATCACAAGGCGTCCACCACCACGCCCAACTAATTTTTGTATTTTTAGTATAGACGGAGTATCACCATGTTGGTCAGGCTGGTCTCGAACGCCTGACCTCAGGTGATCCGCCCACCTTGGCCTCCCAAAGTGCTGGGATTACAGGCGTGAGCTACTGAGTCCGGCAGAGGCTGTCTCTGTTTAAAAAAAACAAAAACCAAACCAAACCGAAACAAAAAACGAAAAACAAAAAAACCAGAAAGGACCGAGGACTCTGTCTCAGCTCTTTGCCTTTGGGTGTTTATTTTGCACGAGATCATTGTTGCCAGGAGGTGTTAAGTGTAATCATATTCTTCTCTTTTTTTAGAAAGCAAAATTTCGCTCTTTTGTTGCATAATCTTGTCTTTGTCACCCTTTGCCTTTACTGTAGGACCCTAAGGCTAAATAAGCATTAAGAATATTTAAAATAATCCTTCTAATGTACCTTGTGCTTTATTGGCACAATGGAATTCTACTGTAAACTGCATTGGATGACACTACTCTGTGTCTTCCCTAGTTGTAGAAAATACCTTGTAAGTCGGTAAAAACTAGTTTTGTCCCTTTTCTTTTTTCTTTAAGCCAAGCTTTTCTCTATCAATAAGCCTGCCTATCAGTGTCAGAAATGCTTTGTATATCAATCGTGCCTGAATTTCTCCTGCCCAACCTGCCCCACCATCTTTATTCCTTAATGTGCAGGCTGTTTTCAGGACCAGTAAATTTCAGCGGTTTTTGCTTATTTCTGGACACGAAAGTTCCTTCAGCCACACAGCCTCATGCTATGCTCTGGGCGGCCTACTCCAGAATATGCTCTGAAACAAAAAAGCAAATCGGTGCTGAGGTGGGCTGAAGTCTTCTTTAAGAAACAGGCAGTCCCAGGGTCCCCTAGACCAGTCCCTAGGTGACCACACTGGGTTTGATTTAGTTCAACTCCTGAGCATTGTGGTATTTAGGGGAAAAATGGGCTTGAGTCCAGAAAACTTGGCTCCTCTGTGTATAGTGACCTTAGACATATTACTTCACCTCTGACTCAGTTGTCTTATCTGTGACATGGAAATAACAACAATTATATCCACTTCACAGAATTGGTGTGAAGTTGACACTGTATAAAAGTCAAATGAATTTTTGAGTTTTTTTTTTTAATTTTGTTTTGGTGTGGTTTCTTTTTGCTGAGAGAGGATTCAGAAGTGAATGTGAGGACTTAGGGATACATAAAAGGTTAGTGGGGCATATAAAATTTGTATTCAGCAAGAAATGCATTAAAGGTTTTCTTAGTAATGCGGAGGGTCCAACAGATTAGAAAATATGCATTTGTAGAGTCCCACAGAGTTTTGTAGCTGATGTTGGCAGCCTTTGAGTGGAAATGAAGAAGTGGACCGGGCAAGTTACATGGGGCAGGTGAATGACAAGCAGATCTGGGTTTATGATGAAGCTTCTAGTGTCTTCACTTGCTCAAATACCTTCCAAAACTCTGGCAAGGGGCTCAGCACTTTTACATTCATAACTGTGTATTCTTAAAGAATTACCACTCGTCGTCCCAACTTATATAAGCTTCAAGCCCCATACAATCTGAATCCACCCCTAGTGGCAAGGAAGGATTGGTGGGAGGTTAGGGGTAAGGAGGGTTGGAGGGTTGAAAGGATTTACCACAGGGTTTGAGCTGGGAAACTTGGATTGAAGAAGGAGGTGGCAGATGAGGGGCCTCAGAGAACGGGAGCTGTGAGGAGAGGAAGAGCGGATGCGGTGGGGTGAACACAGGAGAGGGAAAGCGGCCTTCATGGCTGAGGCCATGAAGAGGGAGAGGCGCCGAGTGACCAGGCAGTTGTGTGTCTTTGCTGAGTACCCACTGTGTGCCAGGCACTGGGGTGCACTGGTGAACAGGACAGACAGGCAGGCCTCTTGGTGCTTAGAATTTAGAGGAGGCCGGGGCCTGGGTATCCCAGAAAGGGAGCCTTTGAGGACTGAGGAAAGCTCAGGGGCCAGAGAGTGGGGTGCAGGGAGGGTTTAGGGAAGCAGATAGGGGCTAGATTTCAGGAGGCCACATAAGAGTTTGGACTTGATCCTGTGGGCCGAGTCAGGGGCTGTTGAATGTTAAGCCAAGTGGGATCACATCAGTACTTAGGAAGCTCTCCCTGCATGGGCCGGACACGGACACGGTGGCTCATGCCTGTAATCCCAGCACTTTGGGAAGCTGAGGTGGGCGGGTCATGAGGTCAGGAGATTGAGACCATCTGGCCAACATAGTGAAACTCCGTCTCTATTTTTAGTAGCTGGGCGCGGTGAGGTGCCTGTAATCCCAGCTACTCAGGAGGCTGAGGCAGGAGAATCCTTTTAACAAGGGAGTTGGAGGTTGCAGTGAGCCGAGATAATGCCATAGCACTCCAGCCTGGTGATACAGTGAGGCTCCATCTCAAAAAAAAAAAAAAGCTCCCTGCATGTATCAGCGAAACTTTCATGTATGCCTGGGGAGATGTGTACACAGCTTGTCTCACTAATTGTGGAAAAGTCAAACCAGTTGAAAATAGTGAACTGGAGTTTTGTACATCTGCATGGATAAATCTCAGAAATGTAACGTTGAGCTTTTAAAAAAGCTAGTTGCAACAGGATAATACCAGCCCATCACTGTTTGTATAAAGCTTGAAAACATATGTATGATTTATGGGCACATACTTGTGAAAATAAAAAGCATGTATGGGAAGCGGAGTTTGGTAGCCCATCCCTGTAGTCAGTCCCAGCTGCTTGGGAGGTGGAGGCAGGAGGATCACTTGAGTCTAGCCTGGGCTACATAGTGAGACTCCATGTCTTAAGTAGATAGGTAAGTAGGTAGGTAAATAGATATGATCGATTAGATAGACAGACAGATAGATAGATAGATAGCATGTATAGGAATTATATACACCAGTGGTTTTCAGACTTTAGCATGCATCCAAAATCACCTAAAGGATTTATTAAAACACAGATTTTCATTTCTGATTCAGTAGGTTTGGAGTGTGGACCCAAGAATTTGCATTTCTCCCAGGTTCCTGGACGATGATGCCACAGGTCTGGCGACCACAGTTTGAGAATCTCTGATGTCCACCAACTTGAAGATAAGAGATCACTTCTTGGGAGGGGGTAGAATTGAATGGGGAGGAGTCCAGAGGGGCTTCGACTCTATTTTTAATATTTAATTTCTTTAAAAAAAGATCTGAAAAAATGATGCAACGTAACTTGACAAAGCTGGATGAATGCTTATGATTTTTTTTTATTTTTCTCTGTATGTGAAACAGAAAAACGATACTGTTTGCTGTGTAATCCTGAGAATGGGCTGCAAGAGAGGAAAAACTGGGTGTCTGCTTGGGAATCTCTTGCGGAAACCCAGGTGAGAGGTGCTGCTGGCTCACAGAGGGGAGTGGAGGGTAAGGGCAACAAAGAAGGAGAGATGCTAGCGGCTGTGAGAGAGGTTTTGGTGGGAGCATTGAATGCATGTGGTAATTGGTTGGTTTGGAGGTTAGGGGAGGGAGGAATCAAGTCACACACGCCTGGTCTGTAACTTGAGTGGGTGGTTGGGTCATGAGCCCATCACAGAGGGAACCCTGGGGGAGGGTCATGTAGGGACGGGGGAGTTCTGCAGTGGACATCCCATACCTTGATAGGCCAGTGAGCGAAGCGTAGGAGAGATCTAGTCTGCAGTGCAGACTTAGAAAGCATCAGAGTTCAGATGGCTGCTAGTGTCCCAGGTATGGGTGAGGTTACCTGGGCCTTTGGCAGACCTGGAGGAATGCCTTCACCTAAGGCAGGGCTTGGCCAACCACAGCTTCTGCTTGTTTTTGCATAGCCTGAGAGCTGGGAATGCTTTTATCTTTTTAAATGTTAAGGGGAGACTTCAACGAAAATATAATTCACAAGCCATAACATTCGACATTTTAAAGTGTACAATTCAGTGATATTTAGTATATTCACAAGCTTGTACAACCATCATCACTGTCTAATTCGAGAGCATTTTAGCTAAAAAGAGACCCGATCCCCATCAGCAGCTATTCCACCCCCCGCCCCCCAGCCTCTGGGAGCCACAAATCTATGTTCTGTGTCTGAATTTGCTGTTTCTGGACATTTCATGTAAATGGAATCATATGGTATGTGGCCTTTTTGTCAGGCTTATTTCACTGAGCATGATGTTTCCAAAGTTCACCCATGTTGCAGCATGAATTAGTGCTTTTATTTTTTATGGCTGAATAATATTCCATTTATGAATGTACCACATTTTATGTATCCATTCATCTGCCAGTGGACACTCGGCTTGTTCCCACTGTTTGGCTGTTGTGGATAATGCTTCCGCGAACATTCATGTATAAGTGTGTGTGTGAGTGTGCATGTTTTCATGGGTACACACCGGGCAGTGGAGTTGCTGGGTCATGTGGTGACTGTGCTTAACCTTTTGAGGAGCGGCCAGACTGCTTTCCACAGTGGCTGCATTTTATTTTCTCACCAGTGATTTTTGAGGATTCCAGTTTTTCCCCATCCCCATACACTTCTGTTTTTACTGATTTTTGTATTATAGCCATCCTCATGGGTGTAAAATGCCATCTTGTCACACTTCTGATCTGCGTTTGCCTTGATGATTGGTGAAGCTGAGCATCTTTCATGTGCCTGTTTGTCATCAGTGTATCTTCTTTGGAGAAATGTCTATTCAAGTCCTTTGCCCATTTTAAAAATTTTATTTATTTATTTTTTTGAGACAAGGTCTCACTGTCACCCAGGCTGGAGTGCTGTGGCACGATCACAGCTCACTGCAGCCTTGGTCTCCTGGACTCAAATGATCCTCCCACCTCAGCCTCCTGAGTAGTTGGGCCTACAGGCGCATGCCAACATGCCTGGCTGATTTTTAAATTTAGATTTTGTAGACAGCAGGTCTTACTATGTTGCCCTGGCTGGTCTGGAACTCCTAGGATCAAGTGATCCTCCCGCCTCGGCCTCCCCAAAGCGCTGGGATTACAAGTGTGAGCCACCAATGCCTGACCCTTTGCCCATTTTTTAAATTGAGTTGTTTTTTGAATCTTTTGAGTTGTTCATCAGACATCCACATGGAGATGTCAAGGAAGCAAGCCTTGAGTTCTGAGGAGAGGCTGGGAATGGAGTTTTACCTTTGGAAGTCATCAGCAGGCAGTGATGAAAAGTCCTGAGTCTGGGTGAGCTCTCCCAGGGAGTGTGGCAGAGGCCTGAGCTCTGAGCTCTGGGCGACCCCACTAAGTGGACTCAGAGATGAGGAGCTGCCAGTGTAGTTTCCTGGAAACCAATTATAAAAGGCATTTAAGGAGGGAGCTATCAATCACGGTAATGTTATTGATAGGTCAAGGAAGACTGGGGCTGTGCTTTGACTGTTGTGTTTAGTGATGTGGAGGTCACCTGTGCTGACTGTGATATGGTCAGTTTGGGTGAAGTGGCAGTGAGTTGGAGAGAATGAGAGGACAGAGCTGGGGGTGGGGTTTGCCTGAGCTGGGCTCAGGGCCAGTTTCATGGTAACAGACAGTTTGTAGTAATAGGAGAGTGCAGGAACCTGGGGTGGGGCTTGGGAACTGGTGGAAATGCTCTCTGATTGCTTCTGTTTTTCTGGTAAAATAGGATGATCTCGTTAGATGATCAGCTGAGAGTGAAGGTGGGGGAAGAGGTGGTACATGTTTGGAGGAGGAGAGTGTGAGCTTCCAGCTAGCCTAAGGCCACTTGGGACACATCTGTCATGTTTTTTGACTCACTGCGATAACCAAGGCTGCACACTGGCAGGACTTGCATATCTCCATCAGAGGGACAGAGAATCATCTGAGAGGGCATGGGGCAGGAGTCCTTCGGGGCCTCTCTGACCTGGCCCGGTGCAGAGAGCTGGGGATGGAAGTGGCATGAGTGCTAATAGGGAGCAGGGGGTCAGAGGTACAGAGGATGTGGGAATGGGTGGTGGAGTGGGGAGAGACTGGAGCTTTGCCATTGGGGGCCTGGGCTGAGCAGGACTTGGAGCATGTGGTGATGAGCCTTATGGCAGGGGAGGCTCAAGGCCCAGTGTGTGCTTAGGGAAGTGGGCAGCAGAGCAGGTGAGGGACCCACGGGTGTGTCACAGGGGTAGGGTGTTGAGGAAGTTCCAAGGCAAGCTAATAGGGGTTATATGGCTGGAGAGAGGTCCAGTGTGGGCTTTTGGGGGATAGGGTGGTAGAGGTACCAGGATGTGTGCTAATAGGCTTCTGAAGCCTCGTGTGTGGTGATGAGGGTGTGTGTGATGTTAGCATTGTGTGTGTGTGTCTGTGGGGGCCTGCAGGGTAGGAGAGAATGGGGTGCTTATGGAGGGGAGGTGGTTGAAGGATTCTAGTGCTGTGTGTGCACTTGTGGGGGTCGTCTGTGATGGGTGTGTGCATGTGCATGTCTGGGTAGTTGGAGCCCAGTGCACGCTAATGGAGCAGAGCTGGAGGGACCTCATGGAGGGATCTGATGGAGGGAGGACGGTGGGAGACCTCGGCCTGTGCTGGCAGGGATGAGGATTGTGGATCTCTGTGGGGCAGGGGGTGGTGGTACAGGAAGGGTCTTGGTACCGTCAGAGGCCCAGTGCACTGAGGGTCAAGGTGGTGTGAGGTGTAATTGTGTCCCTGAGCATGAGGACACTCTAGGAAGGGGCAGCCAGATGATTTATGGTGTCCTAGAGGCAGCTACTGTGGGTTTAGAGCCATAGAGGCACTGAAATGTGTGCCATTGCTGGGAGAGTCAGCAGTGTGAGGTCTGGAGTACGCTCAGGAGCACCAGAACAGTGTGAGCTTGTGTGCTTGTGTCTGTGGGGTATTGGAATGTGTTGAGGTTCCAGGGAATACTGATGCAGGGGGTGAGTAGAGCCGTGGAGGGGATAAAAATAAATTTAAAAGGCCAGGTGCAGTGGTTCATGTCTGTAATCCCAGCAGTTTGGGAGACTGATGCAGGAGGATTGCTTGAGGCCAGGAGTTCAAGGCCAGCCTGGGCAACATCATGAGACCCAGTCACTACAAAAAAAAAATATATATAAAAATTAGCTGGATGTGGTGATGCACACCTGCAGTCCCAGCTACTCAGGAGGCAGAGGTGAGAGGATTGCTTGAGTTTGAGGCTGCATTGAGCTATGATTGCACCACTGCATTCCAGCCTGAGTGACATAGTCAGACCCTATCTCTAAAAGAAAAAAAAAAAGGAAGAAAATCATAGAATTTTGGAGATGAGTGAAGTTTAGGCAAATTTAAATGAAGTGGTATTTTGATGGGCTCAAAGCCATGTAGAACTGAGTGTAAAGGGGCCAAGATCTAGTCTGGACTGCAAAGTGGTCCCCTTTCCTTAGAAACTACCAGATTAACATAGATGTACAGGATTATCTCCAGAAACTCCTTATCTGAAGCTCTGCCCTGTTCGGAAACTGAGGTTGCTTCTCTGTGTCAGGGTGACTTTGATCCTCCAGGAAAGAGTGGGATGTTTTATTCCAATTGATAAGTACTTCAAACTGCAAAATTTCTGGTAGTCTGTGATTGTAGAGAACATAATTTCTAAATAGTAAAAAAGGAGTCTTCATCCAAAGGGGGTTTTTGACACTTTATGGCTGCAGTGTGTTCTTAGGAGAAATGCTGTTTTCTGTTAATGGTTTCATTGGTGTCTTGTCCCAGCTCTGGAAATGGGAGTGGATTTTGTTTTCTCAAGGAGGACGTAGTATCCTGGATTTTTCATGGCTGGCTCCTCTCAGGCCTCTGGTCGCAGTGTGAAGGTCACCTCCTCAGAGAGGTCTCCTGGGATGCTTCCTCCAGGGAGTTCCTACACAGTTACTCTCTATCCTTGAACCCCCATCACAGGATGATGATAGACCTATTTGTTTACTTGTTTATTGTCTGTCTTTCCCACTAGACTTTCCCCTAAGCTCCAGCAGGATAGGAACCTTGCTGGTGTAATTCACTGTGTGTGTGTCTCCAGCACCCACTGCAGGGCTGAGCACATAGAAGCTGCTCAGGACGTGTTAAGGGAATGAGCAACCGCAAGTCAGTGATGGAGGCGAAGAGAGCAGACTGGGACAGAGACTCTGATGGGCTTCCCCATGGCGCTGCTCTGTCCTGGGACTTGAGAACTTGAGGAAACCCGGACTTGAAGCAGGAGGAGGGCCCTGGGAAAGTTGGACCGTTTGGACTATGGCGATTTGTCTGGGTACATAGCTGCAGTTTCTGTTTACATACTTCCTGTTTTGTATTTTGCGGCAGGGTGTTTCCAGACCAGTCCCTGGGCGCCAACTAGAGTATGGACTGACCAGGTACCTGGATGGAGACCTGAGCTGGAGAAGGAGATGCGCTTGGTAGGTAACCCTGCATGTCGCAGCTGTCTCTGACCCAGTTCTGTCTCAGTGTTTCAGCATTCCAGTGCTGTTCAGCTGGCTCCCAATGGCATGACCACATCCACTGTTAAACTCTCCATATGCTTCCATTCTGCTCCATTCTGCTTCTGTAAATCACCTCTGCCACCCATAGTCCTACTTCAGGCCTCTCTGCACCCAGGCCCCTCCACCATGGCCTTGCACAGCTCCAGCGGTAGAGCCCACATGTTATCAGTGGTTCCTTATCACTGGTGTGACTTCTGAGTGGTCATCTCTCCAATCTCATCACTGTTATTCTAGCTCGTGTACTTGTCAGCTCCTGTCCGTAGTCATAACCAGGGCTTCTTAACTGGTCTCCCAGCCTCAGTCTCTTTCACCCCAAATCTACCTTTCATAACCGCTGAAGAGTAGCTTTTATTTCTTAAAACTGTTCAGGGGATTCTGAGTACCTCCTAGGGAACAGGACAGCTGCTTAGCTGGGTTCGAGAGAGGCCCTCAGCCTCCCAGGCTCCACCTGCTACCCTAAGCAGCCTCCTTCTGCTGTCCTTTGGTACCCTCTGTCCCCATCCCACCAGTTGACTAATACATTTTGCTTTCATTTTACTGAATATTCATGAGCATCTATTCAATGCATGCTACTGTGAGTCGTACAGAGTTAGACACAAACACCTCCCACCTAACCTAATCTAGAGGAACCCGTATTTTAGTTTGTAATAAAAAGTAATGATTATGGGAACAGCTAACATTGGGCATTTGGGATAAGCCTGGTGTTCGATACCTGCTTTAATCCCCACGGTAACGCTGTAACTTACAGGACCCTTGAGTAGAAGAGGAATCTGGACGCATTCTTGGAAATGAAAGCTGACTGTCATGACTTCTTGTTTCATTGTGTATTTTAGGAAATTGCAGAGGCCGTCAACATGGAAAAGCAGCCCCAGAACAAGAGGAGAGGCCTCGCCCCCCGAGAGGTGCCACCAGCCGTTGGGCTGCTGCTGATCATGGCCCTGATGAATACTCTGCTCTACCTCTGCCTTGACCACTTCTTCATTGCTCCTCGACAATCCATTGTGGACCCCAGACACTGTCCCTATGGTCACTTCAGGATAGGACAGATGAAAAACTGCTCACCTTGGCTGTCCTGTGAGGAGCTGAGAACAGAAGTGAGACAGCTAAAGCGTGTCGGGGAAGGAGCTGTGAAGAGAGTGAGTCCGGGTTCATTTCTGATTGCTGTCATCATGTTATTTTGCTTAACACAGTGTCCTCCAGCTCCATCCATGCTGGCACGAATTGCGGAATTTCATCCTTTGTTACTGCTGAAGTGTATTCCATTGTGTATGTGCACCGCATTTGCTTTGGTTGATTCTGTACTTTGGCAAGTGTGAATAGTGTACAGTAGGCATAGGTTTCAGCCCTTCGGGAAGCAGTGTAGCATCCAGTGTTAGGAACCCTGCTGGCTCTACGTTTTTATTGTTAAGCTCAATAATCTTATATCTGGCACTTTATTATTATTATTTTTTTTATTTTTGAGAGTCTCACTCTGTCACCCAGGCTGGAGTGCAGTGGCGCCATCTCAGCTCACTGCAACCTCCACCTCCTGGGTTCAAGCGATTCTCGTGACTCAGCCTCCCGAGTAGCTGGGACTATGGGCGTATGCCACCATGCCTGGCTAATTTTTTTATTTTTAGTAGAGATGGGGTTTCATCATGTTGGCCAGGCTGGTCTTGAATTCCTGACCTTAAGTGATCTGCCTGCCTCGGCCTCCCAATTGGACTTTATAATCCAAGGCAGGAAAAAAGGCAAATGCATAGAAAACTAGAAACAATACTTTTAGAATAGTTCATTAAATGATGGTCCATCCACTTGACAGAATATTCTGCAGCTGTTGTGTAGTTAGGAACCCCGAGAGGCAACAAGAAGAAAACCTTATGATGATAAGTGAAGAAAAAAATATACAAAATTGTGTAATTGACTTTTCAACTGTGAAATTACGTATATATGTAGATAAATAAAAAAATGGCCAGGCGCGGTGGCTCATACATGTAATCCCTGCACTTTGGGAGGCGGAGGTGGGCGGATCACTTGAGCACAGGAGTTCCAGACCAGCCTGGGCAACATGGCAAAACCTTGTTTCTACAAAAATAAAAAAATTAGCCTGGCACAGTGCCGTGCGCTACTTGGGAAGCTGAAGTGGGAGAATCTCTTGAGCCCGAGGAGTTTGAGGCTACAGTGAGCCATGATCTTGCCACTGCATTCCAGCCTGGGTGACAGAGCAAGACCCTGTCTCCAAAGGAAAAAAAGAAAAATTGAAAATGATAGAAATTGTGCTAGGGTGAAAGGGGGATTATGGACAATTTCTTTTCCTGTTTTTCAAACTCTATCATGGTATTACACTGATTTGTAACAATTTATTTTTAATTGGCACATAATAATTATCCATATTTATGGGGTACATAATGATGTTTCCATACCTACTTACAATGTGTAGTGATTGGATCAGGGCATATCTGCCATCTCAAACATGTATCACTTCTTTTGGTTGGGAACATTCAATATCTTCTTTTCTGGCTATTTGAAAGTGTATTGTTAGTTATAGTCATCCTCTGGTGCTATGAAACACTATAACTTGCTTCTCCTATCTGGCTGTAATTTTGTATCCTTTAACAAATCTCTCCCTATCCTTACCTTTGCTCTACCCTTCCCAGCCTCTAGAAACCTGTTCTGCTTTTTACTTCTTTGAGTAAGCTTTTTAAAACTTCTGCATATGCTTGTTGCCCAGGCTGGAGTGCAATGACGCAATCTGGACTCACTGCAACCTCCACTTCTGGGTTCAAGCAGTTCTCCTGCCTCAGCCTCCTGAGTAGCTGGAGTTATAGGCATGTGCCACCATGCCTGGCTAATTTTGTATTTTTAGTAGAGACAGGGTTTCTCCATGTTGGCCAGGTTGGTCTTGAACTCCTGACCTTGTGATCCGCCCACCTTGGCCTCCCAAAGTGCTGGGATTATAGGCGTGAGCCACTTTGCCTGGCTGCACATATCTTTTTGATATATTGATTTCCTTTCCTTTGGGTATGTACCCAGTAGTGAAATTGCTGGATCATATGGTAGTTCTGTTTATAATTTTTTGAGGAACCTCCATGCTGTTTTCCATATGGCTGTCCTAATTTACATTCCCACCAGCAGTGTATAAGAATTTCCGTTTCCCTGCATCCTCACCAGCATTTGTTATTTTTTGTCTTTCTGATAATGGCCATCCTAACTGGGGTGAGATGGTATCTCATTGTGATTTTGGTTTGCATTTTCCTGATGATTAGTAACATTTATCATTTTTTCAGCAATTTATTGGCCATTTGTATGTCTTGTTTTGAGAATGTCTGTTTAAATCATTTGCCATTTTTTGATCATACTGTTATTTTTTTCTGTTGAGATGTTTGAGTTCCTTGGATATTGATCCCTTGTCAGATGAATAGTTTACAAATATTTTCTCCCATTCTGTAGTTTGTCTCTTAACTCTATTTGTTTCCTTTGCTGGGAAGGTTTTTGGTTTGTTATAATCCCAGTGGTTTATTTTTGCATTTTTTTTTTAACTGAGTCTTGCTCTGTCACCCAGGCTGGAGTGCAGTGGCACGATCTTGACTGACTGCAACCTCCACCTCCCAGGTTCAAGAGATTCTTGTGCCTCAGCCTCCTAAGTAGCTGGGATTACAGGCGCCTGCCACCATGCCTGTATTTTTAGTAAAGATGGAGTTTCATCATGTTGGTCAGGCTGGTGTTAAACTCTTGACTTTAGGTGATCTGCCCTCCTCGGCCTCCTGAATTGCTGGGGTTGCAGGCTTGCAATAACTGAGGGCCCGGCCCTCAGTTATAATTTTACAAAGGCGGTTTCAATCCCTCCCTTTGGGGTTTCATAGCATCTTACTCTTAAGGTGTGCGCTGTGAAGATGGGAAAAGGCCATCGATCACTCTGGATTCTTCCTGCGGAAAGGGGGCATATGTTGACCCCAAAGTGAGAGGAGTAGAACTGCTTTGCAGCTGAGTATATTCATGCAGGCCGGGCTGTGGTTCCAAGGCTTTCATGACAAAGGCAGTAGTATCTTTGTAGTTTTAGTACAGCATTTAAACAGACAGTTTACTATAAGGTAAATAACAAGTTTTAGGATAAGGAGTGCAATTTCCAGTTTTAAAAGTAAAGATTTGAAAGCATTAGTTTGGGGACTTCATAAAGCGCATCAAGAATAATTGTTTTTTTTTGAGATGGAGCCTTACTCTGTCACCCAGGCTGGAGTGCAGTGGTGTGATCTCGGCTCACTGCAACCTCTGCCTCCCGGGTTCAAGCAGTTTTCCTGCCTCAGCCTCATGAGTAGCTGGGATTACAGGCGTGTGCCACCACACCTGGCTAATTTTTGTATTTTTAGTAGAGATGGGGTTTCACCATGTTGGTCTGGCTGGTCTTGAACTCTTGACCTCATGATCTGCCCGCCTTGGTCTCCCAAAGTGCTGGGATTACAAGCATGAACTATTGCACGTGGCAAGAATACCTTTTTTTTTTTTTTTGGTAGAGAGAGAGTCTTGCTCTGTCACCCAGGCTGGATTGCAGTGGTGTGATTGTGGCTCACTGCAACCTCTGCCTCCCGGGTTCAAGCAATTCTCCTGCCTCAGCCTCCTGAGTAGCTGGGACTACAGGCGCACGTCGCCATGCCCAGCTGATTTGTTTTGTATTTTAGTAAAGATGGGGTTTCACCGTGTTGCCCAGGCTGGTCTTGAACTCCTGAGCTCAGGCTGTCCGCCTGCCTTGGCCTCTCAAAGTGCCAGGATTACAGGCATGAGCCTCCGTGCCTGGCTAGAATGATTATTTTTTACATAGGCTTTTTAAATTGGTTTTGATGGAACTCTGTTCCATAAGGAATCTCAGATAAGACTTTTTAAAGCTGAGTCTAGCCATAGGTTTGTACTTTCAAATACTTACGAGTTGGGTAAGTTCCTCTCGTCTTGATGTCCCTAGATAACTTGGGGCTCCTGGGCCTGTCAGAAAGTGACATTCTATACTTACCATGGGTCAGGAACCCTGTACAGGGACTGCATAGACAAAGTATGAGGCCAGTTTTCCCAAGGGCTTTTACTGGCTTTACAAGTCAAGTTTGATTCCGTAAAGGAAAGCATGCCATTCCAGTCAAACCCTTGGTAAAATAACCAGTTTTTTCAATTGTGTCCTGTTACAAAAGAAAACAGATTCTTATTGTATTTATGCAAATAGCTATATTGCCATAAATTAAGAATACTCACAAATAGTTTTTAAATTCTGGAGAAATCAGGTAGAAACAAATATGCTCCAAATTTTATTCACAGGAGTGTACTTAGTTGCTACAAGCTGTAAATAGCTTAAAAGAAGTTATTCAGCAGCATTTTAAACAAAAAAGTTACTTCAGACTTTTATTAGTTTAGTCCGTGCATTTAACTTCTGTTTGATATTTATGAACACTTCAGCTTTCCATGAGAGTTCTAAAAGTTTTTTTCCTTTATTCTAATGTCATAATCTCCAAAGTTATCAGAAACTTGCATTCAAGAGCACATACCAGAGTTTTAACAGCTGATCATAAAACCATCTTCTATAGAGGACCAAATTAAAACAGCAGTTGTCTGTGGATGAGAAAAACATTTTAGGGGAGCCACCAAGACACAATTGACAAGGAAATTTGTTAACTCTGTGACACACAATAATTCAACACAACAATTATAATTATTACTGATGACATATACTGAGGCATATCAGAATTATAGGAATTTTATACGATTTTGCAGCATATAACTTTATATCACAAATTTATATTAATATAACCCAAAGAAAATTAAACACCATTTTCTATTTGACAGTGTTTCCTGCATGATTTTAATAAATTAAATAAGCTGAATATGTCTTTTGTCCTTTAGGGGACTTAATTTTTAAAAAATTTTAACTTAGAGCTTGATTTTGAAAGGTTTGTTAAATACCAAACTTTTAAAACATTGGATATTACAAAATGGAGTCTTAGGTTACCATAAGTCATTCATTTAGCCAAAGTAACTCAAAAATTTTACAAACGAAAAGCCATTATTCTGATAGAGAGGAGACTCAGCTTTCCAAACAAGACCCAATGAAGATAGCATGATGCTGATTGCCTCCTCTCTCTCCCCTCCCTGTTTTTTCTTTTGTAGTTTACTTAAAAGGTAAATAAAAACCTTTCATTATCTTTTAATATTACATAAAAATCCTTTTTAAAAGAGAAAACCAAATTTTATGTTTCCATTAGTGTATTTTTAATGTTAAAGCCAGTTTTAGTTACATTTTATAAATCTGTCTAGTTTTAATTAGTTTGACCATAAGGTAAGATTTTTTTTTTTTTTTTCCAAGACGGAGTCTATCTCTGTTGCCCAGGCTGGAGTGCAATGGCACAGTCTTGGCTCACTGCAACCTCTGCCTCCTGGGTTCAAGTGATTCTCCTACCTCAGCCTCCCAAGTAGCTGGGACTACAGGCGTGTGCCAACACACCTGGCAAATTTTTGTGTTTTTAGTAGAGACGGGGTTTCACTACTTTGGCCAGGCTGGTCTCGAACTCTTGACCTCTTGATCTGCCTGCCTCGGCCTCCCAAAGTGTTGGTATTACAGGCATGAGCCACCACACCTGGCTTGCCATAAGGTAAGATTTTTATAAACCTTTTATAACCCTTTACAATTTTGTTTTTTTCTTAGAACAAAACTGTTTTAAGAAAACTCTGTTGTGCTTGTATTCCAATGTCCAATTTATGGAAAAACTGAATAATGTGACTTAAACTTTAGCCAGTATGTTCACACACAGAATCTCTTACAATTACGTTTTTATAACCTTTTCACAACTTGTTCAAACCTTTAGATTTTTCCTATCTCATTTAAAACAGTTCTTTAACCTTCTAAACTTAGGCAAGAAATCCACATTCCCATGCCTTCTCATAGTCTTTTACCAAAAGTACATTTTACTTCCCTTACACACCTTGTGTGTAGAACTGTTTCTTCAGTAATCTCAAATACATGTTACACTGTTAACTCAGCAACTTTTACTTTTGGTGAAACGCCTGGTGAGTAAGCAATTTCAATTATGTACCAGGAGTGGAGCCTAGGACACCATAAGGTCTGACTTTTTCCAGTGTAGCTAGGGGGTGTGGCTAACTCCACATGTCTCAGGCCTTACCTAGCTATAAAGCAGGCAAGTTGTACAGTAAGAGTCATAGTGGCATTTTATGAAGCATTTAAGAGGCCTAACAACCTTTGAATTGTACAACATTT
>NW_012107019.1:82407-108785 GCF_000951045.1 Mandrillus leucophaeus | reverse complement strand
GGGTTTCACCGTGTTAACCAAGATGGTCTCGGTCTCCTGACCTCGTGATCCACCAGCCTTGGCCTCCCAAAGTGCTGGGATTACAGGTGTGGGCCCCTGGCCCATGCTTGGACTTTCTGACTTTCCTAAACATCCCTTTTTTTAAACAATAGTTTTACTTTAGGACCAGATTTTACCATATAAGATCTTTTCTTACATAAAATTTCTTGGCTGGGCATGGTGGCTCATGCCTGTTATCCCAGCACTTTGGCAGGCCGAGGCAGACGGATCACCTGAGGTCAGGAGTTAGACACCAGCCAACATGGTAAAACCCCGTCTCTACTAGAAGTACAAACATTACCTGGGCGTGGTGGTGCGTGCCTATACTATAGTCCCAGCTACTCGGGAGGCTGAGGCAGGAGAATTGCTTGAAGCCAGGAGGTGGAGGTTGTAGTGAGTCGAGATCGCGCTGTTGCACTCCAGCCTAGGGGACAAGAGTGAGCCTCTGTCTAAAAAAAAAAGTCTTTATAACCTTTGTTTTTGCATAGCTAGGGACCATGGCTAATTCACATGTCCCCAGGCCTTATCTAGAATCTGGTGGTTTCAAGGTAGGTAAATAGAACAGTTTTCAAAAGTCAAAGAATCTGTTCATGACCTTAAAGCTTGTATGTTGATTTTTGTATCCTGCAACTTACTGAGTTTACTTTTTTCAATTCTAAGAGTTTTTTGGTAGAGTCTTTTTTTTTTTTTTTTTTTCTATATCAGATCGTATCATCTGCAAACAGGAACAGTTTGACTTCTTCCTTACCAGTTTGGATGCCCTTTATTTCTTTCTCTTGCCTAATTGCTCTGGCTAGAACTTCCAAAGCTATGTTGAATATGAGTGGTGAGAGTTGTCATCCTTGTTCCATTTGTTAGAGGAAAAACTGGAGCTTTTCTCCATTCAGTATGATGTTAGCTGTGGGTTTTTCATATGTGGCCTTTATTGGGTTAAGGTACGTTCCTTCTGTACCTAATTTGTTTGGGGTCTTTTATCATGAAGGGATGTTGAATTTTATCAAATGCTTTTTTCTTCATCTACTGAGATGTTGGTATGGTTTTTGTCCTTCATTCTCTTGATGTGTTACATTACTGATTTGTGTGCATTGAGTCATCCTTGCATCCCTGAGGTGAGTCCTACTTGATTATGGTGTATGTTCTTTTTGATGTGCTGTTGGATTCAGTTCACTAGTATTTTGTTGAGGATTTTTGCATGTATATTCATTAGGAATATTAGTCTGTTGTTTCTTTTTTTCTGGTGTCTTTTTCTCGTTTTGGTATCAGAGTTGTGCTGGCCTTGTAGAATGAATTTAGAATTCTCTCTCCTTTAGTATTTTGGAGTAGTTTGAGAATAATTGGTATCAATTCTTCCTTAAAAGTTCAATGGAATTCTCCTGTGAAGCCATCTAGTCCTGCACTTTTGTTTGTTGGGAGACTCTTATTACTGATTCAATCTCATTACTCATTATTGGTCTTTTCAGGCCTTCTGTTTCTTCTGGGTAGTGTGTATGTGTCCAGGAATTTATCCATTTCCTCTGAGTTTTTGAGTTTGTTGATGTATAGTTGTTTATAAGTCTCTAATGATCCTTTGTATTTCTATGGTGTCAGTTACATGATGACTCCTTTTTTAAAAGTTTGATTTTTAAAAATGTTTTTATTTGAAAAAGATAAAGCACCAGAGGAGTGAGTTCAGTTCTCAAATAGAAGCTCGAGGAGCCTTTGTCTCATTGGCAACCAGCATGTGCTATATTTTGTGTGGTCGCTGTTTTATGGTAACTGAGGCTTACTGACATAACAAAGGGTGACTCTAGGAACCCCTTATGAATTGTTGAACAGAGACAGTTCCTTATGAGGATGCATCGGAAATTGGCAAAAGGTGGGGAGATACGTACATGGGAAATGGAAAATATGTCCATGAGGCTGCAACTTGATAAATTGCTGGCTTGTATTTTCGGAGACTAGGACACCATGGCTGCCTCCTCCATGAATATGGAAGGGAGATAATCTTTTTTTTCTTTTTCTTTTTTTTTTGAGACAGAGTCTTGCTGTATCATCCAGGCTGGAGTGCAGTGGTGCGATCTTGGCTCACTGCAACCTCTGCCTCCTGGGTTCAAGCAGTTCTCCTGCCTCAGCCTCCTAAGTAGCTGGGATTACAGGTGCTCACCACCACGTCTGGCTAATTTTTTGTATTTTTAGTAGAGACTCGCTTTCACCATGTTGGTCAGGCTAGTCTTGAACTCCTGACCTCATGATCCACCCGCCTCGGCCTCCCAAAGTGCTGGGTTTGTAGGTGTGAGCCACCACGCCTGGCTGGAAAGGAGACATCTTAAAGGAAGAAGCCCTTTAGGAGAAGGGAGAGAGTTTATGGAAAGTAAAACCATAAAACAAGGTACTGTTTCTTTTAAAGTTTTCTTCACTCATTGTAGGTGCTGTGGAGGCAGGAGTTGTGAAACAGAGACCCTGCCGTCTTCATGAAAGGTGCTTTTTATTCAGGCAGTCAAACACAAAGGAAAATAAGAAACAAATATGTGATACAATATGTTAGTGACATGTGCTGATAAGACAAAGCAGGGCAAGGACAGTGAGTGGTGGGTTTGTCTCTTTAGGTGGACAGAGAAGGCCTCTGGCCAGGATGATGTGAGCTCATAATGAGAGTGTACTTCGGAATATGTTCCAGTAAGCAGGAGGAGGACGATGGAGGCCCCAAGATGGAATGTGCCTGGTGGGTCAGGAAGGAAGCCAGTGTCACCAGAGATCATGACAAGAAAAAGAGAGGTCATGACATGAGATCAGAGAAGGTTCAAGTCGGAGCCAGATCATGCTGGGCCTCGAAGGCCTTAGAGAACCACTGGAACAATTGTAGTAGAGGAATTTGCATTTTAAAGGGATTATCTTGGCTGCTTATCTGCAGGCTGAAAAGTAGAGTGAAGGCTGGAAGGTTAGTTACAGCTGAACCAGGTGGTAGCAGTGGAGGCAGTGAGAGGTCAATGGATCTTGGATATCTTTTAAAGGTATTTGCAGGCCGGGTGCGGTGGTTCATGCCTGTAATCCCCGCACTTTGGGAGGCTGAGGTGGGTGCATTATTTGAGGCTAGGAGTTTGAGACCAGCCTGACCAACAAGATGAAACCCTGTCCCTACTGGAAAAAAAAAAAAAAATGAGCTGGATGTGGTGGCATGCGCTTGTAATCCCAGCTACTCGGGAGGCTGAGGCAGGAGATTTGCTTGAACCCAGGAGGCGAAGGTTGCAGTGAGCCAAGATCGTACCACTGCACTCCAGCCTGGGTGACAGAGTGAGACTGTCTCAAAAAAGGAAAAAAAAAAGGTATTTCCAGTACAATGTCCTAACAGATTGGATGTGGAATATAAGAGAAAGAGAGGATGACTACAGGTTCTTGGCCTGGCACCAGGAAAAACCACATTCTCGCTACCTGAGATGAGGAAGATAGAGAGGAGCAGATTCTGTGTCCAAGGTGCACACATAGTTGCACGCTTGGATCCTGGGCCGTTCGTTGAATGTGCATGTCTGCATTTGCACGAGGTCTGGAAGGAGAAGAGAACTTTGGGGCTTGTTATCGTTTAGATGCTGTAGAAAGCATGAGGATGTGAAAGAAGTCACCAAGGAAGGGATGTGAGTCAAGAGGAGGACTTGCAGTTAATTTCTGTCTCCTTCAAAGACATCACCTTGAGGGCCACTCCCTTGCATCCAGGTTGCTGCAGTCACCCAGAAGGTGTTTGGAATTTGTCAGGATTGCTTTTCACCTTGAAGGATATGTTCCTGAATAGCTTTGGTGGTTGCAGATCACTGTAGCTTGAGGATAGATTTAATTTTAGGGAGCCTTGACAAATCATGCCCATCCAACTGTGGGATTTAATAATGTTTATAATAAATTAGATTAATGTAGTTTTATTAAAGTGAAATGTGACTAAAATGCCGTTATGTTGATTTTTTATTTTTTATTTGGCTGAAACTTAACCATTGGGACAAAATATTTTTAGCGCTTAAGTGGAGACCATTGGTTGGTTAGGAGCCTTGTCCCCATGTGCAGGTTCTGGCACAGAGGAGACCATTATCCTGAATGTAGTCAGTCATTTGAACAACCGACCTGTAAGTGACCCATTTCTGATCGGGGCACCCTCCTCACTCTGGCAAGCTGAAAGGCATAGGTTTTTCAATAGGAATCTCTTTTTTTCTTACTTTGTTTTCTTTTTTTTTTTTGAGACGGAGTCTTGCTCTGTACCCCAAGCTGGAGTGCAGTGGCGCGATCTTGGCTCACTGAAGCTCCGCCTCCCGGGTTCACGCCATTCTCCTGCCTCGGCCTCCCCAGTAGCTGGGACTACAGGCACCTGCCAGCATGCCCAGCTAATTTTTTTTTAAATTTTTAGTAGAGATGGGGTTTCACCATATTAGCCAGGATGCTGTTGATCTCCTGACCTCGTGATCCACCTGGAGCCTTGGCCTCCCAGAGTACTGGGATTACAGGCATGAGCCACTGCGCCTGGCTGGAATTTCTATATCCAAAGTTCACGACACCCCACTCTGATCTCCACCTCCTCTCCTAGCGCTCTTGCTCCAACAATTGCTCAATCTCATGGCGACTTCCAGCGTCTCAATCCCATCTCTGACAGTCCCTCTTGTCATCACTCCCACATTCATCCAGCGGAGATTCCACAGGCTTTTGATCTCATCACTTGTTTGCAAAAACCTGGAACAACTTCCTTGCACCTGTCTCCATCATTCCTGGCCAAAGCAGCCCCAAGCCTGGTTGAACCTGACTCTGCATCTGCACTGGAGCTACTACACGGGAGCAGGAGAGAAATCCCACAGCCACATGCTTCGAATGCACAGTACAGACCTCAGATGTGCACCCCACACACCCAGTAGTCTCACTGTGTTCCCTTAGTGAGTTTTTATTCCTCTTCTCTGAGACAGATATTTCCTCAAATACCCCCATGCTGCCTTGTCTTAGCTCATGATCTTGTTTCATAAGTTAGGAAAACAGAAGCCACCCAAAGGGAACATCCTCACCTTCCTACCACCAGGTCTACAAACCTGCCAACTCAGGTGTCATCCTTGACTTCTTTTTCATGTCTCTCTTTTTTTTTTTTTTCTTAAATAGACAAGGTCTCACTCTGTTGCCCAGGCTGGAGTGCAGTGGTGCTGTCATACCTCACTGCAGTCTTGAACTCCTGGGCTCAAGGGATCCTCCCACCTCAGCCTTCTGTGTAGCTGGGAGTACAGGTGTATGCTCCACGCCTGACTAATCCCTGATTTCTCACAACTTCACACATTCAGCTCATTCCTTCTCTCTCTCATCATCAGTCTTTTCCTCTCAATACCTATCCCTGTTGCTGTTACAAATACTCTTTAAAAAAGAAAATCCTGTTCTCTGGCTTGCCTTGTCCACTGTAGCAAGGCCCTTCCTCTGCCTCCTTTGTAGTAGAGCTGCTCTGACTCTGTCTCTACTTCATCTCCCCCAGCTGCACCTTTATCCTGTCTCAGTGTGGCTTCCGGACACCACCCCTCCAGTGAATCGGCCTCATCAAGGCCATCAGCACTCCTGGTTGGACATTTCTCAGTCCTCCTCTTCTTTGATCTTTTCAGCAGCTCTTGATCCAGTTGATTCCTCTCCCTGCCCTGGCTCTCCGGGGAACCATGTGCTTTCTGTTTTCTTTCTCCCTCCCTGGCAGTTCCTAATTACTCTCCTTTGCTGACTTCTGTCCCTCATCTTACTATAAATCACTGGGTCTCAACCAGAAGCAATCTTGCTCCTCAGGGGGCCATTTAGCAATGTGTGGAGACATCTGTGGCTGTCACAACTGGGGAGTGGGGGTTGCTACTGGCATCCAGTGGGTAGAGGCCAGGGATGCTGCTACACATCCTGTAACCCACAAGATGGCCCTGGCCCCTCAGCCGTTATCTGGACTGAATGTCAACAGTGCTGATGCAAGAAACCTTCCTCGAGGCTCCTTCCTGGACCCTCTTCTTGAGTCTTCTTTAGATCTGCTCCTAGGTGATGGAATCTAGTGCCGTTATTGTAAATACATTTCATATATTGGTGACTCCCAAGTTTCTATCCCCAGCCTGTACCTCTACCCCAAGCCACAGATTTGTATATCCCACTACTTAGTGGGCATCTCTACTTGGAGGTATCTTCAGTGTCTCTGCATGTCCAGCGTGGAACTTGTGATATTTTCCCCTCTGAAACCTGTTCTCTCAGCCTTCTCTGGCTCAGCAAATGGCATCACTTTCCACCCAGTTGCTCAAGCCAGAAATGTGGGAGTCACCTTGCGTCCCCCACTCCCCCTTTAGTTAAGTCAAGAGCATTTCCATCCATTCTTTTTTCACAATGTGTCCCACATGTGTTTGATAATCTCTGCCCACTGGTCCATTTTCAGTAAGTCCTCATCTGTTACCTTCCACAGGTCTCTCGGCTTCTTTTGCTGTTCACCATGCACAGTTATCTTTTTTTTTTTTTTTCGTTTCTTTCCTTGAGATGGAGCCTCGGTCTGTCGCCAGGCTGGAGTGTAGTGGCGTGATCTCGGCTTACTGCAACCTCCGACTCCCTAGTTCAAGTGATTCTCCTCCTTCAGCCTCCCGAGTAGCTGGGATTACAGGCAACTGCGCCACCATGCCCAGCTAATTTTTGTATTTTTAGTAGAGACGGGGTTTCACCATGTTGGACAGGATGGTCTCGATCTCCTGACCTCGTGATTCGCCCTCCTCTGCCTCACAAAGTGCTGGGATTACAGGTGTGAGCCACTGCGCCTGGCCCATGCACAGTCATCTTTTAAATGCACTGTCATCTTTGGAATTGTCAGGAGCATTGTGTCCTCTACTGAGAGCAATGGGTAGCTTTGCCCCATGGCTGCACTAATTGGTTTGTGAAAGACAGATTGACTCCTTGCTTTTTCTTTTTTTTTTCTTTTTCTTTTTTTTAATTATAAAAGCAGTATATTCAATTCAAATATTCAGTAGGAGGTGAAGTACAAAGCAGAAATTCCCTTCTCCTCTTGCTGCTTTCTCTGTCCCCAAACCAGGTCGTGCCACTTTACTCCTTAACCCCAGGCCCCACTTTCTGCCCTATGGTCACCTGCTGTTTCTTTTGTTCCCAGATCAAACCAAGCCCTTTCTCACCCTGGGGCCTTTGTAGTGCCTTTCTCTGCCTGAAATTCTCTTCCTCTTGCCTTGGCCAAGACCTCATCATTCAGGTCTCAGCTCAGGTTCTCTCTCTTTGAGAAACTTTCCCTGATGTTTCTGACTTCCATCCCATCCTCCCTCCAGCTCCCTTTATCTTGTTTTCTGTTAATCTGTTTTATAAGTATGTAAGTCCACTGAGGACATAGAAGGTGTGTCCTTGGAATCTAGCCAAATTATGTGGTTGTACCCAGTTTATATTTTAAGGGCCTGAACACAAAGGCTTATAAGTTAAATCCTCATAAAATCTTGGGAGGCCAGCTCGGTGGCTCATGCCTGTAATACGAGCACTCTGAGAGGCTGAGGCAGGAGGATTTCTTGAGGCCAGGAGTTTGAGACCAGCTTGGACAATATAGTGAGATCTCCTTTCTAAAATAAATAAGCAAATAAATAAAATAAAAATTAGATGAGTGTGGTGGTGCACACCTGTAGACCCAGCTACTTGGGAGACTGAGGTGGGAAGATTGCTTGAGCCTGGGAGGTGGACGCTGAAGTGAGCCAAGATTTGCCCCTTTGTACTCCAGCCTGGGTGACAGAGCAGACCCTGTCTCGAAATGAAATGAAATGAAAGAAATGATGAAATGAAATTAAATGATGAAATGAAATGATAAAATGATGAAATGAAGTGGTGAAACGAAATGAAATGATGAAATGAAATCTGTTCCTCGACTGTGAATATCTGGTTTGTGCTTGGAATTGTCAGGAGCATTGTGTCTTCTACTGAGAGCAATGGGTAGGTTTGCCCCATGGCTGCGCTAATTGGTTTGTGAAAGACAGATTGACTGCTTCCTTTTTCTTTATTCTTTTTTAAAAAAATTATAAAAGCAGTACATTCAATTCAAATATTCAGTAGGAGGTGAAGTACAAAGCAGAAGTTCGCTTCTCCTCTTGCTGCTTTCTCTCTCCCCAATTTATTCCCTGAGAATACAGTTGGAGATTGATCCCTTTGAGATTTTTAAACCCAATATTACATTAAACAGTTATGCACTCTCTCAGTCATCTCAAGGACACAGCACTCCTGTGTCAGGGGAGCTGCTTGAAGTCTAGAATGTAGATTTGGGGCAACAGGAAAAGTAAGAAGAAAGGTTATAGCAGAGCCAGGAGTCAGTTTTTTTTTTTCTCATTGTTATAATGAAATGACTTATTGAAGGACCTGTTGTATAGTACATTAAAAATTCATACAGTAGAAGAGTGGATTTGATTCTTTCTCTTACATTATTTTGTAACTCTCATTTTGTGTAACCTTCGGGAGGATCCCTCGTGATGTCTTAATGTTTGAGGCTATATTTAATGCTTACCATCTGGAAAGATGTTACATGAACAGTCCATTAAAGCATGGAGGAATAGTGTCCACTCTTCGGCCTCTTGTCAGCTCTGCTTCTTCATCCCTTCCATCCCTTCTAACTCTGGACCTCTCGTCTTCCGTGCTTGCCCCCGGGTGACCTCATCCAGCCTTCTGGCTTTATCTGTGCAGAGACCGCTTCCCTGCACTTTTCTATCCAGCTGCCTACCCGACATGTACCTGCGGTTTCTCAGAGGCTTCTCAAACTCACCGTGTCCCAGATCTCCCTCAGAGCCTACACACCTTTTATAAATTTCCGAACTCCATCAGTCCTGCTGTTCAGGCCACTTATCTGGGCAATATCCTGACCTCTCTCTCATCCACATTCAGTTAATCAGCAAGTTACATTGTTGCTACTTTCAGAAGAGACCTGGAATTTGACCACTCCTCAGGCTTGCACCAGGACCCAGCCAGCCCCCAAAGCCACCCTGAGCCTGGACTTACATTGTTTCACTAGCCTCCAAAAATGGTCTTTCTGCTCCACACTTGCTCCCTACCTCTTCAGTCTATTCTTAGCACAGCACTCAGAATGCCTCTACTACTAAATTATTAGTCAAATAGTGTCACTCCTCTGCTCAAAATCCTTTGGTGCTCTCTGTCTCGTTCTGAGTAAAAGAGCCCTTGCAACGACAAGGCCCTGTGAGACTTACACCCTCCCCCCAGCTCTCTCCTGCTCCATGGTCCCTGTCTGGTCTACTCCAGCGTCAGAGCATGCTGTTCTGGAAGCCTGTGGGCATGCTTCCACCCCAGCGCCCTTCACCCTTGCTGTTTTCTCTCTGGGCTGTAGTTCCACAAATAACACATGACTCCTTCCCTTACCTTCTTCACGGTCTTGCTCAAAGGCCACCCCAGTGAGAACTCCTTCAACCCTGTTTAAAATTGCAAACCATCCCTGCTTAATTTTTCTCTAAAGTGCATTTCTCTTTCCAATATACTTTATACATTTCCTATTTATTTTATTCATTGTTTGCTTCCTGCACTAGTATGTAAATTTCATGGTGGTAGGGATTTGTTTATTGACACAATGAAGACACATTTGACTACATAGCAGTTAAATTATTGTAAGACCACATTAACTAAGTTAATTATTTTCTTTTTCTTTTTTAGAGACAGTCTCTCTCTCTTTTGCCCAGTCTGGAGTGCAGTGGTGTGATCATAGCTTATTGCAACCTAAACTCAAGCGATCCTCCCACCTCAGCCTCTTGAGTAACTGGGACCACAGGCATGTGCCACCATGCCTGGCTAATTAAAACAAATTTTTTTAAAGAGTTGAGGTCTTGTTATGTTGCCCAGGCTGGTCTCGAACTTTGGGCTCAAGTAGTCCTCCTGCCTCGGCCTCCCAAAGTGCTAGGATTACAGGTGTGAGCCACTGTGTCTGGCCTATTTTCTGGATCTTGTCTTTTACATTTATAATAAAGGATCTTGACCCTTGAACAATGTGGAGATTAGGGGCACTGACCCTCCACATAATAAGAAATCTACTTATACTGTTTGATTCCTTAAAAACTTAACTAAAAGCCTACCATAAATACTTGGTTAACTGTACTTTATATATTATATACTGTATTCTTAAAGTAAGAGAAATGTTATTAAGAAAAATCATAAGAAAAAATACATTTACTGTTCATTAAATACATTTATTGTTCATTAAGTGGAAGTGGATCCATCATCCATCACGAAGGTCTTCATCCTTGCGTTTTTCACAGTGAGTAGGCCGAGGAGGAGGAGGAGGAAAGGGAGAGGTTGGTCTTGGTATCCAGGGGCTGGTAAAGGCAGAAGAAAATTTGTATGTAAGTGGAACTGCACATTTCAAACCCCTGTTGTTCAAGGGTCAAGTGTATATAAAGAGCTCCCAGTAATATTAATAAGCACAAGGCAGACAACCTATAGAAAATTGGATAAAGGACAGTAAACAGACTTTTGACAGCAGAAAAACAGAAATGCCTAAAAACATGACAGATGCCTAGCCTCCTTAGTAATCAGGGAAATACAAATTAGAACAGTAAGGTATTTTTCATCCATTGATTGGCACAAATTACACAGTGGTAATATCTGGTGTGACTAAGGGTGTATTCCTAAGATTCTCTCATGCACTGCTGGTGAAAGTACATGCTAGCACAGGCTTTGGAGGGTAATGATAGCAATAGATATTCTTATTCGGTAATCTGTCTGCTTACCTAGCTTATAAAATATTTGCACATATGCATAGACATGTAAATATAAGGCTGTACACTGTAGCATTGTCATTAGAAAAGGGACTAACTTAAATGTCCATGTCTTTAGAAATAGATCATATAAGATCTTATTAAAGGTCTGCAAAATTATAGCTACATAATAATCTAAGAAGGAATCCAATCCATTTTGACAGCATCTATTCCAAATTCTTTGTATTTTTATTATATTATACTTTAGTTTTAAAGAAAAAAGGAAATATTATCTGTAAAACCTTACTGGAAATACACTAGCATAGGTATTATGCCTATACTATGAAACATTACTCAGCTTTAAAAAGAATGGCCTAGATCTACATGTATATATGGAAAGGATTTCTGAGGCTCAGTTAAATGAAAAAATTAAGCTGCAATGTATGTATATTATAACACCATTAGTATAACAGCAAACGCAAATGCTGTTTTACAGGTGTACACTAATACATATAAAGGTATAGAAAAACTTACGGGAGGATAACAGCCAGTTACCAGGTTTCCTTTGGGTTGGGAAGTAAAACTGGGGGCAGGGAGACATCCTCCCTATCCTTTGTATTTGAGTTTTTACCAAGAAAAGTGTTCATGATTAATTTTATAATAAAAAAGGTAAAGTATATTAACTATTCTTTCCAAATAAAAGTCTTTGAGAAAATGATTAAAAGCAACTAAATTAGAGGTTGTGAGAAATTATTCTTAAACAGTCCATGACTAGCAAATTTTTTATATGGGAGGATTCAAATACTTGTGTGTGATCTCAAAGACTAATGGTATTTCATAATAATAATCTTCATGTATCTGAAACAAAAATGAATTAGACATAAATGAGGGCTCTGGAGTCCTGGGGCCTGTGGCTGAGCCTCCCCCACTTATTGCTTTTTTTTTTTTTTTTGAGACAGAGTCTTGCTCTGTTGCCCAGGCTGGAGTGCAGTGGTGCAATCTCAGCTCACTGCAAGCTCTGCCTCCCGGGTTCACGCCATTCTCCTGCCTCAGCCTCCCGAGTGGCTGGGACTACAGGTGCCCGCCACCACGCCCGGCTAATTTTTGTATTTTTAGTGGAGACGGGTTTCACCGTGTTAGTCAGGATGGTCTCGATCTCCTGACCTCGTGATCCACCCACCTTGGCCTCCCAAAGTGCTGGGATTAAAGGTGTGAGCCACCACGTCTGGCCAAAAAATGACTTTTTAATAGAAATTACTATGCTTAGTGAAATTTCTCAGATTTGAGGATTAGAGAGTCTTGAAAGAGTTCTTGTTTGAATGTTATGAGCCAATCAAAGTTATCTGCGTTGTTCCGTAATGAACCTCCCTTCTTAGATCCAGAAAAGATCTTCATGGTCCTTGGGTCCACCTCCATTTTTTTTTTTTTTTTGGGGGGGTCGGAGTCTTGCTCTGTTGCCCAGGCTGGAGTGCAGTGGTGCAATCTCAGCTCGCTGCAAGCTCTGCCTCCCGGGTTCACGCCATTCTCCTGCCTCAGCCTCCCGAGTGGCTGGGACTACAGGTGCCCGCCACCACGCCCGGCTAATTTTTGTATTTTTAGTGGAGACGGGTTTCACCGTGTTAGTCAGGATGGTCTCGATCTCCTGACCTCGTGATCCACCCGCCTCGGCCTCCCAAAGTGCTGGGATTACAGACGTGAGCCACCGCGCCTGGCCACCTCCATTTTATATAATATTTCTTTTTCTTTTTTTTTTTTAAATTCCCAACGCCAATTTTTCTGAAATTTTATATATTTTTGAGTTAAAAAATTTAAATTGTAAAAGTAATGTATATTCATCTTGGAAAATACCAAAAGATATGAAGGAAAAAAAAATCACCCACAATCTTACCACATAAAGACAGCTAAGGCATTAGCATATTTCCTTTGATTTCCATGTGCTGTAATTTAAATTTGTCTCATTTTGTGCAGTTGGAACAATATTATACAAACGTATTATACAAACGGTTTTATATATTTCTCATTTGTAACATTGCTTTTTTTTTTTTTTTTGAGACGGTGGAGTTTCACTGTTGTTCGCCCAGGCTGGAGTGCAATGGTGCGATCTTGGCTCTCCACAACCTCCACCTCCTGGGTTCAAGCTACTCTTCTGCCTCAGCCTCCTGAGTAGCTGGGATTACAGGCGTGCAGCACCATGCCCGGCTAATTTTGTATTTTTAGTAGAGGTGGAGTTTCGCCATGTTGGCTAGGCCGGTCTCCAATTCTTGACCTCAGGTGATCTGCCTGCCTTGGCCTCCCAAAGTGCTGGGATTATAGGTGTGAGCCACTGCACCCAGCCGTACCATTACTTTTATCTGTTATAACTCTATAAATATATACATTTTGGTGACCACATTATATATATATATATAGTTTTTTTTTTTTTTTTTGGAGATAAGTTTTCACTATGTCACCCAGCTGTGCAGTGATGTGATCAAACACCTTGACTCGAATGATCCTCCTACCTCAGCCTCCCCTGAGTAGCCGGGGCTATGCGTACGCTCCATTACACCCTGCTAGTTTCTTAATTTCTTTTTTTTTTTTTTTTTTGAGACAGAGTTTCATTCTTGTTGCCCAAGCTGGAGCACAGTGGCATGATCTTGGCTCACGGCAACCTCTGCCTCCTGCGTTCAAGTGATTCTCCTGCTTCAGCCTCCCAGGTCGCTGGGATTACAGGCATGCACCAGTACGCCTGGCTAATTGTGTATTTTTAGTAGAGATGGGGTTTCTCCATGTTGGTCAGGCTGGTCTTGAACTCCTGACCTCAGGTGATCCACCTGCCTTGACCTCCCAAAGTGTTGGGATTACAAGTGTGAGCCACCACGCCCAGCCTACCCTGCTAGTTTCTAAAAAATGTTTTGTAGAGATGGGTTCTTACTATGTTGATCATACTGCTCCCATCTTTTGATAAGTTTCAGTTTATGCTTTTATAAATAATGCCAGATTTTTATTCCTGGAACTTCTTACCTATTTCTGATTATTGCCTTAGATTTTAGATTTAGATGTTAGAGTCTCTTGATAAATAATGCAACAAAACTGCTTTGGAAACCATAACCTTTATTTGAACGATGACATGACACACTGCTTGCAGAACGAGCCTGGGGCAGGAATCTCCTGAGTCCTGAACCTGCTTTCTCTTTTGTAATCTTCTGCCTTCTCTTGGGATTTAAGCAAAAGATCAGAGGTTCTTTCTTTAATTACAGTGTTTCCTGCAAGCAAATGAAAGGTGGAAATCCAAGGCAGAAATGTGCACTTGCTCTTCTGTTTGCTGTGGACTCTATGAGAAGGTCTCGTGTTTGTGTAGCATTTCAGCTCCTGCCTTTACAGCTGAAGTAACACCAAACCACAGAACATGTAAAAATGTTTTCCTTACATATAAATATTCCTATTTATGATTTATTGTGCCACCTTTTAAAATTAATGAGTAACATTGTTACATGTGATGGGCAGGGCTTCACGCCCTCATGTAGGCTTTTCAGGGTCTCCACACTTACCCACTTTTCCAGTCCACTCCCCTGCCTCCTCTTCTTCCCCACCCACTGTGCGGTGGTGGTCCATTGGAACTGGCAGTCTACTTTGCCACTCCTCCCTGCCATGAAATTATATGGAGTCTTTCCTCCTGAGCCAGCACTCCCCTGCCCCACATAGAATCTGGAAGTCCCCCTCCTTCTATGAGACCAGCTTCCAGAAGCCTTCCAGCACCCTCTGCAGCAGCTGTCAGTGTCCTGCCCAGAGACAATTGCTTCCTGCCCTGAGGTTCCACACACTAATGTGGCACTTGCCTTGCTGAATGCTGTGTTTGCTCTTCAGTCTATCTTCATCACTAGACGGAGAGCAACTCTGCGATGGGGTCTGCACCTTGTTAATTTCTGTATCTTCTGCAGAACACCTGCCACTTAAAAGATATTCGTTGTTCTTTGGTCACTAAATTAGGTGAGAGTTCAGGCCTGATGTTCTCTGTGGCTTTGTTGCAGGTCTTTCTGTCTGAGTGGAAGGAGCACAAAGTTGCTCTCTCACGACTTACCAGCCTGGAGATGAAAGATGATTTCCTCCATGGACTGCAGATGCTGAAATCTCTACAAGGCGCACATGTTGTCACGCTGCTTGGCTATTGTGAGGATGACAACACTATTCTTACTGAATATCACCCTCTAGGTTCCTTGAGTAACCTGGAAGAAACACTAAACCTTTCAAAGTACCAAAATGTGAACACGTGGCAGCACAGGCTGCAGCTGGCCATGGACTATGTCAGCATCATTAATTACCTGCACCACAGCCCCATGGGCACACGGGTGATGTGTGACTCCAATGACCTGCCCAAGACACTGTCTCAGTATCTGCTGACAAGCAACTTCAGCATTTTGGCAAATGACTTGGATGCCTTACCCCTGGTGAACCACAGCTCCGGGACACTGGTGAAGTGCGGCCACAGGGAGCTGCATGGGGATTTTGTGGCTCCAGAGCAACTGTGGCCCTACGGAGAGGACATGCCTTTCCGTGATAATCTCATGCCCTCATATGACGAGAAGATTGACATTTGGAAGATCCCAGACATCTCCAGTTTCCTTCTGGGGCACATTGAAGGGAGTGATATGGTCCGATTCCATTTGTTTGATATTCACAAAGCATGCAAGAGCCAGACTCCCTCAGAAAGACCCACTGCCCAGGACGTTCTGGAGACCTACCAGAAGGTCTTGGATACACTTAGAGATGCTGTGATGTCTCAGGCAAGAGAGATGCTGTGAAAACCAGTCCAGCCAATGAAGGTGGGATTGAAGGGCTGAATGGAAGTTATAGCATTCTACTCTGATGGTGGAGTTTTTTGCCTGAGTTTCGTGTTTTATTGTTTTTTTTTTTTTTTTAATGGCTTAGCCATGTGGTTGTTTGTCCACATCCACATGTACATTTGCATGTGTTCCACATTGGTTGTTAGATTTTTTTTTTTTTTTTTGAGATGGGGTCTCGCTCTGTTGCTGAGGCTGGCATGCAGTGGTGTGATCTCGGCTCACTGCTGCCTCTGCCTCCCAGGTTCAAGCAGTTCTCCCACTTCAGCTTCCTGAGTAGCTGGGATTATAGGCACACCACCACGCCTGGCTAATTTTTGTATTTTTAGTAGAGACACGGTTTTGCCATGTTGGCCAGGCTGGTCCCGAACTCCTAACTTCCTTGGCCTCCCAAAGTGTTGGGATTACAGGCGTGAGCCACTATACCTGGCCAGTTGTTAGATTTCCATGGATTTGTAGTTTCCAAAGTTTCTCGTTATTGATTTCTACTTTTCTTCCATTGTGGTCTGAGAAGGTACTTGATATGATTTAGATTTTTAAAAATTTATTGAGACTTGTTTTGTGGTCTAACATGGTCTATGCTAGAGAATGGTCCATGTGCTGATGAGAAGAATGTATATTCAGCTGTTGGAAGAAAGGTTCTGTAAATGTCTGTTAAGTCCATTTGGCCTATAATGCAGATTAAGTCTGATGTTTCTGTCTAGATGATCTGCCCAGTACTGAAAGTGAGGCATTAAAATCCCCAGCTTTTTTTTGTATTAGGATCTGCCTCTCTCTTTAGCTCCAATAGTGTTTGTTTATATATGTGAGTGCTTTGGTA
The DNA here is from genome assembly GCF_000951045.1 of Mandrillus leucophaeus. Taxonomy (NCBI): domain Eukaryota; kingdom Metazoa; phylum Chordata; class Mammalia; order Primates; family Cercopithecidae; genus Mandrillus; species Mandrillus leucophaeus. The sequence continues at coordinate 92,445 of NW_012107019.1, read as the reverse complement.
TTGGGTGCATATACATTTAAAATTGTCGCATCCTTTTGCTGAATTGATCCCTTTATCATTATGTAATGATCTTCTTTGTCCCTTTTTATGTTTTCTGACTTAGTCTATTTTGTATAAGTATTGCTATTCCTGCACATTTTTGTTTTCAATTTGCATGGAATATTTTTTTCTGTTTGTTCACTTTCAGTCTATATATGTTTTTAAATGTGAAATGAGTTTGTTATGGGTAACATATAGTTGAATCTTGTTTTTTTTAAATCCATTCAGCCAGTCTATGTATTTTAATTGGAGAATTTAAATTATTTACATTCAAGGTTTTTATTGATAGGTGAGGACTTAATCCTGTGCTTTTAATTGTTTTCTGATTGTCTTGTATATATATTTTTCCTATCTTTTTTTTTTCTTTTTTTATTTTGAGACAGAGTCTTGCTCTGTCTTCAGGCTGGAGTGCAGTAGCGGGATCTCGGCTCACTGCAGCCTCCACCTCCCAAGTTCAAGCGATTCTCCTGCCTGAGCCTCCCAAGTAGCTGGGATTACAGGTGCCCACCACCACACCCAGCTAATTTTTGTATTTTTAGTAGAGACGGCATTTCACCTATCTTCTTTTGTATTGTTTACAATTTGGTGGGTTTTTTTTTTAATACTCATAATGTTTGATTCCTTTTTCTCATTTGTGTTTCTGCTCTACTAGTGAGTTTTAAGACTTTGTGTGTTTTCATGATGGTAGATACCATCCAGTCTATTTGAAGATCAGATGAGATTGGGCACGTTCAGGGTGGTATTATTGTGGGAATGAAGGAGGACTAGAGAGACCATGGGGGTGAGACAGGAGGATTTTTATCGAGTGCACTCAGACCCAGCTGATTAACATGCAAAAACTGGGCCCAGAACAAAGACAGCACTTGACTTTTATACCCACTTCTAAAAGGGGTTGGGCTAGCTTGAAACAAGCTTACAGTGGCACGAAGCAAAGATACAGAGGCAGAACAAAAGCAGCTAATCAAACTGTGACAGGTTCATGACCCAGGATTACATATGACCCTTGCTATGCAGCTCGGATGGCTAATTTTTTGTATCTTTAGTATAGACGGGGTTTCATTGTGTTCACCAGGATGGTCTCGAGCTCCTGATCTCATGATCCACCCACCTCGGACCTCGTGATCTGCCCACCTCAGCCTCCCAAAGTGCTGGGATTACAGGTGTGAGCCACCGCACCCAGCTAGTTTTTTTTTAAACTAAATTATCATTAATGTTAAAATTTAACTGACTGTGTATATAATTGTGCAATTGCTGCTTTCTCACCAAACTATCTAGGATTCATTCAACAGATCACAGAAATGAGGTCTGGCATTTAACAGACTAATGATAGAAGAAATATACTGATTTATACAGGAATATCAAAACACTGTCATGTGGTTTAGTGTAGCTCAAGTTATAAATAAGTGCCAACTCTTGCTGCAGTGTCTCCGACACAATTTTATCTTGGAACTTGGCAATGTGACTTTCTTCACTGAAAGAGTTCTTTCATGATACTCTTCATGAGTTGCTCATATAGCAGCTTAATCTCTTTCATTTGCTCTCTCCTAACAATGCTAACTTGTTGCCACCTCTTTTGTTGCTCTCGAAATATTTTAGTTTTTCTTCTCTCCTCAGTCTTCTACATGTCTGTGTTGTATTCTTGAAGCAAAGTCAGCAACTGCATAGAATATCTATAATTACGTTTCTGCCTTTTATGTTCTCAAAATATCATTCAGTTATGTTCTTGGTTTTGATGCAAGCTTTTGTATACTTTTGAAGCCTTTTTCTTTTTGCAGCAAGACCCTGTTTAATGGCAGCTGCAATTAGTTGTAGCTTCTCTACATCAACCCCCTTGTCTTCCTCATCTGTTTCTGCAAAAGGTTTTCTTTCCCTGTGCTCATTAGTTTCTGGATCCTTTTCTCCATGTTCCATTTCCTGGGTGGCTGTGACCTGAGCCTCCAACTGGACCTTGGCAGCCCTCCTGTTGCTCCTCCTGCCTTGGGTGCAATTGCTAGTTGTCCTGGGATGCCAGAGGTGACTTGATGGTGCTCCCTCAGAGGCTCTGTATAATGCCGCACTATGAGGCTCCTCTGAGGGCCTGGGGTCCTCCTTCCCTCAGTTTTTACTTATCTGGGAAGGACTTTATCTGTCCTTCAATTTTGAAGGATAGCTTTACTTAGTTTAATATTCTTGGCTGGCAGTTTTTAAAATTTATTTCAGCACTGTAATATATATTATTCCATTCTTCCCTGACCTGTAAGGTTTTGTTTTTTTGTTTTTTTTTTTTTTAATAGGAAAGTCTTATAAGTGACTTGATGCTTCCCTTTTGCTGTTTTTAGAATTCTGTCTTTGACTTGACAATTTGATTGTAGTGTGCCTTGCAGAAGACTTTTTTGGTTTGAATCTTTTTTGGGATTACTGAACATCCTGTATCTGGATGTCTGTATCTCTTGCAAGACTTAAGAAATGTTTGACTATTATTTTGCTAAATAGGTTTTCTATGCCTTTTCCCTTCTCTTTCCTGAAACACTCAGAATTTAAATATTTGTTTGGTCTGACTGGGTTATTTCAAAAGACCTGTCTTCAAGTTCAGAAAATCTTTGTGTTGCTTCATCTAGTGTATTTTTGAAGCTCTCAGTTGCATTTTTAAATTTTATTCATTGAATTTTTCAGTTCCAGGATTTGTTTGGTTATTTTTTTTAATCTGTCTCTGTTGAATGTCTGATTCAGATCATGAATTGTTTTCCTAATTTCTTTGTATTATCTGTGTTTTCTTGCAACTTGCTGAGTTTCCCTAAGATCATTATTTTGAATTCCTTTTCTGGCATTTTTATAGATTTCCTTTTCTTTTGAATCTGTTACTGGAGAATTATTGTGTCTCTTTGGCAGCATCAAGTTTCCTTGCTTTTTCATGTTTCTTGTGTCCTTACGTTGATATCTATTGAGCTAGTGGAATAGTTGCTTCTTCCAATTTTATGGATTGGCTTTCATAAGGAAAGACTTTTTTGTAGGCGTATCTGTAGTTTTGGTTGTGATTAGGATGTTTTGGCTTTGATTTTGGTGAGCACAGTTGTATAGGCTCAATGATTTCTTCAGCTGTAACCAATGTCACTGGTGTCTGTGAGTCCTCAGTGGCTTAAGCTGCCATTGTTAGTTGAGGCTGTTGTGAGGCTTTTCTGGGGACAGGGATGCCAGAGGGGCCAGTCCCTGGGCCTTTTGGTGGCATGGGCAGGCTTTAGCTGTGTTGGCGATGGGCTGGGCCTGTTAGACCTCAGGACCCCAGCTGGCAAAAGTGCTGGTAGTTGGGGGGCCCAGGTGGGCTGGTCCTCAAGCCCCGAGGCAGTATTTTTGGTGCTGGCAGTGGCAGTAGCAGCAGTGGGCTAAACACTGGACCCTCAGGTGGCAATCACAGCTGTTGGCAGTAGCTGTGGCAGGATGAATGGGCCAGTTTCTAGCCCCTTAGGTGATGCACTTTGGTAGGCACTGGTGGTAGTAGGTGGGGCGGGCCTGTTCAGGCCTTGGGATTGTGTGTATGGGCACCAGTGGTGTTGGATGGGGTGGGCCAGTGCTCAGGCCCCCCTAGAGAGCATATAGGCACCAGTAGTGGCATGAGGGAAAGATGGCATCTGAGAACACTGGGGACAGTGGGTGGAGCAGGCCTGTCTTTAGGTTCTTGGATGGCACATATGGACACACTGGTCCTCAGGCCTCCTGAAGGTACACACAGGCGTGTTGTTGCCCTGCTGAGAGGGGCAAGGTTCTATTGGTGGCATTGGTGTTGGGAAGATGGCTCCCAGGTTCTGGGAGCTTCAGCTCCCTTTTTCCCGGGGACAGCCTCCCTGGTGTGCGCTACACTGCCTGTTCCCTGGGATATAAGACACTTCATGGGTCAGAATACTGGGGACCTGGCTGCACTGCTGGGTGATTGTGATACTGCAACCTTCTGGATGGATGTGGGAAGATGTTCTTGGGGGCCGCAGGGATGTAGACTGCAGGGGCTTATTGGACCCCAAGGCAGGATATAATCTGGTGGCGGCTAGGCTGTTAAAATGGTGCTGTGCCACAGCAGCATGTTTCTTGGGGTGTGAGTAGGATCCAATGGAATTCCCTTTCTGGAACAATGTATTTGCATGGATTCCAGGCAGCTCCGTATACTGGGCTCAGGGCCTGTGAAGGCTGACGGCATCCCCTGTGGGTGCCAGCATCTGTGCTGGGAATGTGGACCACTGCGGTTCTTTGACTTTTCTTTTCCCAGAAATGGGATGTCTCTCCTGTCTCTGAGCCAATCCAAGACACACTGGCTGCTTTATTTACTGCTCCTTTTGTGCCTCAGAGGCTCCCTGTCACTTCCCTGTTGAATAGTGTTCTGTCTTTGGTGTTCTACCTGACACGTGGTTACCTACTTGCTTTTTTGGTCCTTTGTTGTGGAGGAGTTGAGTGCCAGGCTCACGGTTTTTTGATTACTATAGTTTTGTAGTATTTTTTGAAATTCAGAAGTGTGAGACCTCCAACTTTTTCTTTTTCAAGATTATTTTGGCTGTTGAGTCCCTTGTGATTCCATATGCATTTTAGATGGATTTTTCTATTTCTGGAATTCTGCCATTAGGAGTCCAATAAATACGACATTGAATCTGTAGAGTGCTTTGGGTAATATTGACGTCTTACCACTATTAAGTCTTCCAGTACATGACCACAGGACTCACTGTGGTTTTGATGTGCACTTTCCTGATGACTAATGATGTTGTACCTTTTCATATGCTTATTGGCTATTTGTATAATCTTCCTGGGAGAAATGTCTATTTAGATTATTTGCCAATTTTTAAATTTGTCCATTTAAAAAATCAGGGTTTTTTTTTGTTGTTGAGTTGTAGGAGTTCTTTTTGTATTCCTTATACTAGTCCCTTATCAGATATATGATTTGCAGATATTTTCTCCCAGGTGGATTGTCTTCACTTTCTTGGTAGTGTCTTTTAATACACAAAGTTTTTAATTTTTATGAAGTCAGATGTATCTACATTTTTCTTTGGTTGCTCATGCTTTTGGTGTTGCATCTAAGAATCTACTGCCAAATCCAAGGTCGTGAAGATTTACCCCTATGTTTTCTTCTAAGAATTTTATAGGTTTTGCTATTACATTAAGGTCTTTGAGCCATTAAGATCCTTGACTTAATTTTTGTATATGATGTAAAGTCACTGTCAAACATCATTCTTTTGCATTTGGCTGTCCAAGTATCCCAGCAGTATTTGTTGAAATGCCTAAACTTCTTTATATTCCCTTGACCCCTCTAACCAAGGCAGTTGGTTGGACCTTTGCTACTACCACTGCCCTGAAACTGCTATCACTGGGTTACAAAGGACTGGGTAGCTTAGTTGAGTGGATAGATAATCTTTTGTTGTTTCCTCCTCGTAATATACAAGCCATGGCTTCTGTGACATCATACTCTCCTAGTTTTCCTCCTGTCACTCTGGCTTCTTCTCAGTCTCTGTCCATCCCTGGTGCTCCTGAAGGTTCTGTTCTCAGCCTTACACACATTACCTGGATGATCTCATTCTCTGCCATGACTTCACTTGCCATATATGTGCTTATTTTTCCCAAATTCCTATTTCTCCTGACTTTTACATTTATTTTATTTGCAGGTCATATATCTAATAAGGAATTGATATCCAGTGTACATGTAGAACTCCTGTAATTCAACACAAAAACCAAACAGTCCAATTAATAAATGGAGAAGAGATTTGAATGAACATTTTTCTAAAGAACAACTCCAGCTCAACATTTCCCAGATAACTTTTCTTTCTTCAAAATCTGCTTCTGTGTTTCCTTATCTGTAGGTGGCACAGCATGCATCTGATTTCCCAAGCCAGAAACCTCAGAGTCATTCTTGACTCCAGGAAGAAATACTGAGTTTTTAAAAACTCAACTTATTGATTCATTATTTTATATAATAAAATGCAACAGTTTTAAGTGTATATTTCAATGAGTTTTGATACATTTATGTACTTGTGTCACTATCCCCATAGATAAAGAGACAAAGCATTTCTATCACACCGGCAATTTCCTATGTGTCCCATCCCAATCAATCCTTTCTTCTCTGCTGGCTCCAAGCAATGACTCTTTCCAATCTTTTTGGAAAGATTAGAATTTCTTTTCTAGATTTCCAGTAATGGAATCATACAGTGTCTAAGTCTATTTGTGGTGCTATAACAAAATACCTGAGACTGGGTAATTTATATAAATTACAGGAATTTATTTCTCACAGTTCTGGATGCTGAAAAGTTTATGATCAAGGCACTAGCAGGTTTAGTGTCTGAGGGCCCAGTTTCTTCTTTGAAGATGGTGCTTTGAACACTGTCCTCACATGGTAGAAGGGGCAGATAGGCAAAAAAAAAAAAAAAAAAGCAAATGCTGTGTGCAGCCCCTCTCATAAAGGGCTTAAGCTCATTCACCAGGGAAGAGCTCTCATGACTTAATCACCTCCAAAGGCCCCGTCTCTTAATACTATTGCATTGGAGATTGTTTCAACATAAATTTTGGAGGGACACAAATACTCAAACTGTAGAATATAGTGGTGTAGTGTAGTATATATTTTTTGTGTCTGTCTGCTTTTGTTCAGTGTATGTTCTTGAGGTTCATCTACGTTGTTGCATGTATCAGTAGGTTGTATCTATTGGTGCATAGTTATTCCATTGTATGTCTGTACCACACTCTTCATTTATCTGCTGATGGATGTTGCATTGTTTCCAGTGTTGGGATATTATGAATAAAACTGCTGTTAACCTTAAAATATAAGTCTTTGTGTAGACATGTTTTCATTTGTCTTGAGCAAATACCTGATTGGTCAGATGGTCATATGTCAGTATATGTTTAATATCATATACTTCCAACTGTTTACCAAAGTAGTTGTGCCATTTTATTTTCCCATTAGTGATGTATGAGTTCTATTTGATCCATATCTTTGCCAACACTTGTTATTTATTTCAGCCCATTTAATTTTAGCTGTTTTAGGGTGTGATTAGTGTCTCCATGTAGGGTTTTTTTTTTTTTTGAGGGCCTCTCTCTATTGCCCAGGCTTGAGTGTAGTGGCACAATTGAGTGTAGTAGCTCACGGCAGCCCCAACTTCCTAGGCTCAAGCGATCTTTCCACCTCAGCCTCCCAAGTAGTGGTTAGAATCAAGGTTTCTTTCCATGTGGATATCCAATTTTTCCAGCATTATTTATTGACAAGATTATCCTTTCCTTCATTAAATTCCTTTGTCAGCTTGGTGAAAAACCAGTGTGTGTGTTTATTTCTAGGCTCTCTATCCTGTCTCTCTCTTTTTTTTTGAGATGGAGTCTTGCTGTGTCGCCTAGGCTGGAGTGTAGTGGCGTGATCTCGGCTCACTGCAACCTCTGCCTCCTCGGTTCAAGTGATTCTCCTGCCTCAGCCTCCTGAGTAGCTGGGATTACAGGCATGTGCCACCACGCCCGGCTAATTTTTGTATTTTTTAGTAGAGATGGGGTTTTACCATGTTGGTCAGGCTGGTCTCGAATTCCTGACCTAGTGATCTGCCTGCCTCAGCCTCCCAAAGTGCTGAGATTAGAGGCGTGAGCCACCGCTCCTGGCACCTATCCCTTTTTAGTAAATCTTAACATCAGGTAGTTGTAAGACCTGCAACTTTGTTATTTTTCACAACTGTTTTGGCTATTTTAGGTCCTTTGTATTTCCACATACATTTTTAGAATCAACTTGTCAATTTTAACAACAACAACAACAACAACAAAACTCCTGGAATTTTGACTGGGATTGTATTGAACTTATAGATCAATTTGGGGAGAACTGGCATCTTAACAGTAATGATTCTTCCAATCTATGAACACAGTATATCTCTCCAACTTTTTAGGTCTTCTTTAACTTTTTGTAGTTTTCGGTGTTCTGGTCTTGTACCTGTTTTGTTAAATTAAAAAAATTCTCACTTTGGGAGGCTGAGGCAGGCAGATCATGAGGTCAGGAGTTAGAGACTAGGCTGGCCAAAATAGTGAAACCCCATCTCTACTAAAAATACAAAAAAATTAGCCGGGTGTAGTGGCACACACCTGTAGTCCCAGGTACTCGGGAGTCTGAGGCAGGAGAATCATTTGAACCCAGGAGGCAGAGGTTGCAGTGAGCTGAGATCGTCCCATTGCACTCCAACCTGGGCAACAAGAGGAAAACTCTGTCTCAAAAAAAAAACAAAAAACAACAACAAAAAAAACCATTCCATTGTAAAAGAAAAAAATTCAATTGTAAATTCCAGTTTTTTCAGTGTCAACATCCAGTTGTTTATGTCCAGAAAATAAAAATACAATTGATTTTTGTATACTGACTTTCAATTCTGTGACCTTGCCAAACTCATGATTTCCAGTAGCTTTTTGAGGGGTAGATTACTTGAGATATTCCACATGTACAATCAGGCCATCTTTGAATAGAGCCAGTTTGTTTGCTTTTTATTTCTTTGCCTTACTGTGTATCCTTGCCTTGTTCTTGATCCACAGGGGGAAGCATTCGGTCTTTGCAAGTGTCAGGTTAGCTGTTTTTTGGAGATGCCTTTATCATACTGAGGAAGTTCCCTCTTTTTCTAGTTGCTGAGAGTTGAATAGGTGATGAATCTGTTGATCACATGGGGCCATATGACTTGATCTGGCCAGAGAAATGTGAAGGAAGTCATAGACATCTCTTCTAGGTAGGTGCTTGAAGAGCCAGTGTAGGATTTGCTACGTTGTCCTCCCACTGCCGCTTCTGCTGTGATGAAGCATTGGGCATCAGTGCGAACAAGAAAGGGATTGTTGTTGGGGTAAGCCATGAGGTTCTGGAGCTGTTTGTTAATGTATTACAGTCAAAGGAGAAGGTTCTTGCCCTTAGGACAAACTCCTTGCCTTCATGGAGCTTACACTGTAGTGCAAGTGGGGCAGACAAATGCACGTAATGTCAGGTAGAGATTAGTGTAATGAAGAAGAGCAAGATCTGAGGCTCCAGCACGTTTTAGCTTTAGATAGGGTTTTTGTGGAAGGCCTCCTTAAATGAGGCAGCAATTGGCCTGAGAGCTGAATGAAGTGAGGGAGGAGCCATGAGGTGTCTGGGTAAGGAAGGGTCTTCCAGGTACAGGAACAGCTATGCACAGCCCTAAGACAGGAACTCCAGACTCTCCTGGACAGGGAGGGTGTCAAAAAGGTGCCCTCCAAGCAAAAAGAGAAGGGCACATTCACCCAGTGACTCCTGTGGTTTAAGCCAGGGCTAGGCCAGAGAGGGCCGCTGCTGTGTGTTAGGCAGAAGATGACTAGTTGGCCATGGCCTGGCCAGACCGCTCCAATGCCAGCATTCTTCAGCTCCTGGGATTTCGAGCCATGGGGCAGGGGGCAAAGAGGAAAGAGGGAGTACCTGAATGTCCTGACATTCTGGCATAGGGGCTTTCTTTGAGAAAAATAATTTGACTGAACTTGAGTTTGTGAGATAGCTCATGACCATTACTTTCCTGAGTTATTCACCTTCAAACTCACCAACAGCTTCTACTGAGGAAGAAGCCTATACTCAACTCTACTGTCTAGTTCACCTCCTGTCTCTCCTCTCCCCTTACAGAACCCTGCTCTAGTTGCCCCAGATTTCTTTCAGTTCCTTCACAAAGTGACACTTTCTCTGGGCTGTTGGAAAGGCTGTTCCTTCTCCTGAGAACACTCTTCCTGCTTTCTCCTGGCTAACAGCTCTCAGGGCTCAACTTAAATGACAGTCCTCCTGGAAGCCTTCCCAGACAAAAGCCTGGGTGCTTCTGTCAAATGCCACCTTAGCACTGTCCTCCTAATAGCACTAATCACACTGTCTTGTAGCTTTAAAAAATTATCAAATAATTCAGACACCCAAAGAAGTATAAAAAATAATACAGGATGCACCCTATCACCCAACTTAAGCAATGAAACACTGTCAGTGAAGCCCTTTAGCTTCTCCTCCCTTTCTGCTCTCAACCCTTACTGGAATTTAGTGTTTATCTTTTTTTTTTTTTTTTTTGAGAT
>NW_012107019.1:76408-82357 GCF_000951045.1 Mandrillus leucophaeus | reverse complement strand
TTTTTTAATTGAGACGAAGTCTCGCTGGGTTGCCCAGGCTGGAGTGCAGTGGCCTGATCTCAGCTCACTGCAAGCTCCACCTCCCGGGTTTACGCCATTCTCCTGCCTCAGCCTCCGGAGTAGCTGGGACTGCAGGCGCCCACCTTGCCTGGCTAATTTTTCGTATTTTTTAGTAGAGATGGGGTTTCACCGGGTTAGCTAGGATGGTCTCGATCTCCTGACCTCGTGATCCGCCCATAGTGTTTATCTTTTTGAGACTGCCAGGTGGGAAGGGGTCCCCAGAGAAACTCCAACTGGCCTGCACACTGGTGTGCTTTGCATGTCTGTGTGGTTTGTAGGGAACTTCACTGCAGGCCTCCATCTTGTTTTACAATCTGAGGGCATGGCCTGTAACTCCCTGGTAAGGCTTTGTTTAGCAATTCTGCCTTAGGGAATGAGTTCCTTTCTGGTTTGATAGCTGCATGTTTTCCTAGCCCTGTCTCTTAAAGGATCCCACCCAGTGACTAGGGTTTCTTCTGCCTGTCTGTGTAACCAAATATATATATGTTGTGTATGATGTCTGTAAAAAGAGCTCTAATTAATCTGGCCTAAAGAAAGACAAGCGCTTATTTTTTTTAAAGAGAAAATAAAAGCTGTGGTACCTTCAGTTTATGTGACTTTAGTCTTTGAGAAATAAAAACAGCTTCTTTAAAGATTATTGGTAAAAAGCAGATGCCATCAAAATGTAAATAGGCGGACTAAATTATGCAGGTCAGATGCAAGATTTGCTAAGTGTTTAAGGTTATAAACTGCTTTTTGGGTTTTGAGAACTATTTGACTTGCTGGCTTCATAATTATTAAGGCCTGGGAACATATGGAACTAACCATGCCCTTAATTATGCTAGGAGTCAAACCTTGGCTGCATCTAGCACACAAAACAACTTACCAAGTTTTACATTTAAATTAAAAACTGCTAGGAGTTACTGTTTTAACGTGTAATTGAGACTACTGGAAATAGATTTATATGTGAGGTGTGTTAAGAACAGTAAAAAAATTTTTTTTTTTTTTTTTGAGACAGAGTCTTGCTCTGTCGCCCAGGCTAGAGTGCAGTGGCATGATCTCGGCTCACTGAATCCTCTGCCTCCTGAGTTCAAGCTGTTTTCCTGCCTCAGCCTCCCAAGTAGCTGGGATTACAGGCATGCGCTACCATGTCCGGCTAATTTTTGTATTTTTAGTAGAGATGGGGTTTCACTATGTTGGCCAGGCTGGTCCCTAACTCCTGACCTTGTGATCCACCCGCCTCAGCCTCCCAAAGTGCTTGGGATTACAGGCGTGAGCCACCATGCCCAGCCAAATGTGTTTTTTTGTAAAAGGTTATAAGAAGGCATGGAAATGTAAATTTTTGCCTAGGGTTAAAGGATTGTTTTAAATTAGATAGGATGAAGTAGCAGGTTCAAACAAGTGATGGAAGCATTGTGGAAATTTATCTTGCAAAGGGGTTCTCTATGTGAACATATTGACTAAATTTCAAAAGAGTATTATGTGATTTTTCTGTAAATTGAGCATTGAAATAAAAGCACAACAAGGTATTGTTAAGGCACTAATCTGCTCTTTGGCAAATTGTGTAAAGAGTTATAAAGGTTTTTGCTTCTTTAAAATTTCTGAGTCATCATTTTGGCAAAATAAATAACTTAGGGTAATCTGGAATTGTGTTTCATAACATCAAGTGCTTTAAACCTTGAACATATTTAACAGCCTTCCCAAAATCAAACTTCAGTTTCAAAATTGTCTTTTCTGATGTTTGGCTTTTTGGATGGTTTGGAGTGCTCCTGAAATATCAAAAAAATAGGTAAATAGGATCATTTGACATGTTTAGGTACATGGGATTGCCAAAATCATGTTTAGTTTTCTTTAGGTTATATTTTTGTGAATAATGCTAATGTATGTTCCAAAATCCTTAATTAGGATTTCTAAAATCCTAATTAAGTATATGCTATCAACCATAATTAAGGTTGTTATGTTATTGTAAACTACAGAGGTAGCCAAACTTCTTTGTCAATTGTGTTTCTAACTGCAACTAACCTGGACATTTTGCTATTCACAGACAATTGTCGTCTGGTTTTAATCATTTTCAAAAGATGGTTTATAATAAACAATAGGACTCTGGCAGGTACTCTCAAATACAGGTTTCTGATAACTTTGGAGATTGTCATGTTGGAATAAAGGAAAATGTACAGGACTCATAAAGAGCTGAAGTGTTTACGAATATCAAGCAAAACAAGAACTAAATGGACTGAACTCAAAGCTGAAGCAATCTTTTTGACTTTTGCTGGCAATATTGCTGATCCTTGTTTTGTTTTTCAGAGTCAGGGAAACTTATTTTAAACTATTTATGGTCTTTAATAATTGAGTGAGGTATACTCCTGTGAACAAGATTCGGAGCATGCTTCTTTTTCTTTGCCTGGTTCCTTTTTTTTTTGTGGACAGTCTTGCTCTTTTGCCCAGGCTGGACTACGGTGAAGGGATCTTGGCTCACTACAACCTCCGCCTCCCTGGCTCAAGCGATTCTCCTGCAGCAGCCTCCTGAGTAGCTGGGACTACAGGTGGGGGCCACCATGCCCAGGTACTTTTTGTATTTTTAGTAGAGTTGGTGTCTCACTATGTTGTCCAGCCTGGTCTCGAACTCCTGACCTCAAGTGATCTGCCCGCCTTGGCCTCCCAAAGTGTTGGGATTAGCCGTGAGCCACCGTGCCCGGCCTGGTTCCTCTAGAACCTGGAAACTATCTGTGAGTATTCTTAACTTATGGCAATATAGTTGTTTGGATTGGTGCGATAAGAATCCGTTTATCTTTTGTAACAAGACACAATTGGAAAAACTGGTTATTTTCCCAAGGCTTTGACTGGAAGGCTATGCTTCTGTTTAAAGAGTCAGTCTCGACTTGCAGAGCCAATAAAAGCCCAGTGGGGAAACTGGCCTAATACTCTTGTCTACACAGTTCCTGTATAGGGTTCCTGACCTGTGGTCAGTAAAGAATGTCACTTTCTAATGGGTCCCGGAGCTCCAAGTTTATCTTGGGACCTTAAGAGGAGAGGATCACCCAACCCAGGGTGTATTGTGGGACCTTAAGAGGAGAGGATTAGCCCAGCTCATGGCTGGGCTTGGCTTTGTCTTACCTGAGATTCCTTGTGGAACAGAGTTCCATCAAAGCCAGTTCAAAAGGCCTTTGTAGAAATAATTATTCTTGCTGCACTTTATGTAAATAATCAGGCCAAGTGTAAGACTGAAGTCTCTTTTGCAAATAACTGAGTCCTATCATAATTTCTTTTTTTTTTTTAAAACAATGAGGACTGGAGAGAAATTATGTTCCAAAACTTATACATTTATCATTCAATTCTAAACTCAGTTGTTTTTAAGTTTTTGCCTACATTTTTAGGCTAACCCTGCTTGTGAACCAACCAGCAATCTCCAGCTACAGCTCAGAAAGAACAAGAGGGATGCGTAATATAAAAAAATCTGGATTAGTATTCTAGTTATAAGCAATTATCCTGCAAATTCTGCCAGGCGATGATAATAAATAGGGTGCCCATCATCCAGAGGTTTCCTTTTGGGAAAGTAAGACCAAGGGAGCTAACCAAAGCCAAGCACCATGCACCCAAATCCTAGCAAGCATAACTATAGCCACCAGTTATCTGGGTGTGTCACAAGACATCCTTTTCTCTCCCTTGTTGGAGGACTCAGTTCCACAGTTTTTCTTTAGCATTTGGCTTATGAGAAGGAGTCCATGCAGCCCCCCAACCCCTGAGCATAAGTGAGATCTAAGGAATTCCAAGATTTCTGATGCAAGCCGCTTTGGCACTCATGGTAGCACTTGCCAAGGTTGCCAGGACTTGGGGATGCAAGAATGGAATAGGACGCTATTCCTTCTGTCCCTCACGTACCCCAGGTATCTGCCAGGAAGAGAAGGGAACCAGGGATGCCTGCTCCCCTCTTTCTACATGGGTAGCCATTTATCTTCAGTCTGCACCACTTTCAAATGCATCTTGAACCCTTCGGATTCCTTTGAAAAAATGCCTTCTTTTTTCCTTTCTCCTTGGTTCACAATTACAATGGTAATTGTGTCTCCATACTATGGGACGCTCTCCTCAGATGCATTTTTCAAACTGGAAAGAGTTAATTTCCCAAACCTTAAACTGGCTGGCTTACGATTGGTTTTAGGGGAAGGGAACCCAGAAGCCCAACATGCAACATGCCAGCAAAAGAGTAAAGCTGTTTACCATTTGGACTTTTGGCCCCCCTGTACAAATTGGTAAAAGGCCTCAGGATTTTTGAGCTGTCCTTATCCCTCCCCTTGTTTCTCCCCTCCCCTCCGCTTGTCCCTCCCCTCCCCTTGTCCCTCCCCTCCCTCCCCGAGACAGGGTCTCACTCTGTCACCCAAGCTGGAGTGCAGTGATGTGGTCTTGGCTCATTGCAACCTCCGCCTCCCGGGTTCAAACGATTCTCCTGCCTCAACCTTCTGAGTAGCTGGCAGTACAGGTAGGCACCACCAGGGCTGGCTAATTTTTGTATTTTTAGTAGAGACAGGGTTTCACCATGTTGGCCAGGCTGGTCTCGAACTCCTGACCTGCCAGGCTGGAGTGCAGTGGTGTAATGTCGGCTCACTGCAACCTCTGCCTCCCGGGTTCAAGTGATTCTCCTGCCTCAGCCTCCTAAGTAGCTGGGACTACAGGCACCCGCCACCACACCCAGCTGATTTTTTGTATTTTAATAGTGACAGTGTTTCACCATGTTGGCCAGGATGCTCTCGATCTCTTGACCTTGTGATCCACCTGCCTTGGCCTCCCAAAGTGCTGGGATTACAGGCGTGAACCACCGTGCCCGGCCATATGTGTTTTAATAACCCAGTTTTTCTCTTCCTGCTTTCAGGACATCAAACGGTCATGCAACTGGAGCCTTGGACCATGGACCCTTCTGTGGGGGATCCTTAGATAGGCCTATGAGGGAGATCTGATTGCCATTTTCCCAAAACAGTGTCTCCTGTCAGCAGGAAACAGCTAAGATCCTTCTTTGTCCCTATCCTTATTCTAATGGCAGTTAGATGGACTTCTTAGAAGGGGGAATGAGACAGCCAGATGGGAAGGGTTCCCTGGTAAAATTCCCACTGGTCTATGCACTGCACTGGGGCGGAGCTACAGAAGTTCGCTCCTCAGTTTACAGCTGGGAGGAGCCTGGCCCTCTTCCTCCGTGGAATCTGGGATTTAACCTGTGAGGCGGGGAGCCTACAACTAGAACTCTGGCTCTGTTAAATCCCTGTTCCCCTTTTTCTTCCTTTACACCCAATAAAACCCTGCCTTACCCTTCAAATGGTCTGAGAGCCTAATCTTTCCTGGCGTGTGACAAGGACCCCCACCGTCCCGCATCATTTTCATGTGTGCCTTTGTATTTGCATTACACATACGGATATCCCTAAACAACATACATTATTGTTTTGCTTTATATAAGTTACTACAAAGGCATTCTGCAATTTGCATTTTCCCCAGCCTTGTGTTTTGAGATTCATCCATGTGGATGCGGGAAGCTGTAGAGCACTTCCCCTGCTGTGGGGCAGTTTGTTTTCTCGCTGGTGAACATTCAGCTTGACAAGGTTTTGCAATTACAAACACGTCTGCTACAGGTATTACTGTACCCGTCCCTTATACCTGCGATAGCGTCTCCCGGAATACAGCCTGGAACGGGTGTGCAGACTCCTCGGCCTGCTCCCTTCCACTTTGTCAGCCTGGCCTGGGGCTCTTCCAAGAGATGGGGCCGCTTGGTGGCTTCTAAGTCGTGCCTCTCCCTCTGGGTAATAAACGCCTTGGGGGCAGGGACTCTGCAGTCTTGCTTACTGAGGCGTTTTCCAAAACAGGGACCGAGGCTCTGACACCAGTGCGCAGAGTGGCCGCCTGGCGCGGGAGTTTGGCAGAATGCGGCTG
>NW_012107019.1:37475-75193 GCF_000951045.1 Mandrillus leucophaeus | reverse complement strand
CCCCGGGCTCCTGTCCAGTGCTCTGGCTTAAGAGGCGCTCAGCTCAGCCTGTGATTGCACAACTGGCTACGATGACAAATACAGATTCCAGGCCTCCATCTAGACCCCTGGACCGGGGAGCCCCAGGCCCTAGGAGGTCCTTCGCACACGCCCCTCCCAGAGGGGTCGGGCAAGCACCGCAAACCTCTTTGGGTAGAAGGGTCCACACCTGGGACGGTGGGAATCACCTGCTTTTCTTTCCCCTTTCGCGCCCTTATCTTGGTCATAATACGAAGTTTTAGTGTCTGTGTATGGAGTTCAAACGACCCCTCCTCCCCAGGCAGAAGCTGGAGGAGAAATGCGTCGTGAATTTTGGAAAAGCGGCTCAGCGGATTACATTTTGTGTGCTCCTTGATTCACCCAACCTGGATCTCCTGCGCTCCCCTCCTTTAAAATTGCAAGGACCCCGGGGAGGTTATGTAATCTGCCTGATCACAGTTGTCAGGGACTGATCCCGCTGAAGCTCTTTGCATTTTAGCACCAGTATTAGCTTAGCAAAGGGCACTTACTTTAGGTAGAGGTGATTTGTAAATAGTAATCACTGGTAGTGAAGGGATGCCGCGTTGCGACCGCAAGGCTTTTCCTGCCGCGTGAAGCCCATGTTTGGGCTGCACAGCTTTCCTATTAAAAACGTTATCCATCATCTTCCTTTTTGAAAATTCAGCATTTACTTGGGAAAAAAAAAAAAAAGTAGACTATGTCTTTAAAAATATGCCCAGCAAAGATAACTCACGAGAAGAGAGCTAGACCAGAAATTAAATACTTGGAAAGGAAATAAAAGTGTAATACACAAGCAGCACATTTATCTCCGCTCTATTGGAAGGTGGCTTTATTTGGTTATTTGCCCACCAAGACGATGTAGACCAGAGGAGAGAGAAGGAATTAATTGTTCTTTTGTCGGTAACGCTCTGTGGGTATTGCCCTGGAATTTCTTAGGTCAGCTGCTGTGTGGGAAGGTGACAGCTTTTTCTTGAAGCTGAACATCAAGCTCAGTTTCGAGGTCATATTTGATGGCTTAGTAATTGGGTCCTTTGGTCGTGTCTGTAAGTGATACAGACTGTTATTATTATTTTTAAAAACCACATTCAAATAATGCAAAGTAAAACAAAAAAGGTGTCAAAATCCGCTGGCTTTACTCTGACAGTCTCTAGCTGTGGTTCCCTAGCTGTGTTCCTCACCCTCGGCTGCACAGTCGAATCCCTTTGGGAGGTTCGTTGTTTTTTGTGGGAAATTTAAAAAATCATGCTGATTGGGTAGAGATTCTGATTTAATTAGTCTGGAATGGGGCCAGGGCATTGTTAACTTTTGTTGTTTTTTTAGAGCTTCCTGAGGTAATTCTGACATTCACTGAAAACTGAGCCCCTCTGCACATTCCCAAATAGCATAGTTAGTAACAATGACAATGAAGAGCTTTCAGCCTAAAATTCATGTGGATAATCTAAGTATAAAACAAGTACCTTATTCCGCTCACCACCAGAGGCTTAGAGAAACATGAGTACACACAGTATTTATTCCATCTACGACGGGATAATGGTGTGTGGAGAAATTACGAAGGAAAAGCTCATGGCTTCATCGTCTATTGGCCATGATCAAGTGTGGGAAAAAGTCTACAGAGAGTGACTAGAAATTTGAAAATGGAAGCCATTAAAACTGAAGAAGGGAAATGAAAACTTTTAAAATAATGATGACAAATTGACAAAAGATTTAATATTTTTGTCTGTAATATAGAGAAGTTATGCAGATACCTCAGAAGGTGTCAGGGATTAAATAAAAGTGGTTAAATAAATAATTTAAGAATTCATATGAAAGGCACATACTGATGGTAAACATTTGGAAAACATGTTCAAACTAGTTAATCACAAGTTCAAAACTAAAATAATTAGGACGTGCCATTTTCTATCCACCAGGCTAACAAATGAGGAAAACATGGAAAAGGCTAATCAGGCTGGGCTGATAGGGAGGGATCTGTTGAGGCTCAGGAGACTGGTTAGCGGTTAGGTGCACAGTTAGACTGACCTCAGCTTAAATCCTGGCTGATAGTAGGTGACCTTCAGATGCCTCATCCCAGAATGGAGACACGAGGAGCTATTTCTTTTTCTTTTTTCTTTATTTTTTTTTTTTGAGACAGAGTCTCGCTCTGTCCCCCAGGCTGGAGTGCAGTGGGGTGAACTCAGCTCACTGCAACCTCTGCCTCCCGGGTTCATGCCATTCTCCTGCCTCAGCCTCCCGAGTAGCTGGGACTACAGGCGCCTGCCACCACGCCTGGCTAATTTTTTTTTTTTTTTTGTATTTTTTTAGTAGAGAGGGCGTTTCACCGTGTTGGCCAGGATGGTCTCGATCTCCTGACCTCATGATTCGCCCGCCTGGGCGCCTCAAAGTGCTGGGATTACAGGCGTGAGCCACCACGCCCGACTCACCAGGAGCTATTTCACAGAGCTGTTGGGGCCTGGTGATTCTTTGGTAAGTGTGGTTCTTTGTATTATCTGGGAGATCTCAACCATCACAGTTGTCATTAGAAATCAGCACGCCTAAATTGGAGAGAAATGTCGTAAAGCATATCAGAAGCTATTCAAAAGCCTGTTTTTGGTTAAAGATTTTACTCTTGGGCCCAGTGTGGTGGCTCACGCCTGTAGTTCTAACACTTTTGGGAGGTCGAGGTGGGTGAATCACTTGAGCCCAGGAGGTTGAGACCAGCCTAGGTAACATGGTGAAACCCTGTGTCTACAAAAAAATACAAAAAAAAAAAAAAAAAAAAAAAAAATAGCTGGATGTGCTAGCATGTTCCTGTAGTCCCAACTACTTGGGAGGCTGACGTGGGAAGATTGCTTGAGCCCAGGAGGTTGAGGCTGCAGTGGGCCACTGCACTCCAGTCTGGGAGACAGAGCAAGACTCTGTCTCAAAAAAAAAAAAAAAAAAGATTAACTGGATGTTCCGATCCTGAAGAGGCTCTGTTGACCTCTGCATTGGTTGGATGTGGCCTGGATCACTATAACGTCCATGTGTTGAGCACTTGTTTTATTTCTGTGCCAACCATTTCGTAGTGGTCAGGTTTAGCTTTCCCAACGGTCTCATGAAGCACATACTCTTATGACCCTTAATTTATTGGTGAGGAACCTGAGGCAGGTTGGGGTTCAGATTCAAGTTTAAATTGAATTTATCCCACTATGTCATACTTCAGGTCCCAAACCTCACTTCCATTGAAAGCTTTCCAGGAGACCAAAGAACAGAAAAAATGATTGTGAAAGCTTTCTTTGGCCTAGAGAACAAAAAACTGTAGTGGATTATTAAGAGTTTTATACTGCAGGGCTTGTCTTCACTGAGAGCTAAATAAGGGTAAATTAAGATAAACTTAAAAATGAGGGATTGAGGCCCAACACAGTGGCTCACACCTATAATCCCAGCACTTTGGGAGGCTGAGGTGGGCAGATCACGAGGTCAAGAGATCGAGACCATCTTGGCCAACATGGTGAAACCCCGTCTCTACTAAAAATACAAAAATTAGCTGGGTTTGGTGGTACGTGTCTGTAGTCCCAGCTACTCGGGAGGCTGAGGCAGAAGAATGGCTTGAACCCGGGTGGTAGAGGTTGCAGTGAGCCGAGATCGCGCCACTGCACTCCAGCCTGGGTGACAGAGCAAGAGGGATTGAGCTGGCTATGTGAAGAATTCCCGATTCTGCCATTGAAATGAGTGACTAGGGAGCCCAGAGGAAGCTTTCCCATTACAAAATAGAGAACCAAGTTCTTACCTTCCTCATTGTGTTATTAAGTAGTTCCCCATTTTTTTCTTTTGGGTAAATTTACTTAGAGGATAAATTAACTTCTCTTTTATATAATATCATATAAATGGCCAGTTGGTTGAAATGAACCACTTTGCTTTGAGTTTTGACAAGAGCAGTTCACTCTATTTTTCCTACCAAATTGGCACACATGATTTTAGAATGTGTGTCATCTTTCTGTCATCCTCAGAACATCATCTAGTGAATTGGTGAGCTGTGTGATGAGTGAATCCAGGAGCAGTGAGTTTCTCTGCCCTTCAGACTGAGGCTTGTCTTAAAACTATCTCCTTACCCCTCTCCGATCTGCCATGAAAATTAGGAGATTCCAAACTCCAAAACAAAGTGATAGAAAGCAGCACTTCTTAAACTTTCGAGGCACGTGCACCCCACCCCTGGGCCTTGCTAACCTGTCTGACTCAAGTGAGTTCTGCATTTCTAACAAGCTGCCTGGCTACAGTCGCAGCTGAGTAACATGGTAGGGGAGAAAGCTTGAACTTTAGAGTCATACAAATTGGGTTCATATCAGTGATTTCATTGAAAAACCGTGACCACAGACAGTTAGGTAATTCTTGAGAGGCTTAATTTATTCATCTGTAAAGGGGGGGAAATACCTAGCTCATGAGATTGTCATTATTGTAGGGAAACTACTAAATTCAGTACATGTCACATCTTAGCACTTGATGAATATAAGTTCCTCACACGATCCTTTGATGCACTAGATGTGAGTGGTGTTGACTGAATCCTCTTTTGTAGTAGAGACATCTGTGCAAAAAGAGACCTGCGTGTGTGTGCACATGCATGCACGCACATATATCTGCACATACACAAAGTAATGTGTGGGAGACCACAGAAATCCCAGAGTGTAGGGTTTTGAGAAGCACTACTGGAAGCAACTGTTCACATGAATGTACTTTGTCTCTAACACATATTTCGGGTACCTTCTTTTTTTTTTTTTTAACTTTTCCTAATTTTTACCAGACTTAGACAAAAAAAGACATGTAGAGCTGAAGATGGATCAGGCTTTGCTACTCATCCATAATGAACTTCTTGGGGCCAACTTGACTGTCTACTGGAAATCTGAATGCTGTTATCACGTATGTATCAGTTCACACTCAGTTCTGTTTGCTTTGGGGCTTGTTTGATATGATCCTTAATGCTTTCATATCTAAAGCCCCTCACAAGTTAATTTCAGTTTTGCACCTAAGGAAACAAAGAAGCTACATAAAGAATCAGAAGAAATACAGTCAGAGGAGGATGCCTAGGAATGCACAGCATCCATTTTTATCTTTTCATCCACCCATCCTTTAAAAAAGCAGTTCTCAGGGATGAACAACCTTGATAGACTATGTTTTATTTTCCTCCTCTCTAGTGCAAAACCCTCTTGCTGGACCAGAGAAGGAAGGAGTGGGACACCAGGGTATTCTCCAGTGGCCAGCAGAGTGGGCAGCCAGCAGGAAGGTGCAAGTTGAGGGAGTGGCAGTTATTCCGAGGCCCTGCCTCCCTGATGATAACAAATGCGTTTTCTCTGAAGGTTTTACTCCTATTCTAGACCTTGTTGCTTTTAAGGACAAGGCTATTCTTTTATGTAAAATAAAATACTCTACTATGTAACCATAAAAAAAGAACGAAATCATGTCCTTTGTAGCAACATGGATGCAGTTGGAGGCCAATATCCTAAGTGAATTAACACAGGAACAGAAAGCTAAATACTGTATGTTCTCACTTCTAAGAGGAGCTAAGCATTGGGTACTCATGAACATAAAGGTGGGAACAGGAGATACTAGGGACTATTTGAGCTGCAGTACCCAAGCAGTACTGAAAAACTTGGGTACTACAGCCGAGTAGTACCTATATGGCTGAAAAACTACCTACTGGGTACTGTGCTCACCGCCTGGGAGACAGGATCATTCAGGTCCCAAACTTTAGTATCATGCAATATACCCATGTAGCAAACCTGTGCATGTGCCCCTAAATCTAAAATAAAAATTGAAATGATAAAATGTTTTTACTGGGCACAGTGGCTCACGCCTGTAATTCCAGCACTTTGGGAGACTGAGGCGGGTGGATCACCTGAGGTCTAATACCAGCTACGTGGGAGGCTGAGGCAGGAGAATCACTTGAACCTGGGAGGTGGAGGTTGCAGTGAGCTGAGATTGCACCGTTGCACTCTAACCTGGGCAACAAAAGCAAAACTCTGTCTCAAAAAAAAAAAATTTTATTGCCAAATTGAGAGCTTTATTATACCTACCATCAGAGGATGAATTTTAATTTATATTGGGTGACTGTTTACTATAAATGCTTTAAAAAACAAACTTAAAATCTCCAGTGTGGGCACCAGCTGAAAAGATGATGGAGCAATAGGTGATACCTTCTCTATTTGAATAAACCTACTGAAAGCTTTGTAAAGTAATATGAAACAAGCAAAAGTCTATTAAGAAAAAGTAGCTTAAGACAAAGAAAAAATTTATTGGCCCACAAGAAGAACCTAAAAGAATCTTGGAAATAATCAACAATAGCTGAAATTAAAAAGTGACAGGAATCAGATACTTCAGTGAATGGGCAAAATGTCTTCTAAAGACAATAAGGGTCTAAAATCCACAGAAAAACAAGTTGAGCAGGGAAAAGACTGTTGTCAAGGTGTTAGGTGTAGGGCAAGTAAAACCATTAATAGAATAAAACAAATAGGGTCACTGGAGTACAACAATGATGCTATGGACAAATTAAAGAATTAAAAAAGAGGCCGGGCACCACCGTAATCCCAGCACTTTGGGAGGCCAAGGAGGGTGGATCACCTGAGGTCTGGAGTTCAAGACCAGCCTGGCCAACATGATGAAACCCCATCTTTACTAAAAAATACAAAAAATTAACTGGGCATGGTAACAGGTGCCTGTAATCCCAGCTACTTGGGAGGCTGAGGCAGGAGAATCGTTTAACCCTGGGTAGCAGAGGTGGCAGTGAGCTGAGATTGAGCCACTACACTCCAGCCTGGGCGTCAGGGTGAGACTCTGTCTTAAAATAAATAAATAAATAAACAAACAAACAGAAGAATTAACTGCATGAGACGGTTTTTTTTTTTTTTTTTTGAGACGGAGTCTTGCTCTGTTGCCCAGGCTGGAGTGCAGTGGCTGGATCTCAGCTCACTGCAAGCTCCGCCTCCCGGGTTCAGGCCATTCTCCTGCCTCAGCCTCACTACAGGCGCCCGCCGCCTCACCCGGCTAGTTTTTTGTATTTTTTAGTAGAGACGGGGTTTCACCGTTTTAGCCAGGATGGTCTCAATCTCCTGACCTTGTGATCCGCCCGTCTCGGCCTCCCAAAGTGCTAGGATTACAGGCTTGAGCCACCGCGCCCGGCCATGAGACTTTTAAGAAAAAAATTGCCAATTTATTTAAAAGAATGGAGATAATTACGTCAGGAAAATGTATAAAGAAGTGACACAGGGTTTGTATTTAATCATAGTAGTAGAAAATATCCCATTATAGTAAAAAAGATTTTAGCCTGGCAACTGGAAAGACACTTATGACCCTTTTAAGATTAACCAGAGACTGATAAAATTTGTCTAGATATAAACTTTGAACATAAATTTTGAACTTTAATGATAATTTTAAAAATTTTAAGCAGATGTAGGTTTTAGGAAACACAAGCATGTAAAAAAATACAAATGATAATAACTTTGTATATTCAGTATACCAGATAATAAAAATCTGGGGCTGATGGAAGGATATCTTTAAGATATTTAAGGTGAAGATATGCCCAAGAGGTCAGTTACTAGCTGAGTTGAAGAATTTCCTGTTCTGTTTCCTTCTTTATCTTACTTCCTTAAAGTAGAAAGACGATTTATTTTATTTATTTATTTATTTTAAGACGGAGTCTTGCTCTGTCGCCCAGGCTGGAGGGCAGTGGAACGATCTCGGCTCATGGCAACCTCCACCTCCTGGGTTCAAGTGATTCTCCTCCCTCAGCCCCCCGAGTAGCTGGGATTACAGGCACCCGTCACCGTGCCTGATAATTTTGTATTTTTAGTAGAGACAGGGTTTCACCGTTTTGGCCAGGCTGGTCCTGAACTCCTGACCTTGTGATCCGCCTGCTTTGGCCTCCCAAAGTGCTGGGATTACCGACGTGAGCCACCGTGCCTGGCCAGCATTTAGTTTTTATAAGTAAGATGTTCTTAGTATGGTAAATAGTTAATGTTTCTGTATCTTTAAAATATTACTAAAAAAAGAAGACTGAGCCATGTGAGGTAGTTCACACTTGTAATCCCAGCACTTTGGGAAGCCAAGGCGAGATGATCACTTGAGGTAGGAGTTTGAGACCAGCTTGGGCAACAAAGAAAGATCTCATCTCTTTTAAAAAAAAAAAAAGAAAAAAGAAAAAAAACAAGACTGTACAATGTGGAAAATATGTAAAAAGAAGATATTGTGAATATTTAAAATTGCTTTTGAAAAGAGAAGAGCTATACATACATACACTGGTAAATAAAGTATTAAAAACTAAAATATATTATTGCACTCATAAAGAATACAATGAAAACTTGTACTTTTTGATGAAGTGGATGTTAGAATAAAAGGGGCTAGTTAAGCATTTGCATAAATAGTAAATACTAATACTAAAATATGAACACCCTAAATAAAAATAAATTTATGTGGGTCCCCAAAGTACATCAGAAATAATGGTAGCAGCTAATAATACAAAGCAAAGTCATAGTAGAGACAAATGGTAAGATACTCTTATCAGGGCAAACATTTGAAGGTTTCATCATAGAGCTGGTGAACTGAGCTGAACAATGTCAGGGAGTGAGGTGGTTAAGAGCTTGGATTCTGCAGTCCGAGTGTCTGGTTTAAATCCCACCTCTGTCACTTGTGTTACTTTGGGTGTGGGAGTTCTTACCTTCTCTATGCTTCTCTTCCCCTGTGAAGCTGGAAAAATAATGGAACCTGCCCCTGAGCTCCCTGGGAGTGTTTCGTGACTGAGTACCTGTAAGCTGAAGCAGAGTGAGACCTCTCCATGTGTCAGTATTACTGGCAATAGACATAAGTAACATATGTGGCAGAAATTAAATGAAAAAAGTAGATAAATTCAAATTCAAAAATTCCTGTATGTATTTGTTTCACAAAACACTCATCCTATGTTAAGTCAAAAGAGACTGAATAAATTTTAAAAAGCAGGGATTATATATATATTCTACCTCATACTTCTGCACAACAAAGAAACAAACTAATAAGGGTTATAATATAAATACGAGCATTTCTTAGAAAATCTTTAAATCAGGCCAAAGCAATTCCTATGAAAAAACGCATGTAAATGTTCATAATAATAAAGATGATGGTAATAGAAATCGCAGCTACTGTTTTCCTGAGGACTTGTTCAGTGTTTTAGGTCTGTCTCATTTAACTTACAACACTCCAATAGAGAGATTCTATGCAGGAGAGAGGATTTGCTGGAGATACTGAAATTAAGAAAAATAAAGTGACTTTTTTTGGGTTACCTAGCTGTTAGGTGGCAGAGCTACAATTCACCCCTCCTTGTAGCTTTGGAGGTTGGTCTTTATGTTAATTGGAAAGAAAAGGGGAGGCTAGACGTAGTAGTTCATACCTGTAATCCCAGCACTTTGGGAGGCCCAGGTGGGCAGATCACTTGAAGGTTAGGAGTTTGAGACCAGCCTGACTAACATGGTGAAACCCCGTCTCTACTAAAAATACAGAAATTAGCTGGGCATGGTGGTGGGCGCTTGTAGTCCTAGTTACTTGGAGGCTGAGGCAGGAGAATCACTTGAACCTGGGAAGCGGAGGGTGTAGTGAGCTGAGAGCACGCCACTGCACTCCAGCCTGGGTGACAGAGTGAGAGTCTATCTCAAGAAAGAAAAGGGGAAATGCAAAGTTATTCAGTAGGGATCTCAAGGTTTTTGAAAGCAAACAGTGTAATCTTCGAAACAAAAAGGAAAAGAAGCAATAATATTAATAAATACATAAGCTAGAAAATGAGAGCTGAATCGAAGTAAGAACAAGCTGAGAAATGATTTTTTTGTTTTTGAGGCAGAGTCTTGCTCTGTAGCCCAGGTTGGAGTGCAGTGGTGTGTGATCATGACTCACTGCACTCTCAAACTCCTGGGCTCAAGAAATCCTTCTGCTTCAGCCTCCCAAGTAGCTAGGACTATAGGCATGGACCATGACACTTAGCTAATTTTTTATTTAAAAATCTTTTGTGGAGACAGGGTCTTGCTGTGTTGCTCAAACTGATTTGGAACTCCTGGCCTCAAGTGATTCTCCTGCCTTGGCCTCCCAAAGTGCTAGAATTACAGGCATGAACCACAGATCTGGCTGAAAATGATACATTTTAATGAGAAAAATACAGGTTAAATGGAGAGATAGCCAATAAGCATTGATATCAAGACTAAACAGGAAAAATGACAGTGTTTCCCAAGTTAATTCATATACTTAACACAATTGTTGTTAATTTGTAAATAGAATCCGTTATGTAGTCTATATAAATAATTTCAAAATTCATATGGAAAAGTAAATGAGTCAGAGGATCAAAAGATGGCCCAAACTGGTCCAAGTATTGTGGGCTATTGTTAAGCTGATTTGACATTGTCTCCCCCAACAACCATGCTTGACTAGCTTAAAAGAAAAAAAAAATGACCCAAAAGGAGATTGGGCAATGTGGAGACTTGCTGTATTAGGTAAGATATATTGTGAGGCCATAATTGTTTATGTAGCCAAAAAAGAGAAATGAAGACTAACAGACCAATGTAAGTGTGAGAAGCAGAATCTAATTCGTGTAAGAACCTAGAGTATTATAACTAAGACCATGGGGAAAGGTATTTAAAATTACTGTATACCATGTATCAAGTACTCCAAGAGGATTCAAGTTAAAACATAAATGCACAAACTGAAAAAAATTTTAAAAGGCAGAATAGATTTTTAAAAAGTTTTATTTTTTTAATTGACACAATAATTGTCCATATTTATGGGGTACAGTATCTCGAACTGCTGAGCTCAAGTGATCCCCCTGCCTCCCAGAGTGCTAGGATTACAATCCTCCCAGAGTGCTAGGATTACAGGTGTGAGCCACCATGCCCAGCCAATGTACATGTTGGGTAATATCAAGTTAGGGTAGTTAACATTTCCATCACCAAAACACTTGTCATTTCTTTGTGGTGAGATGGTTCAAAATCATCTCTTCATCTATTTTGTAATATACATTACATTATTGTTAACTGTAGTCACCCTACTGTGCCATATGTCACCAGAACTGATCCCATTCTAACTGTGACTTTACACCTGTTGACTAACCTCCCCATCTCCTCTTCCCTACTAACCTCTATTTACTTTCTACTTCTGTGAGGTCACATTTTTAGCTTTTACATGGGAATGAGATCATGTGGTATTTGTCTTTCTGTGTCTGGCTTATTTCACTTAACATAATGTCCATTAGGCTTATCCATGTTGCTGCAAATGAGAGGATTTTATTCTTTTTTATAGCTGAATAGTATTCCTCTGTGAATATATAGCACATTTCTTTGTCCATTCATCAGTTGATGGATAGTTAGGTTGATTCCATTTCTTAGCTATTATGAATAGTGCTGTAGTAAATATGGGAGTGCAAGTATCCCTTTGACAAACTGATTTTCTTTCTTTTGGATCTATACCCAGTAGTGAGATTGTTGGATGATGTGGTAGTTTTATTTTAATTTTTAGGAACCTTCATATTGTTTCCCATAATGGCTGTACTAATTTACATTCCCAGCAACAGTGTGTAAGAGTACCCCTTTCTCCACATCCTTGCCAGCATGTGTTATTTTTTGTCTTTTTGATTGTACCCACTCTAAATAACTGAGTTGAGGTGCTATCTTATTGTGGTTTTGATTTACATTTCCCTGATTATCAGTGATGTGCATTTTTCATATACCTGTTGGGATTTTTGTATCTTCTTTTTTTCCCCTGATATATATATATATATATATATATGTCTTTTGAGAAATACCTACTTTGATTTATTGTCCATTTAAAAAATGAGATTTTTTTTGCTATTGAGGTATTTGAGTTCCTTATATATTCTGTCAGGTGAGTAGTATGTGAATATTTTCTCCCATTCTATAGCTTGTTTCTTCATTCTGTGGATTGCTTCTTTCACTGTGCAGAGGCTTTTTTACTTTAATCCCATTTGTCTAGATTTGCTTTTGTTACCTATGCACCAATGTCATGCAGTGTTTCCCCTATGTTTACTTATAGTAGTTTCATAGTTGCAGGTCTTACATTTAAGCTTTTAATCCATTTTGAGTTGGTTTGTGAAAGATATGAGAGATAGGGGTCTAGTTTCTTTCTTCTACGTGTAAATATCCAGTTTCCCAGCACCATTTATTGAAGAGACTGTGCTTTCCTCAATGTGTACCCTTTTGGTTTTTTTTTGGAGATGGAGTTTTGCTCTTTTTGCCCAGGCTGGAGTGCAATGGCGCAATCTCCGCTTACTGCTTACTGCAGCCTCCGCCTTCTGGGTTCAAGTGATTCTCCCGCCTCAGCCTCCTGAGTAGCTGGGATCACAGACACCCACCGCCATGCCTGGCTACTTTTGTATTTTTAGTAGAGACAGGGTTTTACCACATTGGCCAGGCTGGTCTCGAATTCCTGACCTCAGGTGATTTGCCAGCCTTGGCCTCCTAAAGTGCTGGGGTTACAGGCGTGAGCCACTGTGCCTGGCCATCTACTTTTTTGATGTAGGCATTTATTGCCATAAACTTCCCACTTAGAACTGGTTTTGCTGTATTTCATAGGTTTTGGAATGTTGTGTTTCCATTTTCATATGGAAGCAACATTTTTAGTTTTAAATTTCTTTTTACATTTTCTCAAGAAAATTTTAAATTTCTTTTTAAATTTTTTCTTTTCTGAGATGGGGTCTTGCTCTTTCACCCAGGCTGGAGAAAGGTGGCATCATCTCAACTCACTGCAACCTCCACTCCCTGGATTCAAGTGATTCTGCTGCCTCAGCCTCCCGAGCAACTGGGATTATAGGTGCCCACCACCATGCCCAGCTAATTTAAAAAATTTTTTCGTTGACCCCTTGGTTATTCAGGAATATGTTGTTTAATTTTCATGGATTTGTACAGTTTCCAAAGTTCCTCCTCTTACTGATTTTTAGTTTTATTCCATTGTGGTCAGAAAGATAATTGATATGATTTTGATTTTTAAAATTTGTTCAGACTTGTCTGCTCCCTTTAGGTCTATTAATAATTGCTTTATATATTTAGTTGTTCCAATGTTGGGTGCATATATATTTATAACTGTTACATCTTCCTGCTGTATCGATCATTTTATAATATGGCCTTTTATTTAATGGCCTGCTTTTTCTCTTTTTACAGTTTTTGGCCTAAAGTCTATGTCTTTCGTATTAGTACAGCTACTCTTGCCCTTTTTTTGTTTCCGTTTGCATAGAATACCTTTTTCCACCCCTTTGCTTTGAGTCTGTGTGTTCTTACAATTGAAGGGAGTCTCTTGTAGGCAGCATATGGTTGGGTCTTTTTTTTTTTTTTTTTAAATCCATTCAGCTATTCTATGTCAGCAGAATACATTTTTGAATTAATGAAGCAATGGAAGAAATAACAAGCCAGATTAGTATGGCTATATTAAAAATTTAAAATTTATAATTGAAAACATAATATAGCAGGATGAGACAGAAAGCACTAGAATGGAGAAATATTTGAGAGGTTTAAAAGTTAATATTATAGTATATGAGGACATATTTCTAAGATTATGTCAAGGGAACTTAGTATGTAAACAATGGTTCACACCATAGGAAACAAAATAACAAAATTATTGAATTATTTAATTTATGATCATTTTAAAATATAATCTTAATGCTGTGATATAAATAGTAACTGAACAAAAAATGATTCTAAAATCCTAGTAAAGCTGGTGAGAAATAAATATATTGCTTTAATTAGATTTATTTAACTAATATTTAGTCATTTGTAACGAACCTATTAAAATGACAATTTTTTTTTTTTTTTTGAGACGGAGTACGGAGTCTCGCTCTGTCGCCCAGGCTGGAGTGCAGTGGCGCAATCTTGGCTCACTGCAAGCTCTGCCTCCCAGGTTTGCGCCATTCTCCTGCCTCAGCCTCCTGAGTAGCTGGGACTACAGGCACCCGCCACCACGCCCGGCTAATTTTTTTGTATTTTTAGTAGAGACGGGGTTTCACTGTGGTCTCGATCTCCTCACCTTGTGATCCACCCGCATCGGCCTCCCAAAGTGCTGGGATTACAGGCGTGAGCCACTGTACCCGGCCTAAAATGACTATTTTTTATCCAGTAATCTTACCCTTAGAAATTTACCTTAGAGAAATAATTGAAAAGAATAAGAACTTTGGCCAGGCATGGTGGCTCATGCCTGTAATCCCAGCACTTTGGGAGGCTGAGGCAGGTGCATTGCCTGAGTTCAGGAGTTTGAGATGAGCCTGGGCAACATGGCAAAACCCCCATCTCCACCAAAAAGTACAAAAAATTAGCTGGGCATAGTGATGCATGCCTGTGGTCCCAGCTTCTTGGGAGGCTGAGGTAGGAGAATTGCTTGAGCCTGGGAGGTGAAGGTTGCAGTGAGCTGAGATCATGCCACTGCACTCCAACCTGGGTGACAGAGTGAGACCCCATCTCAAAACAAAAACAAAACAAAACAAAAAAGTAATAAGAACCTGATATGTAGGTCTTTTAAAACACATAATTTATATAGCAAAAACAATAAATAGATTTAAAAGGCTTTGAAGCCAGCCTAAATACTCAAAAGTATTTGATGGACTATAATACATATATTAAGTTACAAATATGCAAATTAGATAAAATCATGGAAACTTAATATTAAATAAAACAACAGAATGCAAGACTTAATGTATGCTCTACTTATTCATTTGTGAAGTTTACCTGTGAAGATTGTACAATTCCATAGTGACACAGTGATTTTTTTTTTTTTGAGACGGAGTCTTGCTCTGTTGCCACGCTAGAGTGCAGTAGTACGATCTCGGCTCACTGCAACCTCCAACTCCCTGGTTCAAGCAATTCTCCTGCCTCAGCCTCCCGAGTAGCTGGGATTACAGGCATGTGCCACCACGTCCAGCTAATTTTTGTATTTTTTAGTAGAGACGGAGTTTCACTATGTTGGCCAGGGTGGTCTTGATTTCCTTGACCTCCTGATCTACCTGCTTCGGCCTCCCCAAAGTGCTGGGGTTACAGACATGAGCCATGGCACCCAGCCCAGTCATTGTTTTAATACAAAATAATAGATAAATTTAAAGTATTGAAATTTAGAGGTTTCTTTTACATGTATGAAGGAAAAGTCATGACAGGATCTCCAGTTGGATATTTGTGTCCCCCAACAATCAACAGATGTTGAAAAACCCCTGGCAGTTGACCTGTTGTGCTTTTATTTACAGTGCTTGTTTCAGGTGCTGGTAAACGTTCCTCAGAGTCCAAAAGCCGGGAAGCCTAGCGTTGCAGCCGCCTCTGTCAGCACCCAGCACGGAGCTATCCTGCAGCTGAACGACACCTTGGAAGAGAAAGAAGTTTGTAGGTTTGTGCCTACTTTCTTGTGATCTAAGTGAAGTCTGAATTTTTTCTTTTTCTATTTTGGATTTAGCTTTTTTTCTCTTTACAATATTTTTCTTTATCTTTTCTGGTCTCTACCCAGGAACATGTATTATTCTGCCTTCATGACATTAGCAAAATCCAACTTCTTATTTTCTAATTTAACCATTTGTGTTAATTTTACCTAATCTTTGTAGACTGGAATACAGATTTGGAGAATTTGGAAACTATTCTCTCTTGGTAAAGAATATCCATAATGGAGTTAGTGAAATTGCCTGTGACCTGGCTGTGAACGAGGATCCAGTTGATAGTAACCTTCGTACGTATATGTTCTCTGCTGATTTTCACATTTGCATTTTCAGAGGTTTCAGCTTTTGAGTACTGTTTGTAAAGCAAAGCAGTCCGTGACACTTTCTGTAATTGAAAACCTAAATCTTAGATCATTGATGAGCATCTCTCCCCCGCAAAAAATCCACGTAAATTATAGGTTATTTATCCCACTTAGATATGGTATATTTATAATATGTTTATTGTATTATTTGTATATAATAATAAAATTATGTGACATTAAAAATTATTTATTGGCCTGGCATGGTGGCTCATGCTTGTAATCCCAGCACTTTGGGGGCCAAGGCAGGCAGCCCACTCAAGCTCACAAGTTTGAGACAAGCCTGGGTGACGTGGTGAAACCCCATCTCTATAAAAAATACAAAAATTAGCTGGGCCTGGTGGTGCATGCCTGTAGTTCCAGCTATTTGGGAGGCTGAGGTGGGAGGATGACTTGATCCTGGGAAGTGGAGGTTGCAATGAGTCAAGACTGTACCACTGCACTCCAGCCTGGGTGATAGAGCCAGACCTTGTCTCAAAAAAAAAATTATATAATATATCAATATATTCTCATAGTTTTTAGTTTAATTATGAAGCATTAATAAGCCAAAAAAGTTAATGCAGTGGAAAGAAACTAGAAATAGGGTAATCGACTGTCAAATATCTCTCCTTGTTTTAGGAGCAAGGGTATAGTGTTTCCTGTATGTCTTCCGCTGACAGTTCAGAGGTCCTCTTAGGTTAAGGAGGGACCGTTCATTGTCTAATAACCCCGATGAAGAAAATCTGCCATTCGGAGCTCCCCATTAGGTAACAATGTATGTGCTGCCTTTCAAAAGGCAGTGACAAATCCCTGTGGCATGAACAAGTACTGTTCACAGGGAAGCTATTAAAGACTGTGAGGTTATATCAAAAGAATGCAGGGACCAATATGAAAGGGCCAATGTAGGACAATTTAAGCATTAAGAAGAGTAATATATGTAATTGAAGAAAAATAATGTATAAAAACCATGAGGTCATATGAAACTAAAATGAGCAAGGCCTGCCTTCCCAAACAAAACAAAAACAATGCTTTGTCTTTATAGGTAACCAGAGCACCTGATGTTAACTGGGTGATTTAAAACTCAGTTGAAAGGAGAGATTTAAGCATTTATTTTGCCCATTTTTAACTGTAATTCAGGGTAACAAAATAGTCCCTGTTGAGGGAAAATTCTGTGGAGAAGAATTCCAGGTAATAAATACAGCAAAAGGGCAGGATATATTGCAACCCCTAATGAAGTAAGTGATTCAGGCATATACCATATGAGTGGATGAAACCACAAGGTGAAGAGGAATTTTTACCAGCTGAACACATCCACCAGTTATGGGGCAACTACAGCAGGTGCACTTTCAGTGTTGGCCAGGAAGTTATTGTTAATTTCATATGACATTGTGGTTATATAACCAAAGGCCCTTTTCAAAGATATTTTTAGCTTTGAAATAGTTTTAGATTTGTAGAAGTGTTGCAAAAAGAGTTCCCAAATATCCCTCACCTAGCTTCCCCTGAACTGTAAAATCACAGCATAATTATCCCACATACAATTACCGAAACCAGGAACTTAACATTGTTCTTAACATTGAACTTAATATTGAAACAGTACTGATCGGGATTATTTTAATTTCTCTAAATGTTCTTTTCAATATCCTTCTCCAGTGCTGAATTTGATGTAGGATCCCACACTGCATTTAGCTTTCAGATCTCCTTCGTCTCCTCTAGTCTAGGACAGTTCCTCAGTCTTTCTTTGTCTTTCATGACCTTGATGGTTTGAAGGGTAATGTCTGGTTATTTTTTTTTTTTTTATTTTATTTTTATTTTTTTATTTTATTTTATTTTTCTCAGTTTAAGTATAATTGACAAATAAAAATTGTATACATTTAAGGTACACACGTGATGTTTTGATATATGTATGAATTATAAAATGTAACAAGCTAATGCCTCTATCTCTTCAAATAGTTACCTATTTTTCTATAGTGAGAACAATTAAGATTAAGATCTACTTTTTAAGCAAATTTTAATTATACAATGCTTTGCTATTAACTACAATCACCATAATGTACATAAGATCTCCAGGACTTTTTCATCTTTTTTTTTTTTTTTTTTTCCAGTTACCCAAATGTTTGTTTTTATTTTTATTTTTTATTTTTTTATTTTTTTAAAATTTATTTATTATTATTATACTTTAAGTTGTAGGGTACATGTGCATAACGTGCAGGTTTGTTACATATGTATACTTGTGCCATGTTGGTAATGTCTGGTTATTTTGTCAATTGTCCTTGATTTGGATTTGCTTGATGTTTGGTGTTTTCTCATGAATAAGTGGAGGTTTTGCATTTTTTAGTGGAATACGGCAAAAGCGAGCCTGGGTCCTTCTCAGTGCCTTGTGTCAGAAGGCGTACAGTGTCAGGCTGTCTTTACAAGGGCTTTAGAGACACATTCTGAAGTATGTAGGGATGAAATAACATGATGTCTTGGATTCTTAAAGAAATACTTTAGCCAGAAAAAGCAGGACAAGGGGGTGGTTGGGTAGTTATAGATGAAGCAACAGGGACAATATCTTGACAATTCTAGGATCTGGGTGATGGGTTATATATAGGTTGATGGTACCATTCTTTGTGCTTTTGTTTGTGTTGGATACTTTTTGTAATGACAGTTATCACTCCCTTCACGGTGAGCATTCTCAATTATTTATAGGAAATTCAGCATGAGAATATAGGCTTCCCTCATTGGTTTTCCTTTATAGATTAAATATAATGATGTGATGTCTTTGATGTTCATGATGACCTTTTTGGGGGCTAATGTGTTTTCTTCTCTTTTCTAGCTGTGAGCATTGCATTCCTTATTGGTCTTGCTGTCATCATTGTGATATCCTTTCTGAGGCTCTTGTTGAGGTAAGATATTTGGGGAGGATGCCACTGGAAAGGCAGAGCATAGAAATAACACATTCAGAAGGCGCAGCTGTCACCTTCAAGCGCCCATCATTCTTTGATGATACGAACATTTCTGTGTCCCCTATGTTCAACCAGTGCTAGGCTTCAGGGACTCATGTAGACTAAGACGTAGTCTCTGACTTCAGGGAAGTGATAATAAAGGTGATTATGGATTTTTGCCTTCTGTCCTCCCACATGGGTGAAGAGGAAGAAAATGCTTGAGAAATCATTATTTCCTAAAGCATCTGTCTTTTTAGCGAGCAGAAGTGGCTCGTGACAATTTTAGGAGGAGGTTGCTGCACTGGACTCCCCTCCCCCTCTCTGGCGCTGAGGCGCCTTCTAGTCCAGTTGCCCAACCTCTGCCAGCCCAGGCATCTGGTGGCACAGATGTGTGCCTGGTGGCTGTTCCTCTGGACCTCGCATGGACTCCCTGTCCCTTGGTTAGTTTGTTAGCCAACATGGAGAAGGGACTGGTCCTGCTCGCATGGTGAACAGTGATTCTGGTAAGAGTGAATTAGTAGACTAGAAAAAGAAAGTAAAATGGATTTTAGTTAACTTCCAAAGGAAAGTTTTTTTCATGTTTTAAAAAGAATATGAGTGAATTTTCTCATGCTTATCTTGTTACGGTGTCAAGAAGAACCACAAGATTTTAGAATTAGAAGAATGAAAACCTAACCTCTAAGTCGACTCGTGGGAAACCCTGAAGCTTTGGGGAATTTCTGTACTGTGATACTGTAGCTTTGTACATCTTAGAAATAGTATAATTCTATGTATGAGGACCCCGACTGTGTATAGGGTAAAAGAACCACTTGTTGCCCAGAAGCCAGTGTGTAACCTAACTGTTTTTTAGGGATAGAGGAAGATTCTAGCAGTGGAGTTTCATTTCTTTGAGTTAAGGTATTATCTCATCAACCTTTTGATAAAATGCGAATGCTATTTCAGTGTATCAGGATGCTTTTCACATGAATGGATCTATTATGGATTTTTTTTTTTTTTTGAGACAGCCTCACTCTTGTCATCCAGGCTGGAGTGCAGTGGTGCCATTATGGCTCACTGCAGCCTCGACTCCCTGGGCTCAGGTGCTTCTCCCACCTTAGCCTTCTAAGTAATGGGGACTACAGGCATGCATCACTATGCCCAGATAATGGTTTTTGTTTTTGGTTTTTTTTTGTATTTTTAGTGGAGATGGGGTCTTGCTATGTTGCCCAGGCTGGTCCTGAACTCCTGGACTCAAGTGTTACATCTGTCTCTGACCCCCAGAGTACAGGGATTATAGGCATGAGTCACCACACCTGGTCATGTTACATGACTTTTTGAAGTAATTGATAGCTAGGCCGGGAGCGGTGGCTCATGCCTGTAATCCCAGCACTTTGAGAGGCCAAGGAAGGTGGATCACTTGAGGCCAGGAGTTTGAGACCAGCCTGGTCAACATGATAAAACCCCATTTCTACTAAAAATACAAAAAGTAGCTAAGTGTGGTGACGGGTGCCTGTAGTCCCAGCTACTCGGGAGGCTGAGGTACAAAAATTGCTTGAACCTGGGAGGCGGAGGTTGCAGTGATCTGAGATTGCGCCACTGCACTCCAGCTGGGGAGTCTCAAGAAAAAAAAGTCATTGATAGCTGAGATCAAGCATTTTCAAAGGGAAGAAATTCCACCTTGCCCCATGTGGAA
Organism: Mandrillus leucophaeus; assembly: GCF_000951045.1. Taxonomy (NCBI): domain Eukaryota; kingdom Metazoa; phylum Chordata; class Mammalia; order Primates; family Cercopithecidae; genus Mandrillus; species Mandrillus leucophaeus. The sequence continues at coordinate 54,850 of NW_012107019.1, read as the reverse complement.
CTGAAACTACTCAGCACATGATGCTGCCCTTCCAGCCTGCGGGCAGAATACTCTTCTTGATAAAGCAGGAGTCCCTTATTCCTCACCCCCTGGTTTTCCAACGCAACCAGGGAGGTTCAGATGACTGTGAGCCAAAAAAGAACCAGAAAAAGTCAAGAGAATAAAGAGCCTCCCTCCTTTTCACTTAGGCAACAGGCATGAACAAGAAAATTATGTTTTTTTGTTTTATTTTTAAAACTGTTAACTTTTCCCTTTCACCCTTCTTTATTTTTTTTATTATTATTATTTTTTGAGATGGAGTCTCACTGTTGCCCAGGCTGGAGTGCAGTGGCGTGATCTCTGCTCACTGCAACCTCTGCCTCTGTGTTTCAAGAAATTCTCTGCCTCAGCCTCCCGAATAGCTGGGATTACAGGCGTGTGCCACCACACCCAGCTAATCTTTTTGTTTGTATTTTTAGTAGAGATGAGTTTTCAGCATCTTGGCCAAGCTGGTCTTGAACTCCTGACCTCCTGATCCACCTGTCTCGGCCTCCCGAAGTGCTGGGATTATAGTTAATGAGCCACCATGCCTGGTCACACTTCTTTAGATGTGTCTGTTTTAACATTTTGCATGTGATGGTGATGTTATCCATGTTGAATAAACTAGAAATGAGAGTTGAGTTGTGAGGGAAAAAGAGTAATTGCAAATGTATGCCTTGGATGTATGGATTATGTTTGGATACTGAATCGAACCACTGAACTGTAAAAACATGTATGAGACAGGGAAACTGAACTGGCTATGTGACGATATTAAGGAATTACTGCTAACATTTTAAAATGTGATAAGGGTATTGTGGTTATGTTTAGAAATAAAAATAGTCCATATCTATTAGAGATACATACTAAAGTGTTTATGCCTGAAATTATATGATGTCTAGGATTTTCTGAAAAACAATCTAAGGCAGGAATGAGGGACAGTGGGTGAGAGGACAGATGAAGTAAGACTGGCCATGTGTAGGTACTTGTGGAAGCTGGATGATGGAGGTCCATTATTCAGGCAAACCCTTTGTTACTGTGCTTTGCTTTATTGCACTTCACAGATGTTGCATGTTTTACAAATTAAAGGTTCGTGGCAACCCTGCATCCAGCAATTCCTTTTTTTTTTTCTGAGACATGGTCTCATTCTGTCTCCCAAGTTGGAGGGCAGTGGTGCCATCACAGCTCACTGCAGCCTTGACCTCCCACACTGCAGCCCTTTTGATTTAAAGTGAGAGACATGCAGCCGGGCATGGTTTCTCATTCCTGTAATCCCAGCACTTTGAGTGGCCAAGGCTGTCGGATCGCTTGAGCTCAGGAGTTCGAGACCAGCCTGGCCAACATGGTGAAATCCCATTTCTACTAAAAATAGAAAAATTAACTGGGTGTGGTGGCGCACGCCTGTAATCCCAGGTAATCGGGAGGCTGAGGCACGAGAATTGCTTGAACCCAGGAAGTGGAGGTTTGCAGTGAGCTGAGATTGTGCCACTGTGCTCCAGCCTGGGTGACAGAGTGAGACTCCATGTCAAAAAATAAAAAAGTGAGAGACGTGCAACTCTTTCTTTTACTCACTTAGAAGCCATTGTAGGGTAATTAATTGGCCTAATTTCAATATTGTATCTGAATGAATAGAGAGGCCCAAAGAGAGGGAGGGAGATGGGGAAACAGTCAGAACATACTCAACACTTACTGACCTTATTGACCTCCCAGGTGCAAGCAATCCTCCCACCTCAGCCTCCCAAGTAGCTGGGACTAGAGGCATGTACCACCACTATAATTTTTTTTTTTTTTTGAGTAGAAATGAGGTTCTCACTGTGTTGCCCAGGCTTGCGTTGAGTAACTCTGTTGGCACCATTTTTCCAACAGCATGTACTCACTTCTTGTCTTTGCATTACATTTTGGTAATCATTATAATATTTCAAACTTTTTCATTAATATTATATCTGTTATGGTAATCTGTGATCAATGATCTTTGATGTTCCTACTGTAATAGTTTTGGGATGCCATCAACCCCACCTATATAAGATGGTGAACTTAATTGGTAAGTGTTGTGTGTATTCTGACTGCTCCACGCACTGACTGTTCCCCCATTTCTCTCCCTTTCTTTGGGCTTCTCTATTCTTTCAGATACAACGGTATTGAAATTAGGCTAATTAATTACCCTACAATGGCTTCTGAGTGTTTGAGTAAAAGAAAGAGTTGCGTGTCTCTTATTTTAAATCAAAAGCTAGAAATGATTAAGCTTAGTGAGGAAGGCATATGGAGGGCCATGACAGGCTGAAAGCTGGGCCTCTTGTACCAAACAGTTAGCCAAGTTGTGAGAGTTATTGAAGAAAATTAAATGTGCTACTCCAGGGAACACACAAATTATAAGAAAGTGAAACAGGCTGGGCTTAGTGGCTCAGACCTGTAATCCCAGCATATTGGGAGGCTGAGACCAGACGCTTGAAGTCAGGAGTTTGAGATCAGCCTGGCCAACATGGCAAAATCCCATCTCTACTAAAAATACAAAAGTTAGCTGGGCATGATGGTGTGCGCCTGTAGTCCCAGCTTCTCTGGAGGCTGAGGCCAGAGAATTGCTTCAACCTGGGAGTTGGAGGTTGCAGTGAGCTGAGATTGCTCCACTGTACTCTAGCCTGGGCAAAGGAGCTAGACTCTGTATCAAATAAATAAATAAATAGAAAAAAAAGGAAAATGAAACAGCCTTACTGCTGATACGGAGAAAGTTTGAGTGGTCTCGATAGAGGATCAAACTATTCCCTTAAGCCAAAGCCTAATCGAGGGCAAGGCTCTCGCTCTTTTCAGTTCTGTGGAGACTAAGAGAAGTGAGGAATCTGCCGAAGAAAAGTTGTAAACTAGCAGAGGTTGGTGCAGGAGGTTTAAGGAAGGAAGCCGTCTTCATAACATAAAAATGCAAGGTGAAGCAGCAAGTGCTGATGGAGAAGCTGCAGGAAGTTATCCAGAAGATCCAGCTGAGATCATTGATGAAAGTGGCTACACTAACAACACAGTTTCAATGCAGATCAAACAGCCTTCTATTGGAAGAGGATGCCATCTAGGACTTTTAAAAGCCAGGAAGGAGAATTCAGAACTTCACAAGATAGGCTGACTCTCTTGTTAGGAGCTAATGCAACTGGTGACTTTAAGTTGAAGCCAGTGCTCATTTACCCATTCTGGAAATCCTAGGGCACAAGAATTATGCTAAGTCTCCTCTGCCTGTGCTTAATAAATGGAACAGCAAAGCCTGGATGACAGCACATCTGTTTACAGCATGGCTTACTGACTATTTTAAGCCCACTGTCGAGACCTACTTATCAGAAAAAAATATTTCTTTCAAAATATTATTGGTCATTGACAATGCAGCAAGTCCAATGGAAATGTACAGGCAGATGAATGTTGTTTTCATGCCTGCTAACACAATATCCATTCTGCAGCCCATGGATCAAGGAGTAATTTTGATTTTCAAGTCTTACTATTTAAAAAATAGATTTTATAAAGCTATATAGCTGCCATAGATAGTGATTCCTCCAATGAATCTGGGCAAAGTCCGTTGAAAACCTTCTGGAAAGGATTCACCATTGTAGATGCCATTAAGAAATTTGTGATTCATGGGAGGAAGTAAAATTATCAACATTAGCAGGAGTTTGGAGGAAGTTGATTCTAGCCTTCATGGATGACTTGGGGGTTTAAGACTTCAGTGGAGGAAATAACTGCAGATGTGGTGGAAATAAAGAAAACTAGAATTAGAAGTGAAGCCTGAAGATGTGACTGAATTGCTGCAATCTTATGACAATACTTGACAGATGAGGAGTTGCTTCTTACAGATGAGCAGAGGAAGTGGTTTCTCAAGATGGGATCTATTCCTGGTAACCATGTTGTGAACATTGTTGAGATAACAAGAAAGGATTTAGAATATCACGTAAATGTAGTTGATAGAGCAGAGGCAGAGTTTGAGAGAATTGACTCTAATTTTGAAAGAAGGTCTAACTGTGGGTAAAATTCTGTCAAACAGCATTGCATGCTACAGAGAAATCTGTGAAAGGAAAAGTTAATGTGGCAAACTGTATTGTCTTGATTGCGGAAATTGCCACAGCCACCTCAACCTTTGGCAGCCACCACCCTGACCACTCAGCAGCCATCAACATGGAGGCCAGATCCTCTACCAGCAAAAAGATTAGGACTTGCTGAAGGCTCAAATAATCATTAACTTTTTATTAGAAATACATTTTTAAATTAAGGTGTGTAAACTGTCTTTTTGTGCATAATGGTATTGCACACTTAATAGACTAGAATATAGTGTAATATATAGCTTTTATGTACACTGGGTCACAGCAAATTTGTGTGAATCACTGTATTGTGATATTGGGCTTATTGTGGTGGTCTGGGACCAAGCCTGCAGTGTCTCGAGCTATGCCTATACTGGTTTCTCTGCTTCTGTATATGCTGAACTGTTCATGACCAAAAAATAAAAGGGGAAAAAATCCTATGCACTGAATAATTTGTTTATGCCAGGATAGGGTATACTTTTCAAACGATTTTTTTGCAGGTAGAAATCTCATTTTTAAGAAAAACCAGTTAATATATTTATCTTTTGTTAGTCATGTGAATCAATTTAATGTCATCTGGATTTCTTTTTTTTTTTTTTTTTTTTTTTTTGTGGAGACAGAGTCTCGCTGTGTCGCCCAGGCTGGAGTGCAGTGGTGCCATCTTGGCTCACTCCACGCTCCGCCTCCCGGGTTCCCTCCATTCTCCTAACTCAGCCTCCCAAGTAGCTGGGACTACATGTGCCTGCCACCACGCCTGGCTAATTTTTTTGTATTTTTAGTAGAGATGGGGTTTCACCCTGTTAGCCAGGATGGTCTTGATCTCCTGACCTCGTGATCTGCCCATCTCGGCCTCCCAAAGTGCTGGGATTGCAGGCATGAGCCACCCGCCCGGCCTGGATTTCTTTTTGAATTAAAGCAACCATATTAAAAAAGAACCCAGTACATTAACTATTTGAATAGGTTTTTGTTTTTTGTATTTAATAGTTTATCTTTTTTTTTTTTTTTTTTTTTTTTTTTGGAGTCCAGTGATGTGATCTTGGCTCACTTCAACCTCCCTCCACCTCCTGGGTTCAAGCGATTCTCCTGCCTCAGCCTCCTGAGTAGCTGGGAATCCAGGCGTGTACCACCACGCCCGGCTAATTTTTGTATTTTTAGTAGAGACACGGTTTCACCATGTTGGCCAGGCTGGTCTCGAACTCCTGACCTCAAGTGATCCACCCACCTCGGCCCCTCAAAATGCTGGGATTATAGGCATGAGCCACCATGCCTGGCCTAATAGTTTATATCTTCATCTTCATGTTTCTTTGTGTGGGCAGAGCCCACATTCTTTTACTTTCATGGCTCTATCACATCCTATCACACAGCTGTCATAGTCTGTGTTTAGTCATCCTTGTTTTGAGTAAATTTGATTGTTTCCAACTTTTTGCTATTTTAATTTTAATAGTATTATTAGTGAGAATCCCAGCCATGGGAAACAGTTATCTCATTTACCTTCTCAAGTCTTTAATGAAAGCTCTGTCGTCATTCCTGTTTTATTGATGAGGAAACTATGCTGTCAGGGTTGAGCATTTATAAGTAGAGCTGCTGAAAACTGTGATTTCTATTTTTATATTGTTAAAAAATGTTTAGAATGTTTAATTAGTAATATAGAATATGAACTTTAATTTTATTTCAATATAATATCTGATCATTTAAAAAATTCTGCCAATGAAAATAAAATAATTGGCCCTTTAATTTATTTTCAGTTTGGATGACTTTAACAGTTGGATTTCTAAAGCCATAAGTTCTCGAGAAACTGATCGCCTCATCAATTCTGTAAGTTATGAGATGCATAGTGTGTTGCCCAGGTGGTTTTCTGAACTTGGAATTTATAGTTTCCTATTTAATCATTATTGTCCAGTTTTATATTTACATTGAGGAAGGCCAGGTTATAGGTCCTGTATTCCTAATAGAGAGCAGCCCTCTCTTCAGCTGCTGGGAAGGGCTCCATCCCTTCTCTTGCTTCAGTGACGCTGGAACATTCTGCTCTATCTGGATACCCGAGGTAGAGACATTTTTCACTCTGCAGGCAGCATTTTTGAATCAATCTAGTTAAGTAGAGAGTGTCAAGGTTAAAACAAAGAAATAAGAGACAACAATATTAAATCTATGAATGCTGATGGCCTCCTCTGATGATTTAAATATGTCATTAAATTTTTGTTAATAAATTCAGGCTCATATATGGAGATGTTGGCTTCTGTGCTTGTGCTAGATGCACTTATGGACTAGTTTTTTTGGTACCATTTATCAACGTGGCCACTGGCAAACTCAGTAAAAGGCAGGAAAAGCTGATAAAGTAGAAAACCAGACCTCTAGATGGGATCTTTACAAAAGGAAATCCAAGTATTGTTTAGAAAAACTTTTTTATTTTTTGAGACCGGATTTTACTCTATTGCCAAGGCTGGAGTGCAGTGCCACGGTCTCAGCTCACTGCAGCCTCAACCTCCTGGGCTCTTCCCACCTCAGCCTCCCAAGTAGCTGGGACTACAGGTGCGTGCCACCACACCTGGCTAATTTTTGTATTTTTTTGTAGAGACAGGGTTTCACCATGTTGCCCAGGCTGGTCTCAAACTCTTGGGCTCAAGGGATTTGCCCTCCTCTGCCTCCCAAAGTGCTGAAATCACAGGTGTGAGCCACTGCGCCTGCAGAAAAACTATTTTTTAGCTTTCTACACTATTTTTAGATTTCTACTATATCACATTCTTTCCTAAAGAAATAAAAAAATGATGCCGGTTGTGGTGGCTCATGCCTGTAATCCCAGCACTTTGGGATGCTGAGGTGGGCAGATCATGAGGTCAGGAGTTTGAGACCAGCCTGACCAACATGATGAAACCCCATCTCTACTAAAAATACAAAAATTAGCTGCATGTGGTGGTGCATGCCTGTAATTCCAGCCATGCAGGAGGCTGAGGCAGGAGAATCGCTTGACCCCGGGAGGTGGAGGTTGCAGTAAGCCAAGATCATGCCATTGCACTCCAGGCTGGGCGACAAAGTGAGACTCTGTCTCAAAAAAACAAAACAAAACAAAACAAAAAATAAATCAAAAAATGACAAAATGAAATTTACTCCTTAGCATTATGAATTGTCATCTTTCTCTCTTTTTTTCTGAAGGAGCTGGGATCTCCCAGCAGGACAGACCCTCTAGATGGTGATGTCCAGCCAGCAGTGTGGCATCTGTCTGTCCCGCCGCCCCGCCTCCGCAGCGTGGACACCTTCAGAGGGTATGTGGGCATCCCTATAGCACAGTGGGTGCAGGTAGTCACAGGACTACATAATTACACCTATACACACTTTTAGCTTTTAAGGACTTTTACATATCTTTTACTTTCTAGGCTAGGAAGGATTTCTTGGATGTAAAAGTAAAGTCTGTAGCCTCTCTAGTCTGGAAGACCATCATGATCCTCAGTGTCTATGTTGACAGAGGAGTAGTGGATGAGGCTAGAGCCAGTGTCCACTTGGATATGCGGTCTGCTGAGTGAAGCGCATTTTTATTTGGGCAAGTGGCTGTTACTTGGGGCTACAGACTGTGCCCCATGTCCAGTCAGTAGCTTGATGGCTCAGAAGATGCACTAGTCTAGTGAGGAAACACCAGCATGTGGCAGAGGGAGGGCTGATCCTGTGCTGCTAGCAGAGCGACTCGAGTATCAGGCCCTCATGCTAGCAAACCCATAGCCCTGGGAGAAGAACAAAGGCCAGGACTGAAATCTGAAAATAAAGTTTAAAAACTGTATAGCTAAGAATAAATATACAGGTATCAGCTCTTTTATTTCTACATACTGAAGCCTTCTGAACTCTAGTGACAACCCTATAACTTTGCCCCAGTCGCACCAGAGCCCTGAGTGCCCTGGCAGGTAGATTGGAAGCAGGTAGTAAGAACAATATGATCATAATGAAACTTGCTAACAATTTTGGAGTTCTCATAATGTGCCAGTCACTGTTCTAAGTCGCCTTAATTTATTTAATATCTTAGTAATCCTATGAGATACATACTTTTAATATGCCCAATTCACATTAAAAGGAAAAGAAATTGTGCTGCCGAGTGAAGCAACTTGCCCAAGGTCACTCAGGTATCAAATAGGAAAGCCAGGGTTTGATTGCAGGCGCTTGGGTTACAGAGTCTCCCAAATTAGCCTGTTGACACCTAAGGTCAGCACCCTCAGCATTCTGCACAGTTAGCCTCAAACAGTAGCACATCCGGGATCTATTACTCTGTCTTTCAGATTTCCATTGCTACTTTTGGAGATAAGATGGTCACAGATAGACAGGAACTAACATTTATTAAGTGTCTAAAATATGCTGGGCACTGGTTAGCTGCTGTAAAATAAGTCATTCTCCTTAAAAGTAACATGTGGTTAGGGCACTTTCTTTTACAGATGAGCACACTCAGTTTACTGATGAGAACGTTGCCCAGGGTCTTATGGCTAATGACAGAAAAGGATCCAAGATCAGAATTCTGAGCTCGCTGACTCAGCTGGCTGTGTGCCTCCTACTAGAGTTCTTTAACCTGAGACATCTAAATAATTAGCTCAAAATTGAGTTATTGGAAATATTTTGCTATGTTTTCAGGTTACATAGTTTAAGACAGCAGTATAAACTTTGGTTAACTCATCATGTTGGCAATGTTGGCAATGAAGAACTGTAGTGCATGGTCCTAATTGCAATGATTAGAAAATAATCGCTTTTTGGCCTTGATGTCTCATCTTGTGTAACAAAATGCTCAGTAGAATTGCATTGTTGCATGATTGCACCTTGTGAGTATAAATGTGTCTTCAGTTCAGCCCTTCCTTTTCACATAGCAAACCCTGAAAGGCTTCTCTTTGTTGGCTTCTTCTAGGATTGCTCTCATACTCATGGTCTTTGTCAATTATGGAGGAGGAAAATATTGGTACTTCAAACACGCAAGCTGGAATGGTAAGATATTTCCTAAAAGTAATGTTGCTTACATACATCCTTCACAGAGCTTCAGGGCAGGAGAATCACTCAGCATTCTCCCCAGAAACTCCAGAAATGAGCCCCAGCAGCCTCTTCTGAGCCACTGAACTCCTGCTGTCTAGGGTGACCTGTAGATGATGTTTCTGTGAGCCCTTTAGTTTTGTTCTTCCTTTTGTGTGCTGTGGATCTGTAAAGCTTCACTGTAATAACAGACTCTAGAAGTTTCTGCTGTGGGACTGAGGGACTCTGCAGAATATGTTATGGATTTGGTTGTAAATGATCATGGTCATATTCTAGATATGCCTTTTATTACAGCCACAATGCTCTTGGGGGCTCTGTCTTCTAGGACTTATGGTCCTTTTTGAGATGGTGTTGAACTAGGATTGGTCTGAGTGGTGGTGAATAATAGCTGTAAGTCTGGCTTGGTAGTTGCTTTAAGAATGGTTTAGTGCAGCTGGGCGCGGTGGCTCACGCCTGTAATCCCAGCACTTTGGGAGGCCGAGGAGGGCGGATCACAAGGTCAGGAGATCGAGACCATCCTGGCTAACACGGTGAAACCCCGTCTCTACTAAAAATACAAAAAATTAGCCCAGTGTGGTGGCAGGCGCCTGTAGTCCCAGCTACTCAGGAGGCTGAGGCAGGAGAATGGCGTGAACCCGGGAGGCGGAGCTTGCAGTGAGCTGAGATCGCACCACTGCACTCCAGCCTGGGCCGCAGAGCGAGACTCCGTCTCAAAAAAAAAAAAAAAAAGAATGGATTAGTGCTTCTTAAAGATAACAAACTTGTCTACATATTTCTAGTTTGGTTCTCCTGTGTCTAGTTATGTTCATAGGAAGTGTCCTAGCCAGGCCCAGTGCTTGGTTGCAGAGTCTCAAGGAAGAGTTTGTGAGTTTACTTTCTTTTTTTTAAGGCAGAGTCTTGCTTTGTAGCCCAGGCTAGATTGCAGTGGTGTGATAACAGCCGACCACAGCCTCAACCTCCTGGGCTCAAGCAGTCCTACCACCTCAGCCTCCTGAGTAGCTGGGGCTACAGGTGTGTGCCACTATAACTGGCTAGTTTTTTAAAACAATTTTTAGTAGAGATGGTGTCTCTTTCTGTCGCCCAGGCTGCTCTCAGACTCCTGGGCTCAAGTGATCCTCCCACCTCAGCCTCGCATAGTGCTGGGATTACAGGTGTGAGCCACACCACACCTGACCTATGAGTTTACTTTCTTTCTTTCTCTTTTCTTTTTTGTTTGAGATGGAGTTTTACTCTTGTCACCCAGGCTGGAGTGCAATGGCACGATCTTGGCTTATTGCAACCTCTTCCTTCCATGTTCAAGCGATTCTCCTGCCTCAGCCTCCCAAGTAGCTGGAATTACAGGCACCTGCCACCACGCTCGGCTAATTTTTGTATTTTTAGTAGAGATGGGGTTTGACCATGTTGGCCAGGCTAGTCTTGAACTCCTGACCTCAGGTGATATGCCCGCCTTGGCCCCGCAAAGTGTTGAGATTACAGGCATGAGCCACCGCGCCTGGCCCTGAGTTTGTTTTCTATACCAGTGTGTAATGAAGTCCACACCAGATTTAGGAGGTATTTGTATTCTAGAGTCCTTTTGCTTATGCTTTGTACTTGTTCTGCAGGGCTGACGGTGGCTGACCTCGTGTTCCCGTGGTGAGTTGGCAGTCTGCCCTCTTCTCTTCCACAGATTGACTCCAATCTCCTGTTTTACAGATGATGCTGGAGCCTTTCTCTGAGGCGGGCATGTGTTATGTGGTTAGGAATCCTTCCAAAAGTCCTGTTACTGGATAGTTCTCATACTTGACACAGTGCCTACACATGTGTGTATAAAAGAGTGATTTTGGGCCAGGCGCAGTGGCTCACGCCTGTAATCCTAGCACTTTGGGAGGCCGAGGCGAGCGGATTACCTGAGGTCAGGAGTTCAAGATCAGCCTGGCCAACATGGTAAAACTCCGTCTCTACTAAAAATACAAAAAATTAGCTGGGTGCAGTGGCACGCGCCTGTAATCCCAGCTCCTCGGGAGGCTGAGGCAGGAGAATCGCTTGAACCCAGGAGGCGGAGGTTGTGGTGAGCAGAGATTGCGCCACTGCACTCCAGCCTGGGTGACAGAGTGAGACTTCATCTCAAAAAAAAAAGTGATTTTGTAGGGAATATTTTGTTAGTGTAGATATGATATGCTAGATCATGAAATATTGTAAGAAATTATAAATTCTGAACATATAGTTCAGTTCCATTAATCCCGAAAATAATTATAAAATCCTATTTCCTAAAGAATTACAGTATATTGATTTCAGTGAATGCTAATGCATTTGTAGGTGGGCAATGATAGTCATAAACTAAAATTTAAAATAACAGCTGAGTAATTCAATTCTGTCTCTGATCATCCATGGCTTCTCATTCTTGCAAAGGAACATTACCTATATGATGTGGAATTTGTATCTTTGCTATGATGTATTGAGTGACATTGCTCCCTCATTAGCAGGTAGTATCAGCCTTATTATTGTTATTTTTTATTTCAAATTTTAAATTTTTGTGGGTATACAAAGTATATACTATGGTATACATGAGATATTTTGATGCAGGCATACAATACATAATAATCACATCAGGGTAAATGGGGTATCCATCCCCTCAGGCATTTACCATTTTGTGTTATAAACAATCCAATTATAATTTTTTAGTTATTTTTAAATGTACAGTAAATTATTGTTGACTGTAGTCACCCTGTTGTGCTATGAAATACTTGATCTTATTCATTCCATCCAGCTGTATTTTTGTACTCATTAACCATCCTCCCTCCTTCCCTCCCCACTACCCTTCCCTTCTGGTATCCATCCTTCTACTGTCTATCACCCTGAGTTCAGTTTTTTTAATTTTTAGCTCCAAAAATAAGTGGAACATGTGAAGTTTGTCTTCACATGGCTTATTTCACTTAACATAGTGTCCTCCAGTTCCATACATGCTGTTGCAAATGACAGGATCTAATTCTTTTTTATGGTTGAATGGCACTCTGTTGTGTATATGTACCATATTTTCTTTCTAAGTGTCTGTTGATGGATGCTTAGTTTGCTTCCAGATCTTGGCTATTGTGAATAGTGCTGCAATAACGATGGGAGTATCTCTTCAATATACTGATTTCGTTTCTTTTCCATATATTCCCAGCAGTGGGATTGCTGGATCATACGGTACCTCTATTTTTAGTTTTTGAGGAACCTCTAACCTATTGTCCATGGTGATTGTACTAACTTACATTCCCACCAACAGTGTACAAGGGTTCCCTTTTCCCCATATCCTCACTAGCATTGGTTATTGCTGTCTTTTGGATAAAAGCCATTTTAAGTGGGGTAAGATGATATCTCATTGTAACTTTGACTTGCATTTCTCTGATGAACAATGATGTTGAGCACCATTTCATATTCCTGTTTGCCATTTGTATGTCTTCTTTTGAGAAATGTCTGTTCAGATCTTTTGTCTTTTTTTTTTTTTTTTTGAGACTAAGTCTTGCTCTGTAGTCCAGGTAGGAGTGCAGTGGCGTGATCTTGGCTCATCGCAACCTCCGCCTCCTGGGTTCCAGAGATTCTCCTGCCCTAGCCTCCCGAGTAGCTGGGATTACAGGTGCGCACCACCACACCTGGCTTTTTTTGTGTACTTTTAATAGAGACAAAGTTTCACCATGTTGGTCAGGCTGGTCTTGAACTCCTGACCTCAGGTAATCTGCCCACCTTGGCCTCCCAAAGTGCTAAGATTACAAGTGTAAGCCACCGAGCCCGGCCTTTTAATCCATTTTTAATTGGATTATTATACTTTTTTTCCTGTAGAGGTGTTTGAGCTCCTTATATGTTCTGGCTGTTAATCACTTGTTTGCAAATATTTTCTCCCATTCCATGGGTTGTCTCTTCACTTTGTTGGTTGTCTTCTTTTCTGTGCGGAAGCTTTTCACTTGATACGATCCCATTTGTCCATTTTTGCTTTGGTTACTTGTGCTTGTATGGAGTGTTAATCAAGAAATCTTTGCTTAGTCCAGTGTCCTGGAGTGTTTCCCAAATGTTTTCTCTTAGTTTCATAGTTTGAGGTCTCAAGTTTAAGTCTTTAATCCATTTTGATATGATTTTTTTTTTTAATATGCTGAGCAATAGGGGTCTAGGTTCATTCTTCTGCATATGAATATCCAGTTTTCCAGCATCATTTTTTTGAAGAGACTGTCCTTTCTCCAATGTGTATTCTTGGCACTTTTGTCGAAAATGAGTTCACTAGATATATGGATTTAGCTCTGAGTTATCTGTTCTGTCCCACTATCTATGTGTCTAATTTTATGCCACTACCATGCTGTTTCTGTTTCTATAGCTCTGTGGTATAATTTAAAGTCAGGTAATGTGATTCCTCCAGTTTTGTTCTTCTTGCTCAGGATAACTTTGACTACACTGGGTCTTTTGTGGTTCCATATAAATTTCAGCATTATTTTTTTCTATTTCAGTGAAGAATGTTACTGATATTTTGATAGGGATCGCATTGAATCTGTAGATTGCTTTAGGTAGTGTGAACATTTTAACAATATTAATTTTTCTAATTTATGAACATGGAATTTCTTTCCATTTTTTGGTGCCCTCTTCAATTTCTTTCATCAGTGGTTTATAGTTTTCATTGTAGAAATCCTTCTCTTCTTTGGTTAAGTTAATTTTGAGGCACTTTATTTTATTTGTGGCTATTGGAAATGGAATTACTTTCTTGATTTCTTTTTCAGGTTGTTTTCTGTTGGCATATAGAAATACTACTGAGTTTTGTATGTTGATTTTGTATCCTGCAACTTTACTGAATTTGTTGATCAGTTCTAATAGTTTTCTGGTGGAATCTAGGTTTTTCCAAACATAAGATCATGTTATCTGCAAACAAGGATACTTTGACTTCCTCCTTTCCAACTTGGATGCCCTTTGTTTCTTTTGTCTGATTGTTCTAGCTAGGACTTCCAGTGCCATGTTGAATAACAGTGGTGAAAAGCAGGCATCTTTGTCATATTCCAGATCTTGGAGGAAAGGCTTTCAGTTTTTCCCAGAGACACCAAGGAATGCAGCAAGAACAAATTTTCATCTCTGTGATCTGTTGCCAAGCAATTAGAAAAATCAGTATTCTAACTTTTTTTTTTTTAATATAATTTAGTTTGGTCAAAGAAAAGAAAGGAAAAATGTGTATGACTCAGACTAAATGGAGAGAAAAAAGTAAGCTTTCATTTTTCTTTCAGGCGCAGAAGTGTGTATAGAAATGATTGAAATGTCTGTTTGTTTTTCAAGGGCTTTGAGGGTGTGCTAGTGAATGTCTAGTTACTTGGAGACATTATTGTGGCATCGAATCATCATTTCTTTTTGATAACGAAATGGGAGGGTTGTCCTTGGAAATTCCATTTAATATTAAAGAAATGTTCTCCTAAGACAGGACTTGAAGGTGCACTGTCAAAAACCTTCCAGCCCCATGGGGCTATATTCTGAGCTCTTCCTCTACTGTTAGCTCAGTATTATTTCAGTAATTGTCTACTTTAAACAAATTATGATTGCTTCTCTTTTATAGCATATTATAAAATGTTACTGATATATAGACAAAAAAAATTGGAAATGGCCACCTATTAATAACTGGATTTTTTTAGGTTTGTATTTACTGTGGGATCTTAAATTTTTCTGTCAATGACCTCTGTACTGCAATGAAGATGTTCAAAATTCAGATTGCTGGGGAAGATTGCATGGAGGAGTTTCCTGTTAATCTGCATAGGAATTATCATTGTGAATCCCAATTATTGCCTTGGTCCATGTAAGTACTTTTTCCCTCTGTTATATATATTCAGGTTGAAATATGGAAACTATATGTTGTAATTTGAGAGAAATGCAATTCCTCCATCTCAGGTGCCTGCAAATAGGGTAATTATTAGGAAAGTATATACAATGGTTGTCTAACTGTGAGCATTATTATTATTATTTTTGAATTTTAGACTTGGGAGGAGCCTCTGAGACTACTCACACTCTTCTCTTGTACAAAGGAAAAGTCTGAGGCCAAGAGTGATTGAAGGTTTTCTCTGGATCATCTGAGTGTAGTGAGAGGCTAGCAGGGACCAGACCAGGCTGCCTTGGTCTCCAACTTTGCCCCCTGCTAATGTGATTTCATCAGCTTTCAATAGTGTGCGGCAGTTCACGAATCCACCTTCACTGGCACTTGCATGGCAGCTGGGTTTCTGGAAGGAGTAATATCTTTGTCATTAGTTTAGTGGTGCGCAGGGACAGCAGAGCTGAGGGAAGGCATGTGAACCCTCTGCTTTCAACAAGTATCAGAGTCGGGAGGGCACTAGTCACTGTCCTCAAGGGCCTTGCACTGTCATTAGCAGAAGAGGACACAAGCGTCTAGACAATGGCCAAATGGAGCCCTCAGGCAATACATACTTTTATAGGCACTGGCAAGAGGTGGAGGTCACTTCCAGATGGTGTTTCATATGAATGTGGACTTGGTGGAACTCCAAAAAGGGAACCACTGTGTCCAGTAGGATTCATTTTAGGGTTTGTTATCAGGTCTGTTCTTCTGGTCATATGGTCGGGTAGCAGGTAGGGCAGGGAGTGTTAGTCAGTGGCGTTCTTGTGGTGATACAGCTGGGTAGCGGGTAGGGCAAGGAGAGTGGCTTGTGTTGGGCCTGCAAGGTCCTGGCGGACGTGCAGGTTGATTGCAAATTCCTGATGGGAAAGAGACAGGAGATGGACTTCAGGGCTAGGCACAGGCCTGGCTTTATCTCCACACCTGAGTAAGACACTTTCGTTCTTATCCCAGTCTCTCACCTGGCCAGCTTCCTGTTTTGAGTTTGAGCCATGTCCCTGACTGACCCTCCCTGTATTAAGAGGGATTGGCCTGTTTTTGGAAGCTGGGCTGAGCCCATGTCTCTTGACCATATGTATTTCCATGTCCAAGAGCTTAAAAAAGACTTACTTAGATGCAATATAGGTATGTCTTCCCTTTTAGGAAACAAATAATGTTGTTCTGGGATGAGACAAGAAGTCTTGGCTAACACTCGACCTAACTTGTGTCTTCCACAGTGTCTTGGGACAAGGTGCGCATTCCTGGTGTGCTGCAGCGCTTGGGAGTGACATACTTTGTAGTTGCTGTGTTGGAGCTCCTCTTTGCTAAACCTGTGCCTGAACATTGTGCCTCGGTGAGAAACCATGTTTTAATTAAGAAAAACTTTTTAAAAATTAAATAAATGTATTGTGTAGTGATACGGTCACACTATGTTGTCCAGACTGGTCTCTAACTCCTGGCTTGAAGTGATCCTCCTGCCTTGGCCACCCAAAGCACGAGGATTACAGGTGTGAGCCACCATGCCTGGCCAGAAACTGTGTTCTTGTTGTTGATACAGGGCCTTGCTGTGTTGCCCAGCCTGGAGTGCAGTGGTGTGATCTTGGCTCACTGAAGCCTCAACATCCCAGGCTCAAGCGATCCTCCTTCCTCAGTCTCCTAATTAGCTGGGACTACAGGAGCGCACCACCATGCCTGGCTAATTTAGTCTTTTTTTTTGTAGAGACAAGGTCTCACCATGTTGCCCAGACTGGCTTCAAACTCCTGGACTCAGGTGATCTTCCTGCCTTGGCCTCCCAAATTGCTGGGATTACAGGTGTGAGCCACCATGCCCAGCTAAAACAGTGTTTTTTTTAAAAAAGGGAGAACAAAGGGGGATATGGTTTTTAGAACGTCTAAAATTTCTGCATGCAATACTGTACATCTGCTAATCAAATACATTCTGATTTTCACTTTCATTATTTTATTTAATCTTTATATCAATTTTTTAATTGTAAAATACACATGACATGAGATCTAGCCTCTTAACAAATTTGTCAGCAGACAGTAACCACATGCATTATTTTTTCCTATTTTTAGTTGCTTTGTAATAATAGTACATATTTATGAGGCACAGGAGTGATATTTTGATACCTGTGTATCATACAATGTATAATGATCAAATTCATCACCTCAGTTATCATTTCTTTGGGTCAGGAACATGCACAGTCCTTTCTGCTAGTTTCAAATGCATTATTTTTTATTTACTTCTTGGAAACAGGGTGTCACTCTGTCACCCAGGCTGGAGTGCAGGGGCATGATCTCAACTCACTGTTGCCTCGACCTCCCAGGCTCAAGCGATTCTCCTGCCTCAGCCTCCTGAGTAGCTGGGACTATAGGCATGCACTACCATGCCCAGCTAATGATTGTATTTATTGTAGAAACGACGTTTCAACGTGTTGCCCAGGCTAGTCTTGAACTCTTGGGCTCAAGCGATTTACCTGCTTCAGCCTCCCAAAATGCTGGGACTACAGGTGTGAGTC
>NW_012107019.1:31233-37397 GCF_000951045.1 Mandrillus leucophaeus | reverse complement strand
CCTAGGCTGGAGAGCAGTGGCACAATCTCGGCTCACTGCAAGCACCTCCCAGATTCACGCCATTCTCCTGCCTCAGCCTCCCGAGTAGCTGGGTCTACATGCGCCCGCCACCACACCTGGCTAATTTTTTGTATTTTTTAGTAGAGATGGGATTTCACCGTGTTAGCCAGGATGGTCTCGATCTCCTGACTTCGTGATCTGCCTGCCTCAGCCTCCCAAAGTGCTGGGATTACAGGCGTGAGCCATCGTGCCTGGCCACCTGTCCCCATTCTTGATGGTATTAAATAATACCAACAGCATTCACTGAACAGGTTCAGTCTCGTGGGGCATTATTGTCAACTTTTCAATTTCCTTGTAACATTTTGGTCTTTATTCAAATGCTGTAAAATTCAATTTTGAGGATGATCCCCAGGTAGGGCATGGGAGAGTGACGGTATTGTGTGCTTGGCTATTTGCATTGCTGTTTTATCAGAAGTGTGTCAGAGTCCCATCTCATTTGTGATTACTTCCTCTCTTACTATAAATTGCTAGGAGGAGTTTACCCAGGTGACAGTTACTTCTTTCCCCCACCCACCATTAGTGACAAAAATTGTGATGGAAATGTTTGAAATCTTCCATTTGGGGTCCTATTCAACAATCAGTTAATAAAACTGTGTTGTCTTCTAGCTTCTTTCAAGATATGCAACTAGCAAGTTCATCACTGAATCCCATGTTCTCTGGGTGCTTCCTGTAATGTTCTTCCTGTAATGTTCATTATCTACTTTGCGGGGCGTTTTAGTCATTGTTGCTCTTTCCCCCGCTGCCCTTGTCATTAATGTGTCCTCTGGCTGTGTCCTTAAGGTGAAGGAGAGGCGAGATATGCATGAGTGGGCACGGAGCTTGGTCTGCCATGGATATCAAAGCTGCCATTTTCCGCCCTTCTGTGGGACCTGAGGGTCCACAGAGGCACATCCCAGGACATCACCATAGGGTGAGGGGTTCAGTGGGACACTAAGAACAGGTGGGCTGCACCCTTTCTTCTTTCAACCACACAGATCCAAAAGTTTGAATTTCATTTTCTTTCTTAAAAATTTTATTTTTAATTTTTAAATCACAGATATATTGATGTATAATTCATGTACCATAAAAATCCCATGTTGAAAGTGTACAATATGATGATATTTGCTCTATTCAGAGTTGTGCAGCTGTCACCAGTCTATAATTCTGGAAGGTTTTCTTTACCCCATGAAGAACCCTGCACTGACCGCCAGTCACTCCCCACGTCACAACTCACCCGGCCCCAGGCAACCCCAACCTACTTTCTGTCTGTACACATGTACCTGCTCTAAGACAGTCCCTATACACAAAGTCATATAACATGTGGCCTTTTGTGTCTGACTGCTTCCATTTTGCATGTTTTTTGAGGTTCATCCATATTGCATGTGTCAGCACTTCTTTCCAAAATTGCTGAATTAGATTCTGCTTTAGGGATACACCACATTTTGCTCACCCATTTATCAGTTGGTGGACATTTGACTTGTTTCCCCTTTTTTGCTGTTGTGAACAATGTTCCTGTGTGTATGTGTACAAGTTTTTGTGTGAACATATGTTTTCAGTTCTCTTGGGTGTAGGAATAGAATTGCCTGCTGATTTCTTTTGAATGGGTATTTTGCTGTGAGATTTCATGGAGAGGGAACATCTGGAGAACGTAACGCATAGTCAGTAAGTTTTTGTATTACTGCCAAAATGGCCAAGAAAAGAGTCACTGGGAATTTCCCAAAGACATGTGCTTAGTCCTCTTCTGTTTGCATTTACTTCATGTGTGTGTTATTTTTCTGCCCCCACTCAGGAGAGGAGCTGCCTTTCTCTTCGAGACATCACATCCAGCTGGCCTCAGTGGCTGCTCATCCTGGCACTGGAAGGCCTGTGGCTGGGCTTGACATTCCTCCTGCCAGTCCCTGGGTGCCCTACGTAAGCGAACCCCTGGGAGTCATCCCTTGTGCATGTCCTGTTCTGCCCAGTCAGAGGTTCTGGGCTTTCACAAGTCTCAAGTCAGAGGAATTCTCTTTCCCTCTTCCTTCTCCTTTGAGGCCTGCTTTGCATGGGGAGAGGAGATTGGCACGTGTCCGGAGTGATTTCCCTGTGGGTGGTGTGAGGGTCAGCTTGAATAGAAATCGGGCCTCCCACCTTCACAGTGTGGGAGCAGTTTATTAGTGAGTGTGCATGAGCCAGAGGGACGTTTTAGCTGGTGCATGTTGGGGCTCTCTGAATTGGGCTGCATACGTAGCCAATATACACCATGGTCGGGTTTTTTTTTTTTTTTTTTTTTTTGGAGATGGAGTCTCGCTCTGTTGCCCAGGCTGGAGCGCAGTGGCATGAACTCGGCTCACTGCAACCTCCACCTCCCAGCTTCAAGCAATTCTCCTGCATTAGCCTCCCAAGTAGCTGGGATTGCAGGTGCACACCACCATGCCCGGCTAATTTTTGTATTTTAGTAGAGACAGGGTTTCACCATGTCGGCCAGGCTGATCTTGAACTCCTAACCTCAGGTGATCCACCCGCCTTGGCCTCCCAAAGTGATGGGATTACAGGCGTGAGCCTCTATGCCCAGCCTGAGGTTTTTTTCATTCTCATCCCTCTGTTTGCCCTTCTGAGGTCTTGTCATTTACATGGTTTTTGCCTTCCTAGTGGTTATCTTGGTCCTGGGGGCATTGGAGATTTTGGCAAGTATCCAGAATTCACTGGCAGTGCTGCGGTCTGCATCTGCCACCTGCTGCTGGGAGAAGATCACCTTTACCAGCACCCATCTTCTACTGTGAGTTCACTTAGAACTGGGAGCTCAGGCTTTCAGAAGTGAAGGAAAGTAGAACAAGCCAGCCAACTTTAAACCATGCCCATTTAAGAAAATGCACTGAGAACTGATGTTTATTTGAAAAGTCTGCTAACTTAATGACTTTAGGGTTCACTGTATGGCAGTGTGTACAATTATTTTGGATTGTAAAGTGAGAATGTGGACCTGGGCACAGTGGCTCACACCTGCATTCCCAGCTACTCGGGAGGCCGAGGAGAGAGGATTGCTTGAGCCCAGGAGTCCGAGACCAGCCTGTGCAATAGTGAGACCCCGTCTCTCTAAGGAAAAAAAAAAGTGAGAATGCATTGTGTAAATGAGTAATACCACAATGCTTTTCTGTACGCCTCAGGTCAGCTTTCCTGGCAGCAGACCCTGAGACAGAGGGTCACATGCAGGAAGTTGATCAGGCAGTCCTTGCAGGGGAATGAAGGAGGCAGGACTGCGCAGAGGGAGAAGTTGACTTGCACTGCAGCCCCAACAAAGGATCCAGGGGCACCAGGGAGGCGCTGCAGAGTTGTTCTGAATTGAGGCGAGGGATTGGGCCCTTCCTACCCCCGGATGGTGCGGAAGGCCCCCTGCAAAAGGCTGATCCCTGGAGAGGCAGCTGTCTTCAGTCAAGGGCAGATCCAGAAGAGGCCCCTGGCTGAGAGCTGTGGTCATGAATACTTCCAGCAGCTGGAGGAATGAAGGCTTCCATGCTGAAAGGGTTGGAGGGCTCTGGGGGTGCATGACAGCACCTATTACACTGTTCATTTCCAGATTTCTACAATTTCTGCAGTAACATTTATTTTATAATAAGAAAGAAACATATTTAAAAATGTTATTTGCCTTAAAAGAAGATAGGAAGCTGTTGATGCTACAGTAGGGTTGACTAAAAAGAATAAATCTGGAAATTAGGAAGGTACGTGCATTGCATTTGAAGCTGGTCAGGGAGGCGTCATGTCACAAGGCCTGGGGCCAGTGCTGTTTGCTGCCCCTGCTGCAATCACGGTGGCTGCTGGACCATGGCTTGTCCCTGGGCATCTCTGTTCCCTGCTGAGTGTCCACACCGCACACTTTCTTAGCCAGAAGCATTGTGCCTGTTATACCTATAAGTTAGCAATGAATTTCTGCAGTAAAAACAGAAAACCATGGTGTACTGGAGTGTATTCAGGTTTGTATTTGGTCTAGGAGCTGTTTGTGTGTGTTTTCGGGTCAGTGAATGAGTGCTGCCTTCTGCTTCTGTTTGTTAAGGTGCTTTACCACACCGAGGTGGCCTATGACCCTGAGGGCATCCTGGGCACCATCAACTCCATCGTGATGGCCTTTTTAGGAGTTCAGGTATTTGTTCATTTCATTAGGTTACTTTTTCTGACAGTTTATGATGTTTTATTCACTCATTTAAAAACCATTTCATTAAAATAATTGGAAGCATATTCTGTCCTGTGCTATGGGTCTAATATATTTTGTTATCTTTGACAGATTGTGCAGAAACAAAAGTTACTGAAATTCAGCACATTCAAGTAATTAGATATGATTCTTATATTCCCCCCAAAAATCTTATTTATATGACTTATCTTAGCATGGCAGTTTCTGGATAAAATGTTTCTCTTGCCAAACTGCAGTGGCTCATGCCTATAACTCCAACACTTTGGGAAGCCAAGGCAGGAGGATCACTTGAGTCCAGGAGTTTGAGACCAGCCTGGGCAACGTAGTGAGACCCTGTCTCTACAAAAAATTAAAAATATTAGCCAGGCATGACGGCACACGCCTGTAGTCCCAGCTACTTGGGAGCTGAGGTAGAAGTATGGCTTGAGCCCAGGAGGTTGAGACTGCAGCGAGCCTTGATTGCACCACTGCACTCCTGCCAGGGCAACACAGTGAGACCCTGTTTCAAAAAATAAAAAAGGGTTTTCCTGATGGAGTATGCAGAATATGTGGGTGTTGGTAACATTGGGAAGTCACTGTGTCATTTGTCACAATTCTTTCATGTACCCTTGTATTAGTCTGTGTGTCCTGACCTAACAAAATACCCGAGACTGGGTAATTCATAAAGAACAGTAACATTGCAGGTTCATTTGTCTGGTGAGGGTCTGGTCTCTCCTCCCAAGGTGGCAACTTGATTGGGGCATGTCGTTCAGAGGGGACAAATACCATGTCCTCACAGGGTGTCCCCACCTGCTGGTAAAAGGGTGGAGACGGGACTTATTGCCTCAAGCCCTTTTCTAGGCCATTCATGAGGGTGGAGCCCTCACGCTGCAGTTACCTCCCGAGGCCACACCTTCTCATACTGTCACCTTGGTGATTAGGTTTCAACATAGGAAATTTGGAGGGACAGACATTCAAACCACAGCACACTGTCATGGCTTCAGAGCATGAGAATTTATACCAAAGTCAATACAGGTTATTCTTGGTTTGTCTCACTTGCCTTTTGTTAAAGTTCTGAGCAGTCTAGATTTCAAGTCCCCAAAGTTCTCCTTGTTGGTGTTTGAAACTACTGTTTGAGGGGAGCTAACCGGGAGGGGAAAAGACTTTTGGAAAGCATTGCCGGCAGAACTTTCTGTGGGGATAAAAATATTTCTTCTCCTTGCTATCTAGTGGGGCAGTCCCTAGCCAGGGTTGCTGTTGAGCATTTGAGATGTGGTGAGTGTGACTGAAGAACTGAATTTTAAATTTTACTTGATGTAATTTTAAATTTAGATGGTCACTTGTGGCTAGTGGTTTGGCAGTTGGGTAGTGCAGATCTGAAGCCTACACAGGTGACCCTGGAACACCTCGGGGCATGGGGACACTGTCCCCCCATGCAGTGGAAAGTCCACAGAGGACTTTTGACTCCCCCAAAACTTAAACACTAATAGCCTGCTATTGACCCAAAGCCTTACCAATAACATCAACAGTTGATTCACACATATTTTATAAAAATATTGTGTACTATATTTTTATAATAAAGTAAGCTCAAGAAAAGAAAATGTTATTAAAGCCATAAGGAAGAGAAAATCTATGTCCTATTCACTAAGTGGGAGTGGATCATCATGAAGGTCTGCATCTTCATCATCATGTTAAGTAGGAGAAGGAGGAAGAGAAGGAGGAGGAGGGAGTGGAGGAGGAGGAGGAGGATGAGGGTGTGGATGAGGAGGAAGAGGAGGAGGGTGTGGAGGAGGAGGATGAGGGGGTGTAGGAAGAGGAGGAAGAGGAGGGTGTGGATGAAGAGGAGGAGGGTGTGGAGGAGGAGGAAGAGGAGGAGGGTGTGGAGGAGGATGAGGGGTTGTAGGAAGAGGAGGAGGAGGGAGTGGAGGAAGAGGAGGAGGAGGGGTGGAGGAAGAGGAGGGGGTGGAGGAGGAGGAAGAGGAGGGGG
>NW_012107019.1:21826-31183 GCF_000951045.1 Mandrillus leucophaeus | reverse complement strand
GAAGGAGGAAGAGGAGGAAGAGGAGGGAGTGGAGGAGGAGGAAGAGGAGGGGTGGAGGAGGAGGAGGGGTGGAGGAGGAGGGGTCAGTCTTGCTGTCTCAGGGGTAGCAGAGGTGGAAGAGAATCCGCGTATAAGCGGACCTACACAGTTCAAACCTGTGTTGTCCAAGGGCCAGCTGTACATTTTGGTGATGAAATAATTTTGCATTTAGAAATACTGCCTTTATCTCTGTAGCACTTTCTGGTGGATATTGTGCTTTTCCGTACATCCATGTAATCCCTACATATGCTTTCTAGGTAGATCTGTGTCCCTGGAGTGGTCAGTCCACTGGGGGGGCTAGGAGTGCAGACCTGGCGCCACACTACCTGGGTTTGTGTCCAGCTCTGCCACTTCCCAGCCGGGTGACCTTAGGCGTGTGGCTGACCCACTCTGTGCTTCAACAGCACCTACTTCAGAAAGGTGTTGCAAGGATTGAATAAGTTAATTCATGTAAAGTTCCAAGAACTGGCACATAAAAACATTGATTAATATTAGCTATTACTATAAATTATTTTTAAAGCTTCTTAACCTTTGATATTTTCAAAAATGAATTCCTAATTTCAGAAGGATTGTATGTAAAGTCCATATTTCACTGTTTTTAAATGTTTCCCTGCCTCCCCCACCCTGCCTCTGGTTCCTCCCTGTTCCGGTCCCTCTTCCTAGTGCTGCTCAGACTGGGTCACCGAACAAGCCTGTCTAAGGGGACCCTTGTCACCTTTGTGGAGAATTCTCCTTGGGCCCTGCCTGGAAGTGAGAGCCACGGAGCCTGCCCAGGCGCCTCTTCTCCTCCTTTCCCTACACCCTGGGCTTCCGCATTCCTCGCAGCACTGGAGATGTGGTGTGGCTCTCACGCTTCCCCCGAGCTCTGTGCCTGCTGCCCCATTCTGCCCAGGAGCCTCTTCCTACCGGGACCCTCTGGTGCTCTGGCCTCACCTCTGTGGCTCCTCTCTGATGTCTCCTCCTCTCTGATGTCTCCTCCTCTCTGATGTCTCCTCCTCTCTGATGCCTCCTCCTCTCTGATGTCTCCTCCTCTCTGATGCCTCCTCCTCTCTGATGTCTCCTCCTCTCTGATGCCTCCTCCTCTCTGATGCCTCCTCCTCTCTGATGCCTCCTCCTCTCTGATGTCTCCTCCTCTCTGATGCCTCCTCCTCTCTGATGCCTCCTCCTCTCTGATGCTGATGCCTCCTCCTCTCTGATGCCTCCTCCTCTCTGATGCCTCCTCCTCTCTGATGCCTCCTCCTTCCCAGAGAGGGCGTTCATCTCTGGTCCTCCTTCAGCCTCCACTAGTCAAAGGCAGGGGTGATGTTTCCCTCCTCCCTGTAATTCCAGCACCTAGTAGCATGCCCAGCAAGTGAATCTCTTTGTCGCGTAGTTAAGACAGTGGATGAATATGAAATAAAAATATCCCTTTGGCGATTCTTTTGGTCACACTGTGTTATCTCCTCCAGGCAGGAAAAATACTATTGTATTACAAGGCTCAGACCAAAGACGTCCTGATTCGATTCACTGCTTGGTGTTGTATTCTTGTAAGTAAGCAGCGTTCCTCACTGAAATTCCTTTCCTTCACATGTATATTTAAAAGGAATAAAATCTTCAGCAACACTGAGATAGCCATTGTCACCACATGGCAGCAGGTACCATTTTCTTCACTTGAATAGCAGAGAGGAACAAATCTTTCCACCTAAATGTACAGATTTATTTTCTTAGGAAAATGTCTTTATCAATAAGACAGTGTTTGCCATCAGACAGCCAGGAATGCCTGAAGAAATGTGAAGCATGGGCTCTATGTGGAGTGGTGTATCAGAGAGACTGGGCAAATCAGACCAGGTTGCAGACATCAACTTCCAGATTACATGGGAAAGAGAGTTGCAAGGTTGACTGTCCGTGTATTTCATCCTGACCGCAGTCATGCCTCTTCTCTGGAGTCACTGTCATTTAATCAGTAAGCTTACCCTCTTCAACTCAGTAGAATGGTGATGAGATTTTGGGAGAATATTTTTTAGTTCATACATTTAAAAAATATGTTTCCAGTTAAAAGAGAAAAATTTCAGCCTTTTCTACGTGATTAAATAACTAATATATATTGATGTTGAAAGCAAATGTTTTCTGAGATAATAATATAAAATGTTAACATCCTTCTCTTCCCCATTATAGGGGCTCATTTCTGTTGTTCTGACGAAAGTTTCTGAAAATGAAGGCTTTATTCCAGTAAACAAGAACCTCTGGTATGTATGGAAAAAGCATGATTTTATGGATGATTGTTCATGTTGAAACTGGATTCGTTCTGCACAAGCACTGAAACGCCTCCTCCACCCCTCCCAGGTCCCTTTCGTATGTCACCACGCTCAGTTCTTTTGCCTTCTTCATCCTGTTGGTCCTGTATCCGGTTGTGGATGTGAAGGGGCTGTGGACAGGAACCCCATTCTTTTATCCAGGTAAGTCACCTCCAGCCCCAAACATAGCTGGGGTGGTGACCAGGGGGGTGGGCCCAGGGACCGCTGGAGCATCCTCGGTGCTGGGGTCTTGAGCCACTGCCCTAGTGGCAGGTGTCCAAAAGCCAGGCTGAGGGAGGAAGCAGCAGGGGCCACATTGTCCCAGGTCACACCAGGTGTCACTGGCCTGCTCCGAAGCAGTCCACCCCATTTTCACCCATGTAGGTTGTGGAGTCCTTGTATGACAGTTTGTGACTCCACCTGTTTCTTCAGGCTATACCAAATTGTGGAGGAGCAGAAATGATTCGGGGCACATTATCCAGTTTCTGGTTCTTAATAATGGGACTATGCTTGCTTTCTTAATATAAATCCACTACCGTAGAGATTGTGCATTAGAGGAAATACCAAGAGGTCATATCAAGGGATAAATGGAATGATTTGGATGCAGTTCCACCCAAGGACTTAGAAACACACCAGATCATTTCAATGCCTCATTTCAGCTGTTTGATTCGAGGAATAGTTACATTTCTAGGCAGATTTTCTGCCTAGAAAATATAAGTTATAACAACAATTTTAGCTTTCCTTTGAGATTTAGTATTCAAGAATTACGCTGTTATAAAATGAATATTTTCTAATATCCTTTTTATTTTTTTGAGACAGAGTCTTGCTCTGTTGCCCAGGCTGGAGTGCAGTGGTGTGATTTAGGCTCACTGCAACCTCCACCTCCCAGGTTCAAGTGATTCTTGTGCCTCAGCCTCCCAAGAAGCTGGGATTACAGGCGCACCCCACCACACCCAGCCAATTTTGTATTTTTAGTAGAGACGGGGTTTCACCATGTTGGCCAGGCTGGTCTCGAACTCCTGGCCTTAAGCGATCCACCCACTTTGGCCTCCCAAAGTGCTGGGATTATAGGCGTGAGCCACTGCACCAGGCCTTTCAATAATTTTTTATATGGTTTATACTTAAATACCTAAGATATGCATTACTTATTTTTGGCAGTAGCCAGCAATGGAAGTGCACACTTTTTGTTTTTTCATTGAACTGGTTTCAAGAATTAAATAGACGGTCAGATATGACTCATCTGTGAGAAACATGATCTTCTGTATGTCTCTCTCCTTAAGGAATGAATTCTATTCTGGTGTACGTCGGCCACGAGGTGTTTGAGAACTACTTCCCCTTTCAGTGGAAGCTGAAAGACAACCAGTCCCACAAGGAGCACCTGACTCAGAACCTCGTTGCCACTGCCCTCTGGGTGCTCATTGCCTACATCCTCTATAGAAAGAAGATTTTTTGGAAAATCTGATGGTTGCCACTGAGATGTGCTGCTGGAAGACTCTAGCAGGCCTGCAGGGTGGACTGAAGCGGCCTTCGTTAAAGGGAAGCATTCACTAGGAAATCGACTAGCTGTGTGTTTACAGACTCTGGGGGAAGACGCTGATGTCCTCAAACTGGTTAACTGTGACACGGCTCGCCAGAACTCTGCCTGTCTATTTGTGACTTACAGATTTGAAATGTAATTGTCTTTTTTCCTCCATCTTCTGTGGAAATGGATGTATTTGGAACTTCATTCCAAGGAGATCAGCTTTAACTTTCCAAAAGGGAATTGCCGTGGGTGTTTTTCTTCTGTGTTGGGTGAAACAATCTGAGGTCTGGTTCTTGCTGACCTTATTTCCCTGCAAACTTCCTTTCCACGCTTATGCGGACACCAACATGAAATGCCGTCACTCCTACTGCGGCTGCTATGAAGCTTACTGGATGTGATGTGTCATAATTTAGTCTATTTTTTTGATTAAATGCAGTGTAATGTTTCCAGAAAGCCAAAGTAATTTTCTTTTCAGATATGCAAGGCTTTGGTGGGTCCAAAAAATGTCTATCACAAGCCATTTTTTCCTTTTCCTCTCTCGAAAAGTTAAAATATCTATGTGTTATTCCCATTCCCTCTTGCCTATGTATCTGTCTGTCTGTCCGCCATCTTCCTTCCTCCCCATCTCTCTGTGCATCTGGATGGCAGCCACTGCCCAGGGGAGTGACTTGGGGAGGGCAGGCACTGTCCTTGCTCATGGGTGCAGCTGAGCCATCCCTGCTGGGTGAGATGCTGGGCAAGACCCTTGGCCCGCCTGGGCCTTGGCTTCCTCACTTGTGAAATGAGCGGGAAGATGACTTTCAGTTCCCTTCCACCTCTTAGACATGGTGAGGTGACAGACATCGAAAGCTTTTCTGAAATCTTCAGAAGAAACAGTTTCATTACAGAAAACTCTTCACAATAAATAATAATGAAAAATTTAAAAACTCTCATTGGAGAGATGACCCTCCACAGTGGAGGCAGTGTTCCTACTTGTCATCACACAGCTGAAGACATTGTTTCTCAGGTGTGGAATCGGGGACGCAGAGACACACGGCACTGTTCATGGGAGGCATCGTCACCCTTCTCAGTGTTCTGTGGGAATTTCCTATGTGAGGAAAACGTGGCCACAGGGTTGTGCTGTACCCACCCTTCTCCGGCGAGACAGCCCTCGGCCTGTGCCACTGCTTCCAGCCTCGCCACTGCATGACAGCTTTTGGTCTGTTTCCAGCTCTGCCCTCTGCCCTGAATTCTCATCCAGCTTGTACCTGCCTGCTTGACCCCTCCACCTGGAGGCCAGCCATGTCTCAGACTCAGCCCTACCCTCCTCTCCTCAAATTCAGAGTGTTTCCTGTTTAGGTTTCCCTGGCTTTGTGAATGGATCATGCGTCTCTAGGTACAAACCTGCCATCATCTTTCTGCCTGCCTCACCTCCACCGGATCTCCCCAGTTCTGTCTCCATCTTCCACCTGCAACTGCTCTGTTCTCATGGTCACTGCCGCATCACTCGAGTCCAGACCCTTGTTATCATTTTCAAACTGGCCTCCTTCCCTTGTTCCCCCATTCTTAAAGCCACTGTCACCAGATTAAGCTTTCTGCAGCCAGATCACCTCTCTTTGAGAAACCTCCATTGAAATGGAAACGCCATTGCCTGGCACACATACTCACATACTCACCTTCCCGTCTTGATCCCCATGCATCTTTCCAGCCTCCCCTCCCACTCTACTCCCTCCTGCCCCTCCCCTCCCCTCCCCTCTGAATCCAACCCAGCGGGCTTCTTCTGCCTCCATCATATCACAGAAGTACCTCCTGCTTCTGGTTTCAATTAGAGCCTTCCCTGATTACATTTTCCTCTGAATTTTTTCCTATCTACATTTGATCTGTCATGTTTAAACCCCCTACTTCTAAGGGACCTTCTCTAATCTCATTCTCATCCCCAAATAGTGTTTTCTTCCTCTGGGTTCTTGTAATGTTGGTATCAATCTCAGCATTTAGTGCTTCCTGCCTGGTGTGACAGTTACCTGTGTGCATGTGCAATTTCTAATTTCCCACGCTAGACTGTGAGCTTCCTAAGGCGAGAATCATGCCTTGTTGGTTTCTGTATTCCTCATGGCGCCAAACACAGTGCCTTGTACATTGCAGGCGCTAAATAAACATTTTTAAAGCAAAGTGATGTGGATTTTTAAAATAAATATTTAAGTGCTGGTAAGATGAGCATGTGTCCGGGGTGCCCATGAAATGTTCATGAGGCTGTGTGGGGACAGTCGTTATTCCTCCTCCTGCCACCCTTTTCTTGCAGTGAGTCACTGTGGATGGTCCCAGCTGTGTCATCCCAAAGTTCAGCAGGGAAAGCTGAGCTGGGTCTCTCCAGGTGAATTTTCTAGAAGTGTTTCTCAAACTGTGGGTTACATCAACTTGGGTGTCTTGAGCTGTAAGGAAGGAACTCTGGAGTCAGCTGGCCTACAGGGGAGCTTCTCTAAGTCCCGCAGGAGGCAAGACCCAGCCCGAGCTTGCTGTCAGCTAGTGGAGGCAGCTGCCGCTGGCCCAGGTGCTGGACACCAGGCATCCCCTCTCCTCCCACGAAGGGTGTGCCATAATCCCCTTCAACAGGAAATGCTTCCCAGAAGCCTCTCAGCAGCCTCCCCTCCTGTCCCATCCGCTAGAAGCGCCTTGCTTGTCCCAAGACCAGCAGGGACAGGGAAGTGTCCGAGCCTGTGGCTGTGTGGAGGAAGGCAACCCCCTGCACAAGACTGGGTTCCTTTGGGAAGGGAAGAGGGAGTGTGTTGGGGCAAGGGGTAGAGCAGGGGAATGGTCATGGGGCAACAACTGCTGGCAGCTGCAACAGGTGCATGGCATCTCACAGGGAGGCAGGGAAGTGCGAGCTCCTATGTAATGGAGCAAAAAAATTCTATTCTGTAGAATGGGAAGAGAAAATGTGACATTTTTTTTTTTTTTGCATTTATATTCCTAATTCCTACTTACAATAAAGTGAATATACTGCTGCTATAGGTCATAAAATGTATCTTGAAAGATTAAGCCAAGTATGAACGGGTATTTGAGAGAGGAGAGTAACTCTTTGGAGACAGGTGCCCAGTTAACCATCCTTTGTGGTCCCCTGGGGTGCGCGGGGAGCTCTAGGTGCAGGGTAGGTGGAAATGCAGAGGACTGTAGGGTCTAGAGTGGTGGCAAACAGGCAGAAAGGAGTAAGTTCCAGATCCTGGGTGCTCTCCAAAAGCTGGGATGCCCACAGGGGAGAAGGCAGCACAACCCTTAGAGAAAAATCCCACCACTGAAACCCTCTCCCCACCCCAGCCCCTTCTGGCCCCTTGTGCCCCACATCCCTGCACAGGGGATGGTGCAATCTTATGTCAGTCCCTGACTCAGACAGGTGTGAATCACCATGGTCTGTGCTTACTGAGCTAATGCTTAGGGTGCTTCATGGCTTTCTATAGTAAATCCAAAATTTGTTTGGGTGACGTATGACCAATGAAAGTTCTCTAAGTATGGGTATTAATGGACATTATGTGACAATGAAGGCTTTTGTATTATAGAAGCACAAATTCAATGAATTCTAAGCACAATCCCAGTAGTATTTATCTCATTCTTAGGTTGTCTTTGCAAAGCAGGCAAAACCAAGCCAGGTCCTGCTGCCTTGACTGATGGTGGGAAGAGGTGGAGTGTATGGGTCACCAGGCAGTGGGGAAGAGAGGAAACCAGCGTGGATTGCACTTCACTCTCCCAGCTCCGTCCTCCTCCTCTGATTGGTGCTCTACAAAGCTCAGTAGGGTGTGGTTTCGTAGCCTGGGACACAATAATCCAGGAATTACATGAGGACCCAGCCCAGGTGCATCTTTGGGAGGCACACGTGAGTATCTGGAGTATACAGCAGACAGATGCACTGTTTACTCAAGGCACACTGTGCCAAGCCCTGTGCTAACAGCAGGTTATAGGCTCCAAGTGACTTATTCTTTGGGCTAACTCAACAATGGAGGAACTCATTATCCTTATTTTATATGAGGAAACTGCCACTTAGATGGAATACATAAATAGATAGGATTGCATGGCTGGTAAGTGGTAAACTGATGTCTCAAAGACAGTACATCTGATTGTACTTCAGGTGAGTTAGGCAGCCTCTTGCCAGCTCTTTATGAAAACGCCACAGGCAGCAGAGCGTGTCGTTTGAGCTTTTGATGAACAGGAGAAAACCTCAAATGTTGCTACTCATGAGAATGAGGTTAAGATTGTTGCATTTGATGGGACACCCATTTTTAACTTTTTTTTTTACTTCACTGGGAAGGAGGGAGACACCCATTTTTATCTTAATGCAGTCCATGAAAGTGCTTGCAAGGCTTACATGGGTTCAGGCCGGGCATGGTGGCTCACACCTGTAATTCCAGTACTTTGGGAGGCCGAGGCAGGTGGATCACCTGAGATCAGGAGTTCGAGACCAGCCTGGCCAACGTGGTGAAACCCTGTCTCTACTAAAAATACAAAAATTAGCCAGATGTGGTGGTGGGTGCCTGTAATCCCAGTTACTCGGGCGGCTGAGGCAGGAGAATCATTTGAACCTGGGGGCTGGAGGTTGCAGTGAGCGGAGATTGTACCACTTCACTTCCGCCTGGGCGAAAGATTGAAACTCCATCTCAAAAAAACAAAAAAAACAAAAAAAACAAAAAAAAAAGAAAAAAGACTTACAAGGGTTTTGAGTCTATCTCTTGGATAAGACTTCATGTGGAATATATTTTACCTTGAAAAGCATTTATTCAGCCACTGATAACTCTATGAAGCTCTGTAAAGTGTGTAATCATTAGACAGATTAGGTGTTTCATCTGAGATGGGTAATTGTGTTTGTAATAAAATGTATTTATAAATAAGTCTGATCATGAATATTTAATAACTAGTAACCACTTGAATACACGTCTTTGGCCAGAATATTTATATATATATGTGCCTACACTCTATAATGCCTATTATGTATAATTTTTATATATACACTTTATATTATATTACAATATAGTTGCACCTTTTGTGGCTGTTGTTGGCTTCATTACCCACCAGGGTATCAGCCACCAGATCCTCAACAGTGGCAGTGAGGAAATCAGGTGCTCATGGGCCAAGCCACTGGCCACAGTGGATCTCCCACAGGAGGGGTCCACAGGGTTCGGGGCAATGGCAGCTCTGCTCCTGCTGAGGGTGCCAGGCAGCTTCCTAAGCCTATAGGAGCTCTAAAAGTCTCCTTTTTCTAGACACGAGGTTTAGTGAATGGTGTGGCTTGGATGTGATTTGTCCCCAACAAAATTCATGTTGAGCTGGGTGCAGTGGCTCACACCTATAATCGCAGCACTTTCGGAGACTGAGGTGGGGGGATCACTTGAGGTCAGGAGTTTGACAACACCCTGGACAACATGGCAAAACCCCGTCTCTACTAAAAATACAAAAATTAGCCCGGGGTTGTGTTGCACACCTGTAGTCCCAGCTACTTGGGAGGGTGAGGCAGGAGAATCGCTTGAACCCGCGAGGTGGAGGTTGCAGTGAGCCAAGATC
>NW_012107019.1:20255-20761 GCF_000951045.1 Mandrillus leucophaeus | reverse complement strand
TTTTTGCAACCCTTTGTAAGTTTTAGGTCACTGATAGACACGCACAATGCCTTGTCCAGTCCAGGGTCAATTTTCTCTCCTCTCACATAGTAAGGAAATGAGCTTTCTTCCCATTTACATACTCATTTAAATACTCCTGGTTAATATTCCTCTAGCTGTTTGTTGGATTCTTTTTTTCTACTGGTTATCGTATCTGCTAATCTCTTATAAGTTAAATAAAATATTTTAACATGTGTTATAACATCTTTATGAATGTCAGACTTAATTTTTTAAAAAAGATATATTGTAAGCATTTTTAAGGTCACATCAATATGCCCAATCGATTCAACTACTAGGACTAGATAAATTTCTATGACAGAAAATTGCATCAAATGCATAACTAAAGCCTGGGTGTGTCTTTTCTTGGCTCTCCTGAGTGACTGCAAAACATCAATGGGAATTTGTTGACTCTACTTTTCTCATTTCAATTTTCCATTTTGTTAATTTCATGTTGATGAGTTTTTTGC
>NW_012107019.1:18965-19881 GCF_000951045.1 Mandrillus leucophaeus | reverse complement strand
GCTTGATCCTGCCCCTGGCCTGGGCCATTCAAGATGCCAGTGCTCAGTTCCACTGCTGTGTTCCTGTGGGCCAGCCCCTCACTGGGATGCCATTGGTGTACACTTGGCCTAGAAGTGCCCATGTTAGGACCTTGTTGCCCTAGTGACCAAACCTAACTTTTCATTTGACTATTTATTATAGAAAGAAATGCGCTCTGGCTGGTGGTGGTGGCTCATGCCTGTAATCCCAACGCTTCGGGAGGCTGAGGCAGGTGGATCACTTGAGCTCAGGAGTTTGAGACCAGCCTGGGGAACATGACAAAAACCCATCTCTAGCAAAAATACAAAAAATTAGCTGGGTGCAGTGGCATCGTTTATGGTCACAGTTACTTGGGAGGCTGAGGTGGGAGGATTGCTTGAGCCCAGCAGGTAGAGGTTGCAGTGAGCCAAGATCGCGCCACTGCATTCCAGCCTGGGCGACAGAGCGAGACTCCCTGTCGGAAAAACAAAAATCAAAAATCTCATGTGAAATTTGATGCCAATGTGGCAGGGTTGGGAGATGGAGCCTAGTGGGGGATTTTAGGTCACGGGTGTGGACCCTCATAAAGAATGCCCTCTTCCGGGGGTGAGTTCTCACTCTCATTATTTTCTGCAAGGGCACGTTGTTAGAAAGAGTCTGGCTCTCTTGGTTTCTCTCTTGATTCCCCTCTTGCCATGTGATCTCTTTGCACACACCCACTCCCCTCCCACTCTCCACCATGAGTGGAGGCAGCATGAGGCCCTCTCTAGAAGCGGAGCAGATGCCAGCCCCATGCCTCTTACAGTTCACAGCCTGCAGAACCCTGAGCTAAATAAACCTCTTTTCTTTATAGATTATCCATTCTTAGGTTGTGTGACAGCAACACAAAAAGGATGAAGACAGGGAGCTTTGCTCCGA
>NW_012107019.1:11080-17509 GCF_000951045.1 Mandrillus leucophaeus | reverse complement strand
AAAAAAAAAAAAAAAAGAATTTACAACTCAGTGCTTTTTGTTGTGTTCACAAGATTTTACAATCATCACTACATAGTTCCAGAACAGTATGACACCCCCAAAAGAAACCCCACACCCATTAAGTGCTCACTTCCTTTGCTCCTCCTCACTCCCTAAGGCCCTGGCAACCACTAACCCACTTTCTGTTCCTGTGGATTTGCCTGTTCTGGGCATTTTTGTCATTGATCGTGTTGTTTTCAATAACTGTCACTGATATGTAGAGGCATATATCAGTGTTTCTTTCCTTTGTACGGCTGAGTACATATCCATTGTATGAATATGCCTCAGCTGTGTATCTAGTCTTCCATTGATGGATATTTGGGTGGTTTCCACTTTTTGGCTATAATTAATAACCCTCATATGAAAAGCATATGAAGTCTTTGTGTGGGCATATGTTTTCATTTCTGTTGGGTATATCTTCAGGAGTGGAATTGCCGGGCCATATGATAGCCCTATGTTAACCTTGGGAGAAACTTCCAGAATGTTTTCCAAGATGGCTGCCTCATTTCACCACCCCCCAGCATTGCATGGGGTTCTAGTTTCCCCACGTTTTCACCCACACTTATCTGTCTTCTAAACTATACCCATGCTAACAGGGGTGAAGTTGGTGTTAAGAATGTCTTCTGTGCTCATTGCCCTCTTGTATCATTTCTTTCTTTATCCTGATGTGTCATCACTAATAATTGAAATGTCCTCAGAATATTTGTCATAAGTTAATTTACATATAAAAGACATTTACAAGGGTATAAAATGATTTCCTCAGTGAATGGAGTTGTCTCATTTATTTGCAATGTAGTGGATGATAGATTTGATTTTCTTACTAGCATACTCTATTTCTGAAATAAACCATCTGTCATCATTTTGTATACTTAGCTAGTAATTTTATGTCAAAATCCATAATTCTTCCTGGCCTATTTTAAAAGTTTGGGTATAGTGGATTTAATAGCACACACAATCTTTCCATGGCTTTTCTTTTTTTTCACGATTAATGAAATAAATTTGAAAGATGAATACCTAAACTTGAAAAATATGGGAAAAAGTGTCATTGAAAACAATGACCACTTTTGGTGAATGCTTCCAAATATTAAAAAAAAAATTTTTGTTTTAGTTTCTAATTATTCCGAGTTGAGTTGACACCTCCTAGGAGGGCAGAGGCTCTCTGTCATGTGACTGCTCACAGTGGTGCTTCAACCTCGGCGTGGGGAGAGTAAATAACTGCACCACATAGAAGCAGTCAAGGCAGCCCACATAAGCTAGAGCTATCTGACTAGCTTAGGAGATTGTCTAGTCCTTCCACAGCAGGCAGACTTAAGCCTGGATGCCCTGGGAATGGCCCATGAGGACAAAGGGGCTGACTGTGGGAAAATAGGCAGTGATCAGTGCAGCCATAGAATGGAGAATATATTATATAGAAATCATTTTTCTCTGTTTTCTAATTTATTACCATAAGGTTGTTTATATTAGTCTCTAGGGGTTTAAAAACTACCAATTGTTTCAATTGTGTTTATTAATATTTAAGTTAGTCTCTTCATCTTTTCCTCAACATTGCACTAGGTCTGTGTATTTTATCATAATTTTATTCATTTTTGTTATATTCTATGTAATAATTGTTCCATATTTTATTATCTACCTTATGATTTATTGTTACACATTATGGCATTTAGCCTATGCTTCTATATATAAGTTCCAGAGACTGACATCTAGCACACATATTGTCGGCATCCTCTATTCTATTAACTGAATTTGCAGTTATCTTATTTTGCCTAAAACTCTTCAATCAAATAGAGTGCACAACTTGGATTTGGAGGAGTTATATTGTCTTTCAGTCCAAAAAATAATATTTATTAGGAATATTGCCTAGTTTTAATCTTTAAAATTTAAAATTCTTTAATATATTATTTAAAAATATTATTGCATTATGGGTAACAAAGCTAATCTCTTTGATTAAAATATTTTATGTTTGTTAAAACTTTCTTTGAGGCCAGGCACAGTGGCTCCCGCCTGTAATCCCAGCACTTTGGGAGGCCGAGGTGGGTGGATCACGAGGTCAGGAGATTGAGACCATCCTGGCTACAATGACACTTTGTCTCTACTAAAAATACAAAAAAATTAGGTGGGCATGGTGGTGGGAGCCTGTAGTTACTCAGCTACTCAGGAGGTTGAGGCAGGAGAATGGTGTGAACCCGGGAGGTGGAGCTTGCTGTGAGCAGAGATCGTGCCACTGCACTCCAGCCTGGGCGACAGTGGGAGACTCTGTCTCAAAAACAAAAATAAAACAAAAAAAAAAACTTTCTTTGAGAGCAAAATATTTCAATGGTTTCGTTGTGCTGAAAAATGTGATATAAAGCTTAGGTTCAACATATGTCAATTAGGACAAGCGTGTGTGTCGTATTGTTGAAATTTTTGAATCATCAATAAATGTTATCTTTGTTATCACCAATATAATCACAAAGGGTCTGTTGAAATTTTTCACTGTGGTCAAATAATTGTACATTTTATCTTATGATTCTGTCAAAAGTTCCTCCTTATTATTTCAAACGAGCAATTATCTTCCCTAAAAAATGAAGCCATGGGCATTTTTCCCATATACCTTGTCTTCAGTTCCTCCATGGACGGTGGACGGTTCCACCATAGATTCCTTCCCAAAGTTCAGAATGTGTGGTTCATCCCACTTCTTTTTTGGAGCAGGCTAATTGAGATTATCGCTTGAGAGATAAGCATACAGAATATTCTACCTTCAAAGTGTTCCAAAAACCAGTTGGTTTTCTCTATGATACTCTCCCTCTTTTTTTTTTTTTTTTTTGAGATCGAGTCTCGTTCTGTCACCCATGCTGGAGTGCAATGGCACAATCTCGGCTCACTGCAGCCCCTTGACTCCTGGTTCAACCGATCCTCCCACCTCAGCCTCCCAAGTAGCTGGGATTACAGGCATGCACCACCACACCTGGCTAATTTTTGTAATTTTTAGTACAGACGGGGTTTCACCATGTTGGTCAGGCTGGTCTCCAACTCCTGACCTCAGGTGATCCACCTACCTTGGCCTCCCAAAGTACTGGAATTACAGACATGAGCCACCATGCCCGGCCACAATTCTCACATTTATTAACTGTGAATCAAATTCTAATGAAAACTTCTTGATAAGATTCTTGACTGGGCGCGGTGACTCAGGCCTGTAATCTCAGCTTTTTGGGAGGCTGAGGTAGGCGGATCACCTGAGGTCAGGAGTTTGAGACCCGCCTGGCCAACATGGTGAAACCCTGTCTTTACTAAAACATATGAAAATTAGCTGAGTTTGGTGGTGGGCGCCTGTAATCCCAGCTAGTCGGGAGGCTGAGGCAGGAGAATCGCTTGAACCCAGGAGGCAGAGGTTGTAGTGAGCTGAGATCACGCCATTGCACTCCAGCCTGGGAAACAAAGTGAGACCTGTCTCTTATACACATCTAGATGTGTATAAGAGACAGATTCTCTGAAGTGCTTTATTGTTCCCATTTGACAGGTGAGGCAATCTCGGGCACAGGAAAGCTGAATGACACTCCCAAAGTCACTTCCTTGTAAGAGGCAGTGTCAGAAGTTGCTAGTGTACTATGCTGGCTTAGCAGCAGACATATTTATTTATTTATTTATTCTGAGATGGAGTAGAGTGCAGTGGTACGATCTCGGCTCACTGCAACCTCTGCCTCCCAGGTTCAAGTGATTCTCCCACCTTAGCCTCCCGAGTAGCTGGGATTACAGGCGCCCGCCACCTCACCTGGCTAATTTTTGTATGTTTAATAGAGACAGGGTTTCACCATGTTGGCCAGGCTGGTCACAAACTAACGACCTCAGGTGATCTGCCCTCCACGGCCTCCCAAAGTGCTGGGATTACAGGCATGAGCCACTGCGCCCAGCCCAGATATATTTATTTTTTAAAACAATCCACATACTTAAAAAAATATTTTGTATCTCATGAGTCTTTTAAAGAATGGTTGTGAGTCTTGTTTTTCTTTTCAATTGTGATTGAAAACAACATTGCTTGTTTTCTAGGCAAGCATTACAGTGATTAGAGATCTAAGTACAATATAGATGGGCTGATTTTAGTATAACCTTAGAAGAACAATTATAGAAACCAAATGGAATTTATTGAATGCACAAATGGAATTAAAAGAGGAGATTCTTTCCATCTTAACCAAGAAGGAGCTCACAATAGAATGAGCGTGTGTTAAGCAAGGGAGCAGGAAAACGAGTGGGAGGGAAAACACTGCAGAGGAGAAACTAAATTACCATGAGTGTAGAAAGAAAATGAGTATTCGTGAATGCAAAAATATCAAATACAGTATTTCAGTGTCAGACTGGTTTACTATATTAAAACACAAGTCCATTATGCGAAAGAAAAACTAGAGGTAAAGATTGTACATTGACTCAAAATAGTACTAAGACGAGCACTGAGCCTGGGAATGGCATGAAAACATTTTTAAACCAGAGGAAAGATGACAAAACAATGCAATTCTGAAAACTGCTAAAGAGTGTAACTTTTTTTCCTAACACAAAAACCTAAGATCAGTTACCTTTCTTTGCTGACTTCATGAAGGAAAACAATCTCACCATAATAAAGAGACAACAGATTTTTTTTTTCTGTCACGACACAAGTTATGGTCTCCATTTGGTATATTCTATGCACAGAGTTGGTGAAAACACTGTATTTCCTATTTCTGAACATAATAAAGTAATTCAATCAGCTACATCTTATACATGATCACAGGCATGGAGGTGTCATGGAAACAAGTCTACAAATCTTAGAAATGTTCATGTAGGCCGGGCACGGTGGCTCAAGTCTGTAATCCCAGCACTTTGGGAGGCCGAGATGGGCGGATCACGAGGTCAGGAGATCGAGACCATCCTGGCTAACACGGTGAAACCCCGTCTCTACTAAAAAAAAAAATAAAAAAATACAAAAAACTAGCCGGGCGAGGTGGCAGGCGCCTGTAGTCCCAGCTACTCGGGAGGCTGAGGCAGGAGAATGGCGTGAACCCAGGAGGCGGAGCTTGCAGTGAGCCCAGATCGCGCCACTGCACTCCAGCCTGGGTGACAAGAGTGAAACAATCTCGTAAAAAAAATTAATAAAATCATTTTCAAAACATTTAGTCTACACCTGCCATTCTCACCCCATGACAATCCTACGAAGGCAGAGGCTCTGTTTCCAGATCACACTCTCTGTCATGTGACTGCTCACAGTGGTGCTTCAACCTTGGCACAGGGAGAGTAAATGACTGCACGGTATAGAAACAATCAAGACAGCCCACAGAAACTAGAGCTATCCGACTAGCTTAGGAGATTGTCTAGTCCTTCCACAGCAGGCAGAGCTGAACCTGAATGCCCTGGGCATTGCCCATGAGGACAAAGGGGCTGACTCTGGGGAAACAGGCAGTGGTCAGTGCAGACGTGTTCATCAGCTACCAGCTGGGGTTAGGGTACTTAGCCAAAAATGGTGTGAAGGCAGAGGAGAGGGTACAGAATGATGCAAAAGTGCTCACTAGAACAAGAATGCTTTGGGTCACTCTGAACTCAGGGGAGGACCTGGGGGGGAGGTTAGTCCTGTGAAGGTGTTGAACCCACTGCCTGTGCCTGTGCAGAATAAAGACCATGGAGCTGCTGGCCCAGGTGGTGAGGCCCAAACACAAAACATCGTAGGATCATGACAACATTATATGTACTAATCCTGTAATTCTGTTATTACCTACTGCACAACAATATCCCAAATCTCTTTTCTATGTGTTATTTTTGTTACTCCACTTGTCAGTCATACTCCTAAGAAAAACGATATTTACCAGCATGTTCAGTGCCCAGCACAGGAGGGTGAAGGCCCCAGTGTATCTGGGAGCTTGTAGTTTCAGCTCTG
Source organism: Mandrillus leucophaeus (assembly GCF_000951045.1). NCBI lineage: Eukaryota > Metazoa > Chordata > Mammalia > Primates > Cercopithecidae > Mandrillus > Mandrillus leucophaeus. Next base: position 11,595 of record NW_012107019.1, on the reverse strand, counting down.
CCCACCTGGACTTTGTGGGGCCGATCGTGATGGCCTGGAAGATACTCAGGAGGCAGGTGGTGCCCATGCACACACCCCGCCCACTCTGTGAAAACAAAACAAATTTGCACCCAATGTCACTGAGGAAATGTTTCAGCCCCAAAGTGGCCGTTGCTTGTGGGACTCCTTTAGAGAGAATGACCAACGAGTTGGCTATATAGTCAGGTGCTGGAGAATCAGATCTGTGGACTTTAACATGCATCTGGTGAAATAAAGGAAACTATAATGATAAAGAAGAAAGCAATTGCCCAGGAATCCTACTGTGGCCTAAGATAATAAGATCACTCCTATTGTCACATCCCTGGTGGCCATTTGCCATTTTTCAATGACTTATCACCCTATTCAGAGTGAGAGGATCCTGTGCGAAAACAGGAGTCCTGTTGTACCATGGCAACTGAAATCCACTCTTGTGGACCATAGTTTTCAAACCATTAATTTCCCTTTTTCTGAGAGTTTTGCTATAAAGATATATATGT
>NW_012107019.1:1943-9835 GCF_000951045.1 Mandrillus leucophaeus | reverse complement strand
AAAAAAAAAAAAAAAAAAAAGATTCTCGTGCTCACTTTGCCCCACCCAGGCCATTCTGTTTACTTTTACCTGAAAATATTTGAAAAATATGCTACTCTCTTCCCACAAAAAAATCACATATCTCAAATGATTAACTTTCTTTTCAGGATTTAAGGTAAAATGACAAAACTGGTCTTTGATGTCCCGCAGTATCTGATACACTGTTTTCCCTCATGTTTCATTCCAGGTCACTTGCTGTGGTGTTCCTGCTCTTCCTTTTCACTTTCTTGATAAGTAATTACTCAGTCTTTTCCATCTTATTAAACTCTTCTTATATTTCTGTGGCCAGTTAATTTCAGGATATTTTTAATTAATCGGTTTTACATTACATACTCACATAAGCTTTCCATTGTCTCCAAGTTATTAGAGGCCCATTTAAAAAAGAGAAAATAGTTTTTAACCTCTAAACTTCTTCACTAAAATGTTTAATAAATGAAAGTTATATCAGCACTTTGGGAAACTGAGGCAGGTGGATCACCTGAGGTCAGGAGTTCGTGACCAGCCTGGCCAACATGGTGAAACCCCATCTGTACTAAAAATACAAAAAATTAGCCGGGCGTGGCGGCAGGTGCTTGTAATCCCAGCTACTTGGGAGGCTGAGGTAGCAGAATCGCTTGAACCTGGGAGGTGGAGGTTGCAGTGAATTGAGATGGCACCACTGAACTCCAGCCTGGGTGACAAGAGTGAAACAATCTCGTAAAAAAAATTAATAAAATCATTTTCAAAACATTTAGTCTACACCTGCCATTCTCACCCCATGACAATCCTACGAAGGCAGAGGCTCTGTTTCCAGATCACACTCTCTGTCATGTGACTGCTCACAGTGGTGCTTCAACCTTGGCACAGGGAGAGTAAATGACTGCACGGTATAGAAACAATCAAGACAGCCCACAGAAACTAGAGCTATCCGACTAGCTTAGGAGATTGTCTAGTCCTTCCACAGCAGGCAGAGCTGAACCTGAATGCCCTGGGCATTGCCCATGAGGACAAAGGGGCTGACTGTGGGGAAACAGGCAGTGGTCAGTGCAGACGTGTTCATCAGCTACCAGCTGGGGTTAGGGTACTTAGCCAAAAATGGTGTGAAGGCAGAGGAGAGGGTACAGCATGATGCAAAAGTGCTCACTAGAACAAGAATGCTTTGGGTCACTCTGAACTCAGGGGAGGACCTGGGGGGGAGGTTAGTCCTGTGAATGCTGTCTCTTATACACATCTAGATGTGTATAAGAGACAGGGTCAGGAGATCGAGACCATCCTGGCTAACACGGTGAAACCCCGTCTCTACTAAAAAAAAAAAAAAAAAAAAAAAAAAAACTAGCCGGGCGAGGTGGCAGGCGCCTGTAGTCCCAGCTACTCGGGAGGCTGAGGCAGGAGAATGGCGTGAACCCAGGAGGCGGAGCTTGCAGTGAGCCCAGATCGCGCCACTGCACTCCAGCCTGGGTGACAGAGCAAGACTCCGTCTCAAAAAAAAAATAAAAATAAAAAATAAATGTTCATGTAGATAAGACAGAGCAGCTGGCAAATTAATTTCCAAATTATATTAGAGAACTTAAAAATAGGCTAGGTGTGATGACTCATGCCTGTAACCCCAACAGTTTTGGAAGTTGAGGCAAGAAGATTGCTTGAGGCCAGGAGACCAGCCTGAGCAACATAGGGAGAGCCCGTCTCTACAAAATTTTTTAAAAAATTTGCTGAGTGTGGTGGCACATGCCTGTGGTCCCAGTTACTCAGAAGGCTGAGGTGGGAGATCATTTGAGTCAAGGCTGCAGTGAACCACAATTGTACTCTGGCCTGAGCAACAGAAAAAGACCCTGTCTCAAACAAACAGAAAAGATTTCATGACTTTATTGAAACCAACAATGATGAACAGTGAGGATTACATTAAATGAGAAGCAGTTAGGGGCTGGTTTATGGTCTTGACCTCCATTCCTTCTCCATGAGTCCAGCCCATGACTCAGTGATTATTTCCCTTTCCCTGCATTGCATTGGCACTGACTTAGTTTCTAGCCCAGAAGAATACTGTTTCCCGGAACAAAGTCCTTGCTCCATCTCCCAGTACACTTCCTTCTGGTGCAGGCTATGCCTTCTAGACTGAAATAGAAAATACTCACCTGATTTTTCCCTAGCTGCTGGGACAATGGGTGCAGGGTTATGCTCAGGACAGCCAGCAGATGAGTGTGTGGAGGGAGGCAGCCAGCTCTCATATCTATGTGTCCTGTGACCGCACCATTTCTCAGCACTTCAATGAGCATTTCACCTGTGGCAACAATGACAGTGCACACTTGGGGAGCTAAAGCTATTTTAAAGAAACTTTGTCCCAGTTACCAATGACCAGAAACAAGTACAATTTTCTAGTGGGCATCTCCAGAGAGATAAGAGTGTTTGGCAGAGGCTCTTGCTTTCCACAATTCCTGGAGGCAGCAGGAAGGGGCACTCAAAGAGGGAGCAGGAAGGGCTGAGTCCAGACTGAGGGGCTGGCAGCAGAGCACACGCGTCTTACTGGAGTCTGTGCTTTCCTGAGATGGTCCGCTATGGAAAACCCAATTTTCTGTTAATCCTCAGATTCCTGAGCCAAACTATTATTTGATTATGAACAGAGAAATGAGATCATGCCAAGAACTTGAGAAGGATGTGTCAGCAGGTTACAGTGCAGACAGCAACTTGAAATCCAATACCGATAGGAAAAACAAATGGAAACAAATTTGGGCAATTCAATGTAAATTATGCAAATGTAGATGTTATATATTCTATAAATACATATTTTATCAACATTTACCCCAGAGAGATAGAAGTTCTAAATTGTACAATATTTATAAAAGAAACAAACGTTTATCAGAGTCCCTCACATACGCAAAAGCACCAAGTTCATATGATCCAGAGAGAAATTCTACTAATGAACTAATTGGTAAACTGATGCTACCTAAACTATTCAAGTCTTAAAGTAGTCTATCTTTCCAACAGTTTTTAGGAAAGGTGCATAAAGGTGACATGAAAACTTACCATGGTTTGAGCCATATATTACAAAAATATAGGACATATGAAAATAACTGTAAAAAATTTAAATATTAGAAGCAATTGGCTAGGTGCTGTGGCTCACGCCTGTAATCCCAGTACTTTGGGAGGCCGAGACAGGTCACCTGAGGTCAGAATTTTGACACAAACCTGGCCAGTAAGGCGAAACCCTGTCTCTACTAACAATACAAAAATTAGCTGGGCATGGTGGTGCACACCTGTAATCACAGCCACTTGGGAGGCGGAGGCAGGAGAATCTCTTGAACTCAGTAGGCGGAGGTTTTAGTGAGCCGAGATCGCGCCATTGCACTCTAACCTGGGCGACAGAGCAAGCCTCTGTCTAAAATAAAATAAAATAAAATAAAATAAAATAAAATAAAATAGCTATTAGGGCAGTCACCAATGTTCCATGAGGGGTGTGTCTTGGAAGAAAAAGTCTCTTCTGTAAGAATTACTTAACTGGTACATGGGCAGGCAAGGTGACCCCTACTGGCCTGCCAGTCTTAAGAAAAATTTTATGCATCTAGGGAAAAATTGGTCACAGCCAGTCAATTAGGTCACAGCCTCCCCACCAAGTAAAAAAAAATTCTGTATTAAGCACATGTAAAACAAAACACCAGTACAAACCCCAAACATTTTCTCATAGGCAAGGTAGAGTTTTTTGTTTGTTCTGTTTTTGCTTTTGAAATATTAATAAGCAGAACAGGACCCTAAAATTTCAAAGCATGCCATAATGGTCCCCCTACTCCTGGGACCCCTGCCAGGTATATGTTTAAAAATTAATTAACAACTGATTTTGGCCAGGTGTGGTGGCTCACGCCTGTAATCCCAGCACTTTGAGGACCAAGGCGGGCAGATCTCCTGAGGTCAGAAGTTTGAGACCAGCCTGGCCAATATGGTGAAACCCCGTCTCTATTAAAAATACAAAAATTAGCTGGGCGCGGTGATGTACGCCTGTAATCCCAGTTATTCTAGAGGCTGAGGCAGGAGACCTACCTGAACCCGGGAGGCAGAGGTTGCCGTGAACTAAGATTGTGCCATTGTAATCCAGCCTGGGCGAAAAGAGCAAAGTGAAGCACCATCTCAAAAAAACAAACAAACAAAAAAACCAAACAAACAAAAAAAGGAAACAAGAAAAATTTCTCCTTCTATGCCCAATTCCTGCTGTAACCTTTCCAGATTCCGTTCAAAGGTGTCCACATTGCCAATATTAAACCAAATGTGTTGCCCATCAACAGGAGTTTTTCCTGGTGTAAAGGTCACTCGAACAAAATGCTTGTTGACAACTTTCAGTCTGTCTACTATTCCTTTTGAAAGAAAGTTATTGACAAAGTCCTTCCAAGTGATTTCTCTCCCGTATCTCTTGAGCAGGAAGTGAAACATGACTCTACCCCAGAATAGAGCAGTCCAGAGGAAGAACATCCTGAAATCCTTGTCGTCCCGTGGAAAGTCACCCTTCTTAAGCCTGGACCACCGGTGAGAATCATCTTTCTTGCCACTTCGTTTTCCACTGCCACCACCTCCTCCTTCAGAAGAGTGTGTGGTAGCAGCTGGCTTTGATTCTTTTTTCTCTCCCATAACTTCTTTAGGTTCGCTAGCTTCCCCCCCACCCCCGCCATTAGGAAAGTATTTTTCAAATCTTTTGGGGGGTCGAGAACAGAATCTTTGGTAAGCAGCAATTACATCTGTCACAAGAGAATTTCTGCTGGCCCTCGCTTGAGTTGTCCGAAGGCAGGGCTGCTAGCCAGGGCCCACGCCACCAGGCACAAAATGCTGCTCTAGGCCTGGGGGCAGGGCAGCAGCCGCCCGGCCCCACGGCCGGCAGTAAGCAGCGGTGAGCCATGGCTGCCGCAGTTGCTCTCTCGGCCAAAGACGTTGCGCAGCTGCGGGCAGGCGACAGCGGGCTGCCTTGGGAAGCGGGCTCGCTCCAGGAGAAGCCGCCAGGCCGCGCAGCGCCCACGGGGCTCACGGCAGAGCCCAAGCTCTCGACCAGGTATCTCTATAGTAATATTCCACTTCTCTGGTACCAATTTTCTGTATTTTTCTGTTCTTATATTGCTAAAAGAGCTACCTAAGACTGGGTAATTTATAAAGAAAAAAGGTTTACTTGACTCACAGTTCTGCAGTCTGTACCGGAAGCATGACTGGGGAGCCCTCAGGAAACTTACATTCACTGTGGAAAGTGAAGGAGAAGCAAACACATCTTACATGGTGGGATCAGAAGAAAGAGAGAGAAGAAGGAGGGGATACACACTTTTAAACAACTAGAAGATATTGTGAGAACTCATTATTGTGAGAACAGCAAGGGGCGAAATGTGCCCGGTTGATCCCACCACGACCCTCCTCCAACACTGGGGATTACAATTCAACATGAGATTTGGGCAGGGACACAGACCCTAATCATATTACCATGGATATCGCCTTTGAGAAAAACAAAGGTTAATCAAAAAACAATTCTTTTCAGGGTATTTTTATTTGTACTTTAAATAGTTGTCAGACAAATGTTGAATTAGAAATCAGGCAAATTTTGACTTTTTTTTTTTAAGTTTAATTCCTATAAATATGTATTAAAAATATCTAGACATCTTCGAAATTGCATGGTGGAAAGAAGCAATGCCTGAGTGGTTCACTCGTCATTTTCTGGCCAAATTGAAGTTAAGGTTGTGAGTAATCAATTACTATGCTCTTCCTTAGGAGAAAAAAAAATGCAGCTTGAGTAAAGCCTCTGATCTCAGTAGGCTAATAGCCTCCATCACTCTGTTCTTGGGTGATTCATGGCTTCAACTCCCTGGGTTCTTACTTGAAAAACTTTGGGTTTCCCTTATGCCCACCCATGGATCAAATCATTTTATCTCCCCTCTCTGACACCTCCTTCAATGACTAACTTTAGAAAATATATTTAGCTTATTTTAAACAAAATATTATTTTTATTGAATTGGAACTCTGAACTTAATTTGATAAATAGAACTTAATAGGGCATATAAATTGGATATATAATATAAATGAAAATTCAACAAATATGCAGAGAGGCGATTCATTATTTTAAAAAAACTGCTTCCAGCATGAGAAGGGTAAAGTCATGATGTTCTTTAACTTGTCTGTTTCTTTAACTCATTTGTCACGTCCAAAAACGGAAGGAGGGTTTTTTTTCTATTACAGTTAATATTATGTTTATCAGTAAAGAATTCAAAATACATATGCTACATGCTTTGGATGTCTTCTAGGCAATCACTAATTAGCAGCTAACACAGAAAAGATGTCATGTGTTTTGGTAACATTGTTGTGTTTGATAAAGGATTTTTCTTCTTTTTCTGCAGCTCCTAAGCCCATGACTGTTCTGTCTCCTTACCCTAGTTCCTCATTGTGACAGGCAGAACAAGTAAGACACTGTGCAGGGAATGGAAAGGACACTGGGTAGTTGTAAAATGTTATCTCCATTCCCCTCTGTGTTAAAAAAACCCTGAACATTAAGTGCTGCATTTAAATGCACACACACAGCTATACTGCTTGAAACAGGTTAAAAATGTGGGGTGCATTGTGACAATTTCGTCCAGAGTTTCTCAGAAGTACATTAACACGCCAATGTACTCTCATTTTTCTTATATATACCAATTATAAGATAAAGTGTTAAAATAATTCTGAAAGATGTAACTGTAATGAATTAGAATAATTAGAATAAAAGACCCTGGTGACCCTATCCTTCTGAAAACTTCAAAATCTGTAGAAAATATACAAAAAAGTACACCCAGCTTATCAAAAATTACTAAATCCTCATAGCAATTTCCATTGATCTTGGACTTCCCAGCCTGTAGAACTGCTCAGAAATACTTTCTTTTCTTCACTTGTTTTTAAAGAGCTTCATGGTGTGGGTGGAGTGTCTGAGGAGTAGCGCCTCCCAGCTCCTGCCTGGGCTCTCACCTGAGCTGAGGTGCTCACTTGAGCAGAGGTGCAGCTTGGGCCACTGTGGGAAAACCCTCCCTGGGAAGCACCTCTCTCCCAGCAGTGGCCCTGCAGCCTCTCACCAACCTTGCCTAGTGGGGGCCTGGGCCATCCTGCAGGACAGATGCTGCTGCCTCCCCTGCAGGTCTGCACCTCTGTGTTCAGGGTTCACAGTTGGAAGCAGAGCCTCTATATGCTGGGTGGCCTCTATACATTGGGTGGAGGGCAAACAGGCTCCAGGGCTGTGCACAACAGCGCAACCAGGCGGCCCCTGCCGGGTCTCCTGGCCTTTGTAAACAGACCTCGGCCTCAGTCACACCCCTGAGAAATACTGGGGACTGGCAGCTCTGCCGAGAGGATCAGGTTGTCTACCTAAGGCCCAGCTAGCCCATCCCTCCCTGCACAGCAGGCTTATGCCCAGCCTGGACGCCTGGCACATACAGCAGCAAAGGGCAAACAGAGCAGCCAGTAGGACTGCCAGCAAAGGCAAGGGTGGACTCAGTGGCAGAAGCCTCCCTGGTCAGCGACAGGCAAGCTTCTCCCTCCCTCCCCTAGAGTGGCCAGCTACTGTCACAGATCTAGACCTCCCTTAGTCATCCCCCCGGTGTGGCAGCTGCCTGGGGATTGGTTCCCTAGCAAAGGCCCCTGATCTTGGCTGCCTTCCTCTCCCTGCTGCACAGAGGCTACCTCCTCCTCCCCCTCGGATCCTCCTGACCCTCCTCCTCTGCCTCGTCCTCCTCCTCTTGCTCCTCCTTCTTCTCCTTGCCCTCCTCCTCTCCTCCTCCTCATCCTCATTTCCTCCTTGGCCTCCGCCTCCCTCCTCCTCCTTCTCCTCCCCCTCCTCCTTCCCTCCTCCTCCTCCTTCCTCTGTCCCTCCTCCTCCCCTTCCTCCTCTCCCTTCCTCC